>NC_064766.1:7102955-7422046 GCF_011397635.1 Epinephelus fuscoguttatus | reverse complement strand
TTCTAATTGGGATAGGTTTCAGCTGGTTGCAATCTAAAGTCCTCACTACTTAACATCACTAAATCTGCCTAACTCTTATAGTGTTCCTGTAAAGCAATTACAATCAACATTTCAGTTGCAATGTGACTAATTGCAGTCACCTGAATTTACAGTGGCATTTGACAAAAATAAATGAATGACAGGGCAGCCTTTTTTTTCTGCAGTGTCAATGTCAGTCTGAACGAAGCCTCAGGACTGGAGCTTGGACTGCTGGACAGAGGTTGGACTGCACTGAAAGGAACCAGCCATGAGAGTCTGGGTGTCTGATTAGGATCCCCTTCTGGATGCCTCCCTGTGGAGGTATCCTTGGTGCTTCCAATTGGGAAAAGACCCTGGGTCAGGCCCAGAACACACCAGAGGGATTATGAGAACACCTTGGGATGCCACAGGGGAAGCTGGAGGAAGTAGTTATGGAAGCGAGACATTTGGACTGTTACCACAACAACTTGGACCAGGATAAACAGGCCAAAATTGATAGACGGATATTTAAAGCTGAAATCACAAGTGGGCATTGTCAAGTCTGGCTGTAGCACTGTCTTGTGTAATAAATGAACACAGTGTTTCCTGACTCGAGCTTCTGCTTCAATTATAAAAGAAGAAATCGATACTTGGGATCGTTGAGCTGTGCTTTCTCTCCAGTTTGGGGAGACATAATGGAGTGATATTCTATTTAGACAGCTTGTTTGACCTTTTGTGTGCTTTTGGTTTCATTTGAATCACATTTGATTTGAATATCTCCGCTGACTTTTGTTGCTGTGGTAACAAGAAACCCTACCACCTCCACATAGCCCACAATATGAAGCTTACTTTTATCAAAAACGCTGAGCTAATGACAATGTCTTTGAGATTCTGTAGAAGTCCTTTTTGAATTATAAATAGTGCAAACTGTAGACTAGAGTTCTAATCATGTTGTGCATGTATATACTTTAAATTATGGCGAATTCCTGCCATCTCCCACATATATGAATACGTTTATTGCCATTAACTGACTTTTCATGAACTACTTGTGTCCTTGCACGACTCTATGACTATAACACCAACAAGGTTTCCAGCTTTGTAAGCTACATTTTTTTTCTCATATGCCAAACAAAATGTATGACTCCCACTGTTCCACTTATTAAAGAGGATTTAGATATTAAAAGAGAAAGACTTTCATCAGGATAAATGAAAAAGACAGATGAAAAGGAGTGCTGGTTGGACTTGCACAGCAGGCTCTCTATACAGCGCTAATTTGATTTTCACCCCTAAAACCA
Source organism: Epinephelus fuscoguttatus (assembly GCF_011397635.1). NCBI lineage: Eukaryota > Metazoa > Chordata > Actinopteri > Perciformes > Serranidae > Epinephelus > Epinephelus fuscoguttatus. Next base: position 7,420,754 of record NC_064766.1, on the reverse strand, counting down.
CTGACTGTTGTGCAAATATACGGTTGGTAATCCTGCTCTCTTGTAAGTAGTATTTGTTAGAGGGCTTTGATCTGACAGGCCAATTAAATGTGTTTTGTGTTCTTTACAGATATTTACAGTGCACAGTACAGTATGTGCAGCTTATGCCCCATCGCACAGCTATCAGCAAGTATGTCTTTGTAACTTCTTATTAGAATCACACCTTGTGCTTTGTTGCTCAGGTAGACGATGTAATGAGCAGCAATGATTCAGATCATAGTGTGAGTACGGTACATTTTTAAACAAATTCTAGTGCTGGATAGTTTGTTCAGCCCATTGATAATTTATCAACACATGTATAATGAGGCCTCCTGGCCCAGAATAATATGATATCACCGTGGTGTGTGAGGAGTTTGTGTGTGGGGGAGGGTAGATGGGTAACTGAGTACCTGAGGGCTGAGTGGAAGAGGTACAGTCTCTGTATCTCTCCCTCTCCCTCAGTCTCCAGCGACTGGAAAACATGCGACAAGGTTTCAGCTTTAACTTGAGATTGTGTAAAGTACAGTATACTCTGTGCCGCACTTTGAAAATGCAAAACGAAGCGTACTATGAGGAACAGAAATGAGGCACCTGGAGACTCTACCTCCTGTGATGGTGATTGCTGGAGAAATGTGATTGTAATTAGCCTCTTGACGAACCTGATTCTCAGGATCAAGACAGTGTTCAGGGATTCATTTTGCTCTCAAATGCACCACATTAGAATAACTTCTGCCAATACTGATACTGACTTTTTTTTTTAAAAAAAAAAATCACCACAGTAGGTTATGCCAAGTTGTTCATATGAAATATCTATTACTTTTTCTATGCACACAAAAGGCTTAGTTCTCTTGTTTAAAAATGTGTTTAAAACCGTGTAATTGAGCACTTTTTCAACATAATCTATAATGCATCCACCTGACAGGTGTGGCATATCAAGATGCTGATTAAACAGTATGATTACTACACAAGTGTGTCTTGGACTGGTCACAATTAAAGGTCACTCTAAAAAGGCACAGTTGTATCACATAACAAAAGGCCACAGATGTTCCAAGTTTTGAGCGTGCCATTTGCATGCTGCTGCCCATGAACTGTTTGTTTGTCTGAGTGTTTATCTTACAACCATAAGCCCTCTCTAGTGTAATTTTTGAGAAATTGGCAGCACATCCAATCAGTCCTGTGAGCCAGCCAAGGACCTCCACATCTGTGTTTTTCTTGTTCGAGATGATCTGAGATGAACATTTCTGAGACAGTTTCTAAAAGCTGTGTAGAAATTCTTCGTTAAGTGTTTCATCAGTTTTTCAAGTGGCTGGTCTTAGATGATCTTGCAATGTGAAGAAACCAGATTTTAAGGTCCTGGGCTAGCGTGGATTTATGTGGAAGCTGGCTGGTTGTACTTCCAAATTCACTTGATGTAGCTAAACAAATTAGCTAATTTTATTGTTGGGTGTTTTATTTATTGTTTTAATGACTAATTTAACATCAGGCCAAATGACCACTGTTAAGAATTAGCCCTTTGGCTAACATTTACATTGATGTTTATCAATGCACACCTTCTCTGAGAATAAATAAATAAAACATCTTAAAATAAATTAACCATAAAACATAAAGTAACCACTTTTATTTGTATTATTAATTTTTCATTTTTCTTGGAAAAAAAAGATAGGACAACCAGCAAAGTGCAAGCACAAAGTATCTATTACCACACCAATAAAAATTAAGCTGCAAACATGTTTTCAATGACCTTGTAAACACATAAAATATTACAAAACAACTGAATTCTATTGGGAACGTTGCTGCTGAAGGACGGACTGCTTGAAGACGTTCAGCTTCTCTAACACATTAGTGGACATTGGAGACCTCGGTTGAGCCATGACACAACCAAGCACCACAGCTGTATCCAGAGTACATGAGCCTTTTTTTTTTACACCTGGTATTAACATGCCATTTGGTGATCTCAACACAAGTGGACGACTGAAATTCATTGCCATTTACACCTCTGTCTGTCACGGGTCTCCTATCCCAGCTGCCATGGGGTAGGAGGTGGGGTACACCCTGGACAGGTCGCCAGACCATCGCAGGGCTAACATATAGAGACAGACAACCATTCACACTCACAATCCCACCTACGGCCAATTTAGAGTCACCAGTTAACCTGTATGTCTTTGGACTGTTGGATAAAGCCGGGGTACCCGGAGAAAACCCACACTGACACAAACTCTGCACAAAAGGGCTCCCCCCACCCTGGGTTCAAACCAGGAGGCTTGTTGTGAGGCGACAATGTTAACCACTGAACCACCATGCCTCCTCATCAGAAATATGTGGTCAAATGTGTTCGAGACCAGCTTGGCAAGTGGTTTGATTGATCGGATCACAATGCATCTTGCTGATCATATGCAGTTGTATTAAGTGTTTTTGATCCTGTAACCCAAGGTGTATGTTAATACCAGGTATAAAGAGGCCCAATATACTGACTCAGGTGAAAACATTTAGTTTGTGAATATCAAGAGACATGTGCTCCTGTCAGTCATCAAAAACACATCTTGTCCATCAATTATTCAAGTGTCAAATTCAACAGAACCCATGAATCAAAGGGGTATGACATATAATACGCTAAATATTTGAAGCAACCATGGCCTGATATGTTATCAATGAACTGACTGATTTATTGTGCATCTCTGTTTTAGACTTTTATGACCGAGTCTGGCAACTCTCACAAGTCTTTCTACTTCCTTTGCAGTGTTTTGCCCTCTGTAAAAACTTGCTTACTCCCAGAAGTAACATTTTCCCATCTAATAGAGGTAGGAAGAACAAATAGCTAGGTTGAACTAATTACTGTAGGAAACCAGCCAAAACATCTCGCTCTCTGTCTCAACTATCACTCTCTCTCTGTGCCACACACACACACACACACACACACACACACACACACACACACACACACACACACACACACACACACACACACACACACACACACACACACACACACACACACACACACACACACACACACATATAAACTTCACACAAACACTCCTTTCCTTGCGTTCACTCTCCTCCCCTCTCTCTCTCTCCTGAGATGTGACCACGGGGAGTGTTTCTATATGTCAGCTCTTTGCAAGACGGATGGTCGACATCTGCCACAAAGCCTCTCCGGACATATTACCTGAGACACCAAACAATAACCTCTACACACACACACACATACATGCACAGATACGGCAAAAACACACTGAAGCAGAGCCCTGCCTGGCCTTAAACGCTCTGCCAAGACCTGACCTTCTAGTTACGACCATGATCACCCCCATGGGCACGGGTGGCATCTGGCTAGGTGATGTACACGTGTGTGTGTGTGTGTGTGTGTGTGTGTGTGCGCTATGTGTGTTCTGCATCATATGTGCTTGTGTCCCTGCTACCCCGCATGCTATTGCTGGCTTGCCTGTTTGCGTGTGTTTATCTGTGTGTCCCTTTGCCTATGTGTGCGTGTGTATAGTTGGCACGAAGAGCAATGCCGCAAGGAGCCTGGGCAGCATCAGAAGGGCCGGTGTGCCCCCAGAGTTTGACCATCTGTGCGTTATTGGTTGTCATTAAGGTTTCTAATTTGGAGGTGTCTTGGGGAATAGCCAAACGAGGGCAGAAAATGTCATTACGCTGTTCCTCCTGCTGAGCTGCCGTGACCATATTTACATATTTATACACCTTAATTGTCTTTGCCTTGCTGCCGTGACATTGAGGCAGCCAGAGTTTAGTGCGAGGGGGGGAGAAAGTGAGGAGGACACAGTGGAAGACGTTGTTACACATAGTCAAGTCAAATTTAGCTCTGAAGTGGATTTAAATGAACAAATTCATCACTGAGTAAAGAAGATTAACAAAAGGCATAAATATGGAACTAAAAGATGCAAAGAGCTCAAAAATTGGAAAAGGAAAAACATGTTTTTTTTATTTTACATGGTCCACAGTGTACAGGTTTTGATGCATACGTTATAAATGTCATACTTAACTGACTAATTCGTTTTGAAGTACAGGCAAAATTAAATTGTTTTATTTAAATGCTAGAGTACACAGATCTGCTCTGTGCATTACACCCTCTGCTCTCTATTTTACATGGGTTACACCGCCACTTGTTTAACTACATTTCCCAGAAGCTTTCCATAGCACCCATAAGTATTTCAAAATCATGTCAAGAGAGGCTTGATAGTATACAGACAGCAGTCACAGCAGTGCCAGCAGCCTGCCTGTCTTGGAGGACACACACGCAGTAACACATTCTCCCCAAAAGTTGTGCAACCATGGATGGATTACTGAACAGGGCTACTGGGCACAGGCCCAGGTCCCCCCCCTGGCCTTCACCTGCAAAATGTCACTAGAAGACACATTTAACAACCAGGAAGGGACTCAAAATGACCACAAAAAACCCCACAAAATAACTACAAAGAGATACAATACAGCTACGCAAAATAACTATAAAGAGACAGAAAATGACCACAAAGAGATAAAAAATAACTACAAAGGAAGGCAAAAACAACTATATATAGAGAGAGAAAATGACAACAAAGAAACACAAAACACCACAAAAGACACAGAACAACAAAGAGATGAAAAATTACAGCCATAAAGAGACACAAAATGACTCACAAGGACTCGAGAAAGGGGTAAAGCAATCACAAAGAGACACAAAATGACTACAAAGCAACATAAAACTACCACAAAGAAACACAAAATGACTATAAAGAGATGCAAAGCAAATACAAAGAGACTCAAAAGAGACGAAAAATGACCATCAAGAGACACAAAACAATTACAAAGTGATGCAAAACAGCTGCAAAGAGATGCCAACTATGGAAAGGTGTAAAACAATCACAAAAAGACATAAAATGACCACAAAGAGACTCAAAATTCTGAGAAAAAGAAACAAAGCAATTATAAAGAGGCACAAAATGACCACAAAAACACCCAAAACCACAAAACAATGTGAAACACTTACAAAGAGATGCCAAACAACAACGAAAGGAGGCTTGACATCTATAAAACATGTGTGTCTCGCTGTTAGGTGCTGCCTGGAGCCTTCTGTTTGTCTGGGCCCAGGGGCCCATTATGTCACAATGTGCTCAAGTATATATCCGTTTGTTTCTCAAAGTAAAATTGTTTCACTGTGTTAACCTACCTCCATGGGTAGCCCAGTGTTTATCATTTTCAATGGTAAGTAGTTAAAGGCTGCTTGGAATGTTACTAGATGTCTCTACATCATGCCATGCACAAATGATGCCTGTGATGTCTGTGATGTCTTAATATAATTATTAAGAGTTAAAAAAAAAAAAAAGTTAAGGGGAAAATCAAGTCAAACTGAAGTTAACTAACTCAACTAAAATCAACTCTGTCCTTGATTAGCTCTGTGCTGCTGTTTGCCCTGAAGTCAGTCACACATGTACACCCACTCAGCAGCTTGGAGGATGATAAGAAAATGTTAACACATGTAATGATCACTTTTAATGTTAGTACCTGAGGACTAATATTAGCAATAATAACAATGATTATTTTGTTTTCATTTTTTGCTCTGTGGGCCCTCTGGTTTGGTTTATAGTGGAATGTTGCCTTCAGAGGGGAGGGAGTAAAGAGAGAAAAGCAGGTGTGCCATCATTTTCTATTTCTGGAGTAATTAGAGAAGCGATGGCTTCAGTGCATTTACAGAGTATTCACTGTGGTGGAATCACACTTGTATTGTGTTGACACTCAGAAAGGAGCCCAGAGAGGTGGCAGTGAAAACGAGGCATCACAACCACTCAGCAGTTTAACACATTCATTACTCTGCGCAGGTGATTATGAGTATACTCTGGGAAGCATCTTCCTTCTCATTACAATTACTATTCTTTGATTAACTCTGATAACTCTGATACTCTATGGAAATAAATAGTTGTGACAGATAGATAGTAACTTCTGCAGTTTACCCAGCCTGGAGCTAATTTTCTGCTACTGTTTTTTGAGCCACTGTGCTGCAGCCTCTCCCTCTCAGATTAGCATGTGATATTGTCAACTCCACTAATCCAAATAAACGGAGCACTACCCTGTAGTTATGCCTCCCAGTTGACCCTTTGTAAAGTCCCCCCCTCCCCCCTTAAAAGCATACTGGCCAGTCATGGCATAGCATTGGCCAGCTCCAATAATGATCCAACAACTACGCCAGCCTTGCCGACTCGGCAACTTTCTCACCAGATTTAGCAACTTTTCAGACCTTCTTAGCAATGTTGTTTCTAAAAGCATCTAGTGGCTTTTTTTTTTTTTTTTAAGATTATTTTTTGGGCCTTTTTGCCTTTAATTGATAGGACAGTTAAGCGTGAAAGGTGGAGAGAGAGAGAGAGTGAACGACATGCAGCAAAGGCTGGAATCGAGCCCAAGCTGCTGCGGCAGTGATGAGTCTTATGTGCATGGGGCGCCTGCTCCATCCACTAAGCCACCGATGCCCTGACTAGTGACAAAACTAACAACTTTTTCAGACTATCAGGGTTAAAAACATGAAATGTGTAGAATAACCACAGTCTGTGGCTCCTCTGCTGAGTTTATATCATCTCCTTTTGTGCAGCAGCACTGTGCAGGCAGCAGCTGGGCCAGGGGCAGGCGCGGGATGAGCAGTAAGGAAGATGCTGCACAGCGTCCTTCGCTACTGAGCCTTTGTTGAGAATTGTGTGTTAGTGATCTTACACTTCTTGTTTGGACAGAGAGACAAGATAATTGGCATGGGTAGGCCAGTTCCAGAAGTCACCCAATAACACTAGCTACCTAGCAGCAGATGACCAGCGACTCATTGGGTTCTGTGGAATAAAACTGCTGTGTCTGCCAATGGAGATTGGTGGCTTCGAGGAAAGCATCATGTACTGATGTCAGTTTCCTGTAAAGGGCTGTCTAATGGCAAGGCAAAGCACAAAAAGGTTTTTGTTTGGGAGTTACAGTTTTAGTTGTAAGTCCATTGTCTCAGTTTCATCAACTAAATCAGTTATCCTTTCAGTCTTTAGTCTTTGTTGTTGTTTTGGACCTCAAATAATGTGCTTTTTTCCCACTTTCCTTCCGTTATAAAAAAAGGTCTTAAGTGTTTACTATTTGCATATAGTCTGCAGGTCCTGAAAAAGTCTTATTGAGAACGTTCCATCCTAAAGATATCATATATAATGTCAATCCAGTCATCCAATCCACGCTCACTCCAACCATGTCACATATAGACGTTTGGTCATGGACTTTCCACATATAGAAATGATGTGAAAGGTACCCTAGGTGTGTTGGTTGTGACATTCTGGGATGTTGTGTCAAGTTCTGCCTGTTACATGCATTGTCTGTTTTCAAAATACATTTCCATTTTCCCAGGAAATGTACAGTTTGCAGACAGTCTCTTTCAAAATAAACGCACTACGTTGGCACTACTCCTTTAATAGCAAACACACGTAGTTGGGTTTAGGAAAAAAGAACAGGGTTTAGCTTTACAATGGGCCTCCCATTGAAAAGTCAGTGGTTTTGGACCCATCCACCACCCCTCCCACCCGTCCTTCTTGTACTTCTGCCGCCTTGACTTTCACTGTGGTCCCGTTGTGTTTCGTCCTGACGCCACAGGGCACCATTAATGAAAATAGCGGCCGGCTGCATATCATGCCGACATAAAAGGACAGCTTTTTTGTTGGTGTTCGATGCCGGAGGTCACTGACCAAGCACTGTTTTTTGAAGACTTCTAAGCGAGACTGGGTTGAATCATAAACTGTAGGTATTGCTGGTTTTAGCCACTCTCTAGTAATGGCTTTCCTGCTGGCTGCACTTAAGATCCTCTCATTAGAGGCAACATTGTCCAAAGGCAGGGTTCCTGAATATTGGGTCTCGAGTTTAAATGGAATGTCCACCTGGAATACTTCTTGCAAAGCTGTATGAATCTCCTGCCAGAAAGGAATTAATAATAGGCAAGACCAGAATATGTGATAATGATTCGCAGCAGAGAACCCACATTGTCATCAGCAGATTGTCACCCACATTGTTTTGACAGTACACCTGGACTTTTCGTCAGGTGGTCCAGCATCATCACTGGCCTGTCTCTTCCCCCTCTCGATCTGGTTTTCCTCCACTGACACTTCTCCATGTCCTCATCCTTTTAGTGGGCATTTCTCTGTCATCACTCACCCTCCTCTTTCTAATGCTGCCTGCACATCGTTGCAGGGGTCAGTGGAGTGGCTGATGTCGCTTCTATCCCTGTTGCTCAGTGATCCTCCAACATCTGTATCTTTTGTTGTTCACATGTTGAAATCCGTTTATTGGTTGTCTGCAAATGAGAAAAATCCAGTGAATCACTTTTCTTGACTGCATGTGAATATATTTAAGCCCTGTTTCCATCGTGCAGTATGATGCACTCAGTTTTGTACACTTTCTTTCTGTTTCCACTGTGAAAAGTTGTGGATGGTATCAATGGAACTGTTCTGTACAGTTACCATTTTTGGTCACCCCTCTTTTGGGGTACCAAGCACCCAGATCTGGTACTAAAAGATGGAGCTGTGAACACTGCAGTCTGCTTGTTGGCCAATAGCAGATGGTCACTCTGCTCAGGGCTGAGTTGTGGCTGGTTTTGAAGCTCATGTAACTACTGTTCATACTGTGGAGAGTTTTATTAGTGAAACTTTAAAATGAAAGGATGTTTTGCTGCCTCTTGCAGCAGCTGGAGTCTGAGAAAATTACTTAATTCACTGGGCTGACTGCCGGAAACTTTTAAGGTGGAATGTGAACTTGTAATGACACTCGATGCATGAGGTGAAGACATGAATCAATCAACACACCTTAAATTTCACTATGACAACTTTGACCATTACTCTAGTTTTTATATGATATACGCTTTTAGTAATCAGTGGACCTTAAAGCGTTTACATATATCAATTTTGATCGGATCGTGTGAACTGCATATATCCTAATCCTCACAAAGTATTGCGGTGCGGCGCTCCTGTGGGCTACGGCAACACTAAACCCCTGAGCTTGCTTCACAAGGACTGAATGCACAAAGCTGCTATTTTTAAATATCTCATGGAGAGAGACTCTCACTGCAGCCTGTTTTATTTTGTTCTGAAAATGTCGGCATGCAACCTCGTTCTGTGGACCATGAACAAGGTGCAGACTTCCATCTGGTCACTGGTAATGAGGCAAAACAGTGAATACTGGACGGAGTAGTGAGTGACAACAACCCCGCCCACATTTAAGGGTATTGTTTGCAGTGGAAAACACAAGGGTTTAGGTACCATGTCTGAAGGGTTACTTTTGGTTTCAAAGGTACCAAACCGAAAGTGTTTGCCGGAAACGGGGCTTTGGTTCCTAATCATAAAGAACCAGCGTGATATGCATGATGATCTGTTCCCACAAGATGATAACTTGTTCAAGATAATTACATTATGTGCACAAGATATATATTTTTATTCACAGGATAATAACAAGTTGTACGCACAAGAAGAAAATAATTTGTTTCAACAAGATGATTAACTTTGGCGCCCATGATAATAATTTTTATCATGTGCACAAAAAAAATAAATAAATAAAAATCCCCTAACTTCTGGACGAAGAATTCAGTCTTATACCCAGCTAGTTTGAAACTATCTAAATATTTGATGGAGACAATAAACTGTAACACCCCAAATATAACTTGGTGTAATTTATTTTCTGTCAAGTTTTAAAATGCAGGAGGCAGACAGATTGACATTAATGCAAATTTTATATGAGCTGGTGACCAGCAAAACTGACTTGAATTGTTAGCTAAAGCTACACTGAAGCAGAATTTACTGCTGCTGCTTGCTTAGTAAAGTGTAACAAAATTGCAGCCTTGTGTGTCTGCATTTCGAGCTTTGAATTATTTAACATTGTGCTCATCACACTTTGACTGAACTCAATCGTAGACGTTTTTGTGATCCTGCAGATCTGCCCCGGTAGTGCTCAGGGCAACTTCACTCTTTCAAAGCTGTCAAACACACACACACACACACACACACACACACACACACACACACACACACACACACACACACACATACATCTGCATTAAACAACAGGAAGGAAAGTCAGAAATCAAACTCCAAGTGTTGGCTGTTACCTTAAGCTGTTCAGTAATTACTTCCAGAATTGAGGGTATTGGTTTTTCGTGGACTGTGCTGAAGAGACAGTTGTTGTTCACTCACTTTGCAAACTTACACAGTGACAGCCATCACTGGAGCAAGATTTCAGGTTTATTTCAGTAAAAATGTCATATTGTGTGGAGGAAATATAAAATTTAATATATTTATTTTTCCACATCTGTGCCTGTTTGACTGCAACAAAGTTTTCACAATTGAGTGAAAATTCTTCATAGCCCGCAGGCCCAGACTGCAAAGGTGACTTCACGGGTCTTTGCTATCAGAGCCCCAGGGTGAAGGGATGATTTGCCTGAGGCTCAGAGATTCACAGACTCACCGACAACTTTCTACATTTCGTAAGAGCTGACTTTTTCTTTGACTGTGTTCAAATTCTGACATTGCTTTTGTTTTAATTTTTTGTTTTTACCCTTCTGTTCATTTCTTCGGATGCTTGTGCTTTGCTGTATTTTTTATCAAACACCAAAGTGTGTTGTATTTGTAGCGCTGTACAGTAACTATTATTTTCATCATCTCATGATCTGTGTATATATACTTTTGCTCAGAAATGTGAGAATATGTCTGACAAACCTCAAAAAGCCACACAATTTCCAAATTCAAAGATAAGAAATTTACAGTGAAACAAAGAAATAGAGCAAATCATTACATCTGAGAAGCTAGAAGCAGCAAATGTTTGGCATTTTTGGTAAATTGCTATAATGATTAATCATTCATTATCTATTGACAAAGGAAATGAACAATTTAGAACAAATGACAAATGTACTTAGGCCCAGTATTGTACCAACATAGTGTATTTATTTTGAAAGAAACTGTATGCAAACTGTACATTTACTTAAAACTGAAGGGTATTTTGAAAACAATGCATGTAATGGGCTGAAGCTGACACAGCGTCCCAGAATGTCAACAACCAGGGTACCTTGCACATCATATCTTGACCTAGAAAGTCAATGGCCAAACTTAAATGTGTGACGAGATCGGAGTGAGAATGTGTTGAGGGGCAACATTAAACTTCTTGTTCCAGGAGGCCAAAAAGTCCCTGACTTTATTTTCCAAAGGTTCAGTAACTTTAAGTGCAGGGTTTGTAGGGCTGACCGTCCCTGATTGGTGAAACACAGACACTATTGCTGCTTCAACCCGTGAACTGCGTCATTCACAAAAAAAAAGGAAAGCTCAATAATAGGTTCCCCAGTAAAAATAATAGGTGGAACACTTTTTGTGGGTCATTGGCGTTAAAAAAAATGTTAGGCTTTGCTGTCTGCTTTGCGACCCATTTAAAACAAAAGAGAATGAGAGGAAGAGACAGAGAACGAATGAGCTGACAACAGGAGCAAGTTGGAGTGAATAAGAGAAAGGGGTGGTGATGAGAAATCAAAGTGAGTGAGGGAGAGAAATAAAACTTTATTTCCTGACTGTTTCATGGCGGTTGCGTTCTAAAGGAGAAAATAAATAACCATCAGATTGTCTGCTGTGGAAATAGGTGCTATCTAGTTTTCAGTCTCCTTCTCCTCCTTTGCATGTCTCCTTTTCACTCATTCATTCATAGCTTCTAACTCGGAATCCAATAACAGTAAATACAAACAACAGGATTAATCCGTCTTGCTGTTTCTAATGTGTAAAAAATTGTTTTTAAAATGTAACCATCATTTTTAATCCACCATAGATCTAATTTGCCTAATCTTCACGGTTCTGCAGATGAGGTGGAAACACATACAGGAAATATTCAAAAGGGACTTTGAGGTTTGACTGTAGTTCCTGAGATTATTTCCTCTGGTTTCCTCCGTATTTGGAGCTACTTGGTCAAAAAGCCCATGCTCGTACAGCCTATCATACACCCATGCGAGAGTTGGTCCAGAGTTGGTACATGAAAGCACTTTTACACAGTAAAGTAAAAGAAAAAAAAGTAATATAACCAACTATGAGCACATTTGTTGGCGTCACTTGATGAGTCACTGCAAGTTGCCGCAGCTTCCACCTTTTTATGATCCAAATGACTCACTGTAAGGGATACTTTGCCGAATTTCAATCAGCTTTGTATCATAACAGTGTGGGTCGTAGTATATATAAATGAACTATGGTAAATTTCCCCAATCTTGCCAACTCCCACATCTCTCTGCTCACCTGCCAGCCAAATTTCTATTGGATGACACATTTTGCTGTTACTCTACTGCCTGAAAGGAACATACAAAAATTTAAAGATAGATCAGTCATTATTATTATTCATCTAACCGCTTCATCCTCTTGAGGGGGGGGGGCTGGAGCCTATCCCAGCTGACATCGGGCGAGAGGCAGGGTACACCCTGGACAGGTCGCCAGACTATCACAGGGCTGACACATAGAGACAAACAACCATTCACGCTCACATTCACACCTACGGACAATTTAGAGTTATCAGTTAACCTAGTCCCCAATCTGCATGTCTTTGGACTGTGGGAGGAAGCCGGAGTGCCCGGAGAGAACCCACACTGACACGGGGAGAACATGCAAACTCCGCACAGAAGGGCTCCCCTGCCCAGGATCGAACCGGCAACCCTCTTGCTGTGAGGCGAGAGTGCTAGCCACCACACCACCGTGCCGCCCCATTATTATTATTTTTATTTATTTATTTTATTTTTGTTTTGTTTTTTTTTTAATAAAAAGTGGTGTTCTATTTGTGTTTTTGGCTACACATCCTCTGTCCCTGAGCCAGATTTTGGACATTTAAACTTGCGTAATTTTTAATTTAATTTAGATCTACTATTAACTTCAAATACAAACGACACATTATGCCACCAAGTGGCATCTTCTAAGGTAGACTCACAAGTCAGTCTTTAGACGCTTTGCTTAACTAAAGACTGATGACTTTCTCCCTGATTTTGTGTTCAGATGGGCGGATACAATTTCAGAGTTGAAAAAACTCCCTACGTTGCAGAACCAATAGTAAATCTGCAGGGCGGTCCTTCGGTGGCTCGCTGAACTCTTGTGCTCATAAACATAGTCCCACTAGAAACACGTGTAGCGGTACAAAATGGCTCAGCCGTGCTCGCAGAAAACGCTGTCAAAGTTAGTGGATGTTTGTCGCATTTGTGGCGACACATTCTCGCCAACTAAAAGAAACAAACATAATCTTTTACAAGGCCATGACTCATCCGTCCAGTCGGACTATGGCCTATAGAGGGAATCGCCTTGTTGTTTACAAATACTTCCGGGTAGAAAACCAGCAGAGCTTTTAGCTATATATTAGCTATATATAACCTATATATCACATTTTTATTCACATCACTGTATCACCGTTTGGACTAATCCGATGTTTGTAAAGTCTATAAACACAATGATTGAACAAACATTACTATTTCTGTGTGCACGTTTAGCTGGGCTAACCGTTAGCTGTTAGCCCTGTTAGCCCTGTTAGCCGTTAGCAGTGTCTGTAATAGGTAATAACTCATTAAACGGTCTGTGAAAAAAATATCTTTTCCAGTGGATATCTTAGTTGCAACATGATTGAGCTAGCGAAGCAGTTTTGTGTTGCTATGTGTGGTATTTATTCAGTTTTGGGAAATCACGATGTCTAGAAAGCATCAGTGGCTGCAGCTGACAGGGTCAGCTAACACTAGCAACAAAGCTAACAACAGGACGTTATCTGTTAAAAGCCTCCCGTTGGATACGACGTGAAACTACTCCAGTTAGCTCAACAATGTTGTAACTAAGACATCCGCTGGAAAAAAATATTTTCTTCACGGATGAGCACACGTTTGATAAAACAGAGTTAAATCTCTCGGGATCCATTTTCAAGCTCTCTGTGTGTTTGTTTCCTTGCGGACGAGAAAAGGGGGAGCGCACATTTCCAAGAAGGCGTGTCCTTTTCAAAAATGCAAGAGGCGTTGATTTGTTGCCGGCCGTTTTCGCCGGTGTGTTAAACACACTTTAGAAAGGAGTGTCCCCAGACTATCAGAAGGCGGAGATCTCTGATGGTCTAGTGGCAAGACTACTTCTAAGGCTGAAAAATGAGGCCAGGACAGAAATGCCCAAAACTGCAGTTTCTTGAATGGCCACTTGAAGTTGACTCCAGAAACCAGGTAGTCCCCACAGACCGCCATGTTAAAATCCAAGTCCAACTTTCCAGCAGAAAAAAACACGTTGATAGCCTGGTGCAAAAAAATGGTTTTGGTCTCTTTAGCTAATTACCCCCTTCATGTCAACTGTGCAAAGGATGAATATTTCTTTTCATAACTCACACATTTTCAATTTATTTAGGCTGATTTCAGTGAAAGGCTGCCTGCAGATAGTGTCCTCGGCTTCTCAGTCAGATCCACCCCTTGCTCTCAACAAAATATGACAATTTCTGGCTCCAAGTACACAAACAAATGGGCACCTTCACGGTAGCTACACCCATTATATTTATGATAAATACAATTATTTGTTGTAAGATAAAGGCCTTTCAGTATTTCATGAAAATGATTTTTTTTTTTTTTTATTAATTTGATTACACGGTGACCATCACATGGAGAAAACTGAAATAAGAACAAATCAAGATACATTTCTGTTAAATCAAGGATATTTTTATTGGCTGTCATTTTCAAACAAGCTTATTTCCTTTGAATGTACAAATAATAAGATAAACAACATTTTATATTGTGTAGACCTACTTTGTGCATATGTAATACTAATGCTAAAAGGGACAGTACTAAGCCAACATATTGTAAAATTGTTTTAAAATTGTGATGAATTATAATTTCGATAACTTTGTTTATTGTGTTATTAAATAGCGATGATGTGAAGGTGATGAAGGAGACTCCGCTGACACCATCTTGCTTGTATTAGAAAGGTTTATTACAAGAAGTACAGCATCAAATCAAACACCTAGGATGCCTGAGAGAGGGTTCGAAACCAATATGAACTGCTCTGAATAATAGCTCCAACTACCCTGCCTATATAGGTTGGTTGTTTTTGTGAACTTTGAGACAAAATGTGACAGGTGACAGAGAGACAAACCAGATGGAATCCAACCTTTCAACCTAGCTTATCTATCCTTGACCTGGGCCATAATAAAGTCTTGACCTGGGCCCCTAACTGATCATAACAGACCCAGGACATCAAATAATATGGCACGACAGATACTACAATTCTAACAGAAAATACATATGTGCATGGAAATAACAATGCCAGTGTTATATTACTAAAAATATTGTGTCAGTACAATTCTCTAAATCTGTGTTAAGGCCCCAACACACCAAACCGAACTAGTAGTGGCGAAAGCTCCCTGCTGTATCGCCTTACATTGCATGTGTCTCTGCCGAAAAGTTGAACACATGGCAAAGACTACAGCTAACGGCCAGTTAGCATGTATGCCCTGCACCTACATGAGAGGAAATAATTCTCCACACCTGCACATGGCGGTAGTCTATGTTTTTCATTCAGTGAGGGAAACTGGTAGACTGTATCGACAACACAATCAAATGCATACAAACCAGTGGGGTACAGTGCATTCTGGTAGTTGTAGGTTTTTTTCTTTATCTTTTGAGTAAAAACAAATGGCACAGCCCTTTCCCTCTGTTTTCTGTGGTCATGTGGCACCACACTCAAAAGTATTTGCACCTTTCTATTGCACAGACAGCCCAGTTTTGTGAAAAGACC
This sequence comes from Epinephelus fuscoguttatus, assembly GCF_011397635.1. Lineage (NCBI taxonomy): Eukaryota > Metazoa > Chordata > Actinopteri > Perciformes > Serranidae > Epinephelus > Epinephelus fuscoguttatus. The sequence goes on along the minus strand of NC_064766.1, from coordinate 7,404,996 downwards.
ATCTTTCCAGCTGTGAAATCCTTCCTAAATGTCACTGAAAGAAATTGCTGAATGGTCAAGACCCTTAAGGGACTGTCAGAGGACATCAAGGAAGTTAAATATAGGAATGGACACAATTGAGTTCACAGTTGCATTAAAACTCACTGCTTTGACACTGTGCTCAATCCACAGTGTGACTTCCTTGTGTGTGCTTCATTGTGTGTTTTTACAGAAGCTCATGTTGTCATATTGTTCATAGAAGATTTTATTTTCAACATGGGTGTCTCTGACAAAAAATGTTTGATGTGATGTGATCAAAATAAGGTTAGGATTTCACTTTATTCCTTAACAGTTACAAATCTGCCAACCTCTGCCAGTCTTTGGAGACATTTTCAGATTTTCCCATTAACACTTTAAATAAGGGACTTATCTGATCGTGCATCCTGCTTTAATCTCCATTTCTCAAGTTTTGGCATTTCACTGGGGCACAGGTAGGGCATCTGTCTTCATAACCATCTGAGATAACAGCCATCAGAGATTCCTGTATGTGCTAAAACAGACGTGAACATCCTTCAGCTGTGATCACCATTGAATGCATGAGAAGATGTCCCTGCTGTCCAGTATTTAACATCACAGCACAGGAAAAAATGGCAAGTAATTAAAAAAAAAAATAGAGATCAAGCTGAGCTACTGAGTGGGTGTTGTACTTTCTAAGCCCTGACACAAAAGAAATACATATCCTGTGGATTTCAGTGAGCTGCTGTCATCCTCTTGCTCTGCTCCCATCACAGTCTTCTGTTCTAGACGTCTCTGCTTTAATCCCTCATTTGTTTCAAGAAAGGGGGGGAGGAATGGAAGTATGACAAGAGCAGGAGTGAGCAATCCCACACTGCATAACCTGATGAGGAGACATAAACAAGCACACTTGGCTTTCGCAGTGATACAAAATGCAAATGGTTTCGCTCTAACCTGCTCATCCTGCCAATAAAATGTTCTCCTATAGCTGTCAGCCATGAGGGCTTGGCTCTGTTGCATGTACATAAACTGAGGTGAGGGGTGTACTTTAAAATTCTGTTTGTACAGTTGTACAAATCTATATTTATAATCTATATTTAAAGTGCTTTTAATGAACAGATGCATCACCAATTCACCAAGAAGAACAAAGCATGTGAATAATAAGAGGTAGAAACTAAACATGGACAGTGTGTTTGCAGAAATTGCCTCAGTACTGGTGTGTGTGTGTGTGTCTCACAAACTGGCTCAGAGTATGTGACAATTAGGGAGTCCACACAAAAGATTTACTTAAAACAAGCCAAATTTATTAAACTAAAATTAACTTAATAATCAGTGGAGTGTGTAGATCAGCAAAGTCAGTCATGAAAGCCATGCGTGAGTGAGTGTCAGATGTTCTGTGGAGGTGTTGAAGGTGCAAACCAAAACCAAAGATGCTCAGTGGATGTAAGCTGAAAGGAAGGGAGAGACCAAATGAACAGATTAGGCAGCTTTTACAGCTTGGAAGCCCAGGTGAGCCTAATCAAGGTAACGACCCTCCCATGTCAGCCAACTGCCTGATGAGACTGGATGAAACATTCTCAAAGATATTGGGAGGGGCATCACAGTGTGTGTGTGTGTGTGTGTGTGTGTGCGCGCACCTGTATACATGTCAATAGACATAAAAACAACGCCTGGATAGCTTCTCTTTTTTGTGAGCTGTGACTGTTTTGACAGAAACACGATTTAAATTTACACTGCTTTCTCTGCACATCTGATCCCGTTCAAGCTTGAGACTCCATCCAATATCCTCGTCCCTCTCAAGCTGCAAACCTTCGGGTGCATGCTGCAGGCGTCCATTTATTTATTGCTCTGTCAAACAGGCCTGGACGCCTCCTGTGATGTCAGTCCATATATAACTAACTTCTCTTCTGCAGGTTGCTCACTGGAGAAGCAAGTCTTTTTTGACTGCATGAGAAGTTAGTGTGGAAACTTATACACACTTCCATGCTAAATAAGAATGGGATGATGTACTGTTTAGGGAGTGTGTTAGACTCGGTTTCTTTTAAGTGGAAATGGATATAGTTGCTAGTTAAAGGGGGTAGGATTTAGGAGTTATCTGTACGCTACCTGCACTTGAATTTAATGTAGATTTCTATAGCACAAATTATTATTATACGAACCAATCTGCAGATTTTCTTTTTAAAAGATATATGGTTTTCATCCACTAATTATTTCCAATCCCTTCTACTTTACTTTGGAGGGATTATGCCCTTTGAGCTGCTGGAAAGCTTTTAATGTGAGACATCCGTGCAGGAAGGAGCTGGTTTCATTGATGGTAGCTAAACAGTGAATTTAAAACAAACAAACAAAAAAAAAACCCGTCAAAGTGAAAGACTGTGAAGTTTGCATTAACAGTAAATTGAATTGGGGGAAGATCAGCAAAAAAAAGTATTCTTACTAAAATAGGATCAAGTGTAAAACAGGACATTAGAAATACATCTTTGTAATGGTAATGAACTACATGAGGGAACTGCAGAAACACTTACTTAGAACCAGCCCATAGTTCTGCCAACAGTAAAAAGTTTATGTCAAAATCACTATCAATGTAATACTGTTGTAATACTGTGTAATGTATCCTTGCTACTTCACTTTGTACTACGTCCGTGACATAAAATACCATCAAAAATACGTCATTTCTGTCGAGTGACACTCATCAAAACTGTTGAGTGCCCAGCCATAAATCAGGCTTTAGTTGCCCCAGTTCCAGGGTCCTGATATTGTGCATGAGAACTCAGTGGACTGAATTACTTGATGACTTCACTGAACTGAATCATCATTGTTTACATTTTCTCTTTCAGTCAAAGTTCTGTGAAAAAGGTCCATTTATTTATTATTACTGGTGTCAAGTTACTTATTTAACCATTCTTAAGGGGCAACTTTCGTATTTTTCAACCTGGATTGTGTTTTCCCATGTTTTTGTGTCTACAGCCTCCTTTCCACTGGACAAAAATGATGGATGGGTCCAACAAACATAGACCCTTACTTGGGAGAGCAGTGTTCATGTCCTGTAGGCTTATAAAGCCAAAGCCACTTTTGTTGCCTAAACTCAACCATTTGCTTTTTGTTGTTGAAGGGAAAAAAAACTTCTATTTGTGGTGTTTTACCAACTTAGTGCATTTATTTTGAAAGAGACTGTATGTACACAGTAAATTTCCTGTGAAAACAACAGTGTATTTTGGAAGAAGACAATGCATATAACATGTAAGGGTATCTTGCACATTGTATCTGAACCTGGAAAGTCCATGACCAAATGTTGATATGTGACAAGGTTGGAGTGAGAATGTGTTGTCTGTCTGTACTAATTTTAGTGACTAATGGGAAGAACAGTCAGTCTAGTGTTGAGCGAGAACACAAGAGTTGAGTTGTTGCAGGAAGACATTGGCGAAAATGCAAGACTTCAAAATTAGACTTCAATCAATCAATCAATCAATCAATCAATCAATCAATCAATCAATCAATTCATTTCTCACATTAAATCACATCAGACACAATTCCAATGAAATGGAATCCCAATCAAGCCTTCAATTGGTGCATTAACAAAGACGATAATAATGAATATAACGATGGGCAGTTCATTTAGGATCCTTATGGCCTGAGGGAAGAAGCTCTTCCTGAGCCTCTCAGTGCTGGCCTGGTGTAACAGGTACCATCTTCCTGATTTCGTCATGCAGAAAAAGCAGTTATTTGGGTGGCTGGGATCTTAAATAATTGCTATTGGCCATTCTTACAGCACCTGGTGTAAATATCCTTTAGACAGAGCAGTGCCTTTTATAAGTTCAGCTGAATGAACCACTCTTTGCAGGGCCCTTTGGGTGCTCTTTCCATACCAGACAGTGATGCTCCCCGTCAGGACACTCTCTATGGTGCAGTAAGAGAAATTCCTCAGTGTTTGAGGGGATACCCAGTCTCTGCCTTCTCTTCCTCACCACTGAGTCAGTATGCAGTGCCTAGGTCAGGCCCTCTGTGATGTGGACACTTGAAACTGTCCACCCTCTCCAGTAAGGACCCGTTGATAATAAGGGGGGCGTAGCTGAGCGAGACTTGGTTAGACACAATAACAAACAGACTGGATCAAGTGAAAGGTAAAGGAAGATGTTTCAGTTGTCTGTAGGGATCCTTTTCATAATGTTGTCAGACACTTACAATAATAATCTGTTCTTGTCAAAAGGCAGAAACAAGCACTTTTAGTGGACATACATTGATGGTGCACAGCTGCCTGTTGGGATTCCATTGCCTCCTGTTGTGCAGCTGCAGCGCTCTCTCTCAATTTCTGGACCAATTTCAAAAATTGTTGTCCCCATTAATCATTTAGACACAAAAACACGACAAAATAGGCTACAGGTTGAAAAATACAGAAACTTTGCTTCAACTAATCGTGATTGTGATATGGGTTATGCATGGATGGATTACTGAACAGACCTACGAGGTACAGGCCCAGGGCACTGTGTCTGGGGGCCCCTTTGGCCTTCACCTGCAAATTGTCACTCATATTAAAACATACCAACCAGGAAGAAACTCAAAAAGACCACTAAGAGACACAAAAGACCACAAAGAGATGCAAAGGAACTGCAAAAAGGGACAAAATAACTACAAAGAGACACAAAACAATCAAAAAAGACACAAAATACCTCTGAGAAACACGTAACAACTACAAAGAAATGTAAAAGAACAACAACATCAACAACAAAAAAGAGGCAAACTGACCACAAACTGTTTACCTTGCTCATCTGTAGGAGAGGTTATGGGTCCTTGCATATCTGTGCCCAGGGGCCTATTGTCTCATAATGCACACATGGTGTTGCAGTATAAAGAATGTTTACCAGCTAGCATCTACTATTACCCCAAAACTAATAATGATCATGTACATGGGGTACATAATAATATGACATATTGACATATTGATGTAAATATTGTCAATATAAAGGTCAAGATTAGGGATGACCAATATGACTTAGAAATAATTTAGAAATATTTTAAGGCTGAATTGTGACATATTTTGAAAGCTCCTCTACAGTACTGTAGGAGGTACAGTGGCTGGTGTCATGATAAAGTTAAACAAAGTACTGTTAGAATAAAGTTAAATAAAGTACTGTTATAATAAAGTTAGATGAAATAATGTTATGATAAAGTTGAATTAAGTATTATCATAAATAAATAAATCACGGAACCACTGGTGTTTTTATCTTGAAGTACCTGGCTTGGATCGGACCAGAAATGTTGATGTGACCGTAAAGGTTCTGGTCATCAGCCAGATGTTTGCAGTTAGTACAGAGTTAAAATGTTGCCACTACACCTTTAAATGTGAGGATTTATTTGGTGAGCTGGAAACACACTAACAGCTCTTCACTTCATAAATTGATAGTATTTGTAAGTTGCACTGGTGCTCCATGGTCCAAAAATGTGACTCAGTAGTTGCAGTCTGGAGCCCTGCAGGTACAAACATACACACTTTCTCTGCTTATGCTATTGTTAAATGTTACAGCGGGGCTGTTAAGCATGAAGATCTATTCACTGTAAACTGGAAACAAACTAACAACTCTCCAGTCCATATATTCATAATATTAGCAGGTCACAGTGGTGCTCCAGGGTTGCAAAAAGCTACTAAATAATAGCAGTCTGGAGCCGTGCAGATACAAAAACATGTCTCACCTGCTCATGTGCTTTGGCCCAGGAGAAAGTGATCTGGATGGGTGGAGGAGTGTGTGTAATGTGTCATGTTTGTAAGGTCTTTCTTTGTGTGCGTGCATGTGCGTGTGTGTGTGTGTGTGTGTGTGAGAGGGAGAAAGCCACAGGGGAGAGTGAGAGAATCGAAACACATAAGTCTCGTGCAGGTGGCATCAAAAATGAAGTGAACATTTTTACTCGATGTTTGTGATAAAGTAATTTTATATATTCCACATGGAACAAGCCGTGATACATTAAGTATGTATGATATATATATGTATATATGATATATTGTCCCTCTCCAGTTTAAATCCTTTTAGAAGTCAAGTGACATTTTTTGTTTATAAATTGCAAGATTAAAGATTTGTCTCATTTGGCAATGTATACAACATAGGACATGCTCTGCCCTTGGATCCTTCTTAAAGAGCGACTGGCAGCAGTCAGGTTGTTGATACTCTGATTTGAGGTAGTGTTGGAGATTTGGTGATGTGAGCCTTAAAATAGCTGCAAATAGGTAGCTGCTGCGCCTGTGAGGATGCTCCCCAGGTGCCTTTCTAAATAAAATGCTGCCTAGCTTGTGGTGAGCATCTCACTCTTGCATGGCAGCTAGTGATGAATGCTTCATGTGGCTCCGAGTTAACCAAGTTCATATTGAAACACTCCCCGGAGCGTCGCCATCAATCAAAGCCTCTCCCAGGAGCTGTCAAGCGATTTTTTTTTTTGTCTGCCGCCTCCCGCTAACATGTGCGGTTGCGCCACAACAATCGCAATATCCGGCCCACCTCATTTGCTCCCATTACAGGCTGTTACTTATTTCCCTCCCGACGCCCCTGGGCAGCATATTCAACATGCACTCCACTCTCCAGCCTCCCTTCAACCACTTACTTATTCATCACAGACTCACCAAGGCAGCTGCTTAACTGACAGACACCAGATTTTATAAAGAGAAGGAGACAGACAGACAGAAGCGTATGACTCTGCCCAGTAATTGGGGACATTGTCAGTATGAATTCAGTTTTGCCGGGAGTCAAAGCAGATTTGCGGTGGACAAATTTGGCTAAAGCACTGGGAGTGAATGAGAGGGTACAAAAAAAAAGAGAGAAGCATTTTCACTTTCATTAGCCAGCCTGTCCCTTTGGGCTTAAACACATAGAGCTCAGTGCATGAATTGCCCCCCTTACACACCCATACACACACAAACACGCACTCATACACACCCTCACTGTTTCTCTGCCTCCTTTATCCTCCTTCCCTGGCACACTCTCCCTCCTCTTTCACTTCTCTTTCATCCCACTCCTCTCATCTCCCTCTCCATCCTCTCCTCTGTCTCATCTAGGTTTATCTTCCTCTGTCCACTCTCTCCATCCCTCTCTCTCTCCTCCTTCTCTCCTCAGCGCGCATCATCGCGGCGCTCACCTCCTTCCCTCTCCTCCTCCTCCTCTGCGGTTTCCAGCCAATCGCTGCCGAGGGAGGTGTGGTTTCACAACAGGAGGATGGACGGTGCTTGTTGAGGAGAGAGAGAGAGAGGGGAGAGAAGAGGAGAGGAGAGGAGAGCGCTGGTGAAAAGAGACGCTTTCCTGAGCTACTTGGGAGAAACAACACCAGGCTTGACACTGAGTGATGACCGTGGCGCGGAGAGACTCGGCAGACCGGGAATAAAAACGCGGAATAAAACACACAGACAGAGAGAGAGAGAGAGGGGAGGAGGGTGCACAGTTTGTGGATACCTGCGCGTCTCCGATCCGGCCGCAGGTGCGCTAAATCCCTCTGAAGGGAGAGTTCTTTGGTCCGGAGGAGGAAGTGAGAGAAGAAGATATCTGCCTGGGATTATTTCTCCTTTTTTCCTCGCCCCATATCATCTGTGTTTCAGTCACTCTCAAAGCAAACTTTCTCAGCTTTTGCAGCGCCTGCAGCCACATTTCAACTCCAGGTTGGACTCAGATCTGAAGGAGCTTTGTAAAATCGTGGACTGTTCACTCAGACTGTTTCCAAACGCGGATTACACCGGAGAGCATCACCAAACCAGAAAGGAGAATTCCTCTAAACTCCAAACTTGTGTTGTGTGACGCGAGTCTGTCCATCCCACCTGTGTTTTCCTATTTAATGTGCTGATGAGGAGGACAATGTCTGGATTATTACAGCCGCTGCTCATCCTGCCCCGGGGGAGAAGGGAAGAGTGAGGGAAGCAGAGAGAGGAGAGAAAAGAGGAGGAAGAGAAGAGAAGGGGAAGTCGGTGGCGTTTGGCTGCCGTCCACTAGTTCGTTAGCGCCTTCGCCGCTCGCACTCTCCCACCTCTTTTTACTGGATACGCGGACACACATCAAGAGACGCACGGGGAGGACCTGCGTTCACACCCTGGGTGAGTTTGCGTGTCTATACTGGGGGAATTAAAACAAACGGGGGGACATAAGAGTGTGGTGCTGTGCGTTCTCGTGCCAGGCGCGACTGTTTTACGCGCAGCCCACTCCCGGGTTTATACGCACAAAACAGTAATGCGGGTTCGGATGGTCAGTTGCAGTGTGGCAGCGTTCAACTCCTGACGCATGATCGATCAGCAGAGGGGTGAGGAAGGAGAGCAGAGAATTTGTATGTAGATGAATCAGACTGGTGGCCGTTCCCTCATCAGCAGGGACGGCAGCAGGGACGTGTTTCCTGGCGTCAATATTTGAGCGAAGAAAAAGAAAGAAATCTGTGCAAAGAGGGTGCACGTGCAAATAGATATCAGAGGTCACACGTGGGTCTTGAGACGTCAGCACCCTTTGAAACAGTTCTGTTGCATTTTATGTGCTTAAATGTGTCTCATTTGAACGTTTTAGTGTGGATGCAGTAGTGCAGCCCTACAGTCTAAACATGCTCAGGAAATGTGTGTTTGTGTGCTAATTTTTGTCTATTTACATACTGTGACTTTGCAACATGTTGCATTTTTCTCTATGTGTGAGTGAGTGAGTGAGTGTGTGTGTGTGTGTGTGTGTGTGTGTGTGTGTGTGTGTGAACCAAAATCTACTCTTGTCACATCATTATACATAAAATCTGGAGCTGAATCTGACTTGTCCTTCAACCTCTGCTTTGCTTCATCTCCCCAACGTGTATGTGTGCATGTGTGTGTGTGTGTGCGCGCTGATGCAGTCTGTCCTCACCAATGAATACCTTCCTGCCTGCCTGTGTGTCTCTCTCTGCCTCTGTGCGTGTGTGTGTGTGCTTGTGTGATATTGTTGCTCCATCAGTCACCCAGAATGCCGGCTACGCACGGCGCAATTTCTCACAAATTCTCTGAACCATGTAAGCACAACATTTACCTGTCAGCTACTTTGTCGAGGCTGTACTGTATGTGGCCGTAAGAAATCCTGAGAGAGGAGGAGCTGCTGCCACAGATTTACACTTAACACCCACCGCCACCGCCAGAGACCCGGGGTGGGAGAGAGGTCTTGTCAAACAAATCATGGAGGAGGAGGAAGAAGAGGAAGTCAGAACCCAACTCAAATCATTACATACACTCACATGCACCTGCAGAGTACATTTGACAGCTTTGTCCGTCCTCATCCTGTACATTTTAATGGAAGCGAGACACGCTGACAATGTGGACATTTCTGTGATATACTCTCACGCTGAGAGCATGCAAATGAAAGGCTGAGTGCATGACACACACGGAGCTCCAATGACACAATTAATGGTTAATGGCGGTGCAAGTGTACACATCTGTGCTGACATCATGACAGGAGAAAGGAAATATTATTCAGCGCCAGAGCCCGTGAGTGTTTGACGTTGCTGAGTGTCCATTGTAGATTGTGCTCAAGTGGGAGTGATGTAATTTGACAAGAGAAACTGTAAAACACACCAAATGCATAAACGTACAGTTACTTCTTGCTGATATTGTAAAACTGTTTTAGTTCTGGCCTAAGTAAGGCCTCCCAAACTTTTCCATATCAAGCCTAAGGCTGGGTGAAGTGGCTGAAATCAATATCCCAATATTAAAAGGGTACTCCAGTGATTTAACACTATACTTCCATAGTTTGGGGACTTGCGAGAAAACGTTTAAAAAAAGAATGGTATAAATCGATGCGGCATAGGCCAAGACATCCTGACTTTTCTTCCCTTGTATTTGTCAAACTCCAGAACTGTTGGATGCTACATTTCCCTAATGTAACCAATAGCCTCTTTGTGTCTGATCCTCTCTGTCTCTGTCTTTCAAACTTTGAGCCCTCAGTCTGCAACACAGGCTTTGTTAAAAACAGAAAACGAGATATCCCTGTGATGTTGAGCCACAGAAGAGATGAAGATATACCCCTTTAATTAGAAGATGTTAATGCAGTAAATATTTTCCACCGATATGGACAAAACTTATTTCATTATTTAACTGTTTATTTAATAGGGACAAAGCACATTAATGAACATCTTTATGAAATGCAAGATGTAAACGTGGCAGAGTTAGCATCAATGTTAATTTACATTTATTGTCCCGAGGCAGGTAACACAAACAGAAACATTACAAGTAACAATATACAGATACAAAAATACAATATAAAAGACTAAATACATTGAAGGACATGGCAAGTTATAAGAAAAAACTGCACTAACTCTTTGTTAAAGTTTTCAAATGCACATTTCTTTTGTTTGCACAACAATAATAAGATATTAGATCATCTCAACATGATTTCACTTAAAGGCGATACTGTATAGGATAATGCTGAAATACTGGGGAAAAATGCCCCCTAAAGAGTGAAATGACCGTGACCCACTGCATTACATGGTGGTGGCGCAAATTGTGTTGAAATTACGTAGTGTCTGCCACAGTTAGGTTAAGGCACCAAAACTACTGGGTTAGGTTCAGATTGTGTTTTTGGTTAAAATAAATACACTTGTTATGTGAAGTGATGTAAAGTAACATACATAACTTTAAAACATACTTCCTGTACATACCAAGCATAGCTGTTTTAACCAAAAACATGATCTTCATGACACAACTATGTAAAGGTAGTAGTGTGTATGGTTAAAAGAAGTCCAGGTTGACTTTTAGTTTCACATGGGACACGAACAAAGGTCTCCTAGGTGAAAGTCCAGTGTTTGTTGACCAATCCGCCACCACAGTGTTTATACTACCTATAAGGTCATGATTTTAACCACCGCACACTGAGTGACATCATTGAACCAGGGAATTTGTGTGTCCACCATGACAAAAGAATCCTAACTGACTAATCATTGGCACTGTTTTTGTGATGCCAGCACATAATTTTAACACAATACGGCCACCACCACATAACATGGTGTTCAGAGGTTATGGTCATTTAATGGATTTCTGTGAGACCATGTTTGGAAAATGGCTAACATGACAAAAGAGTACGCTCTTTCGATGAGATAATCACGGGTGATAAATTCAACCAAGAGATGCAAAAAGTTATCATAGAAATACAAACAAAAACTGATACAGGGAAATGGAATTAAAAGAATAAGGCTAGTGATACGGTCCCACAAAAAGACCAATACCAACAATGAAAATTATCCTACAACAAGTATTGTGTGTGTAGGCCTACATCTGATATATGTTCTTTCTCTGTGCCGGAGAGCTCCTTATCATCCCAGAACACATCAGTGAACCACACTGTTGCATTGTGTGTGTTCTTTCATTACTATGAACACACACATTGTAGTTTATTTTGCCTCAGTCCCACACACACACAGTCCTGCTGCCCCAAATATTTACTAGAGCACCAAATGTGTATTAATCCACCGCTGAAAATAGTTCCCAACAAATGCTCTATTTCCTCCTGTTTGAGTGATGTTGGCTGAAAACTGCAGTGCCCATCAACAAGACACTCACATAAACAAACCTTTTTAAAGATTTAAGAACTTTCAAAAAGTGATGATAGAGGAGGTTAATTTAAAAGTCCTATTTGAGACTTCTTGGAGAGGAAATAAATCTAAAATGTTTCACACTGTAGAACCAGTTTTTATAACTCCCACCTCTTTTCAGCCTCTCTGCTCTCTCAGTGCAAATGTATCTCAGTGCACTTGCATTAGGCCTGGCATGTTTATTAAATTATCGCCCATCCCTACATGAGACCACAGACAGCATTAGACAACACTGAGTAGGAGGGAACTCGCTGAGATGAGTTCTAATGTAGCTTTTGTTTCTGCTTGTTGTCTTGGTTGAGAATCATAAAGCTGTCAGTTTCTGGGGTGATAGCCACAGTAGGTGGAATGAAACCTATAATTCACCGCTTATTTTTATGGATTCTCTCAGCGCTGTAACATCTCAGCAAAGCAATGAAATAAGAGCAAAATTAAACCACTTCTCATTTTGCTTAGGACCCTGTGGAATCCATTTAAAGGCCCCAGGTGGTCCCCAGTCTGTACTTTTGGAACCGTTAATATAGACGTGCAAAAGTACATTCCTCAGTATGGAAATGAGTTTATATGCCTATAGTATCCCACAGCTAAAATAGACGGGCCTCAACAGACACATTTCATAGCTAACAACTCCGGATAGGACCTCTTAAAGATGTCATTTTGATTATTCTCAGTGATGTAGTATAATTCTGCTGGTATTTCTGGCTTTCTCACTTAAAAAAATGTCTTCATAGCAAGGTGGCATCTGTGTTTTGCTAAAGCCTTTTTCTCCAAAGAGCAAGGCTCCAGGATTAATGATTTTCCCAAAACTGAAAAGGATAGGTTCATAATTTCTCCAAATACTGGAAGCAGCTGTGGTTTATCAAATATTCTCCCATTCCAATATCACAGAGAACTGCAAAGTTCCAGTGAGAGCACACTCAGTGACAGAAAAGATAATATCCCTGCTTCAGTATCATCCTTCTCTAAAAGAAAAATCCATTCGACCTCTCTTATTATCTCTTATTTCTCCCACTTATTTTTCCCCACGTTCTCTCTTACAGTATCATCCAAGGTCATGTAGTTTCAGGATGCTCTGTCTGCGACCTTTGCTCCGCTTCATAAGCAATCTAAAAAGCCGCGCTGAATCCACTGTTGCTCTCGATGTGAGTCACTCTGCGGAGAAGTGCATCAGCTAAATGCGTGTATATAAATGTAAATGCATGTCCTCAGCGTGTATGCTCTTCAGAGATTGACTGGTGCATATGATACGGCTGTGCCCTTCAAACTGCAAGGACATGGGGAGATATTGAAAATGCAGCCTTTTCAACGATTGATACATAATAGTGGGCTTTCAGATTTGCCACCAGTTTCATTTCTCAGAATTGTGAGCTGTCCTTTTCAAGATAAACGGTGTTGAGGATTTTAAGGTTCAAGTCAGGCTGTGGAACCATCTCAGTATAATTGAAGTTATTCACAAATACACAAAGATTGCTCTGTCTATGGTGTGTGTAGGTGGCTGTACAATCCATCTGTCAGCCAGCAGTGGTTAACAATGGGTTTTATTTTCCACTGTGGGCTGAGAGAATATCCATCTTATCAGTAAGTGCTGAACCGTTGTGCTTTGGATAGTATGTCATTCAGATTCATGATGGTTTTAGTTAGTGTCGAAACAAAGTCAGTTGACTGAAAACTTATTTAATTTAATTTATTGATTTTTGCTTAAATAAATTGTTCCAATATTTTGGGCAATACACTCATTTGCTTTCTTGCTGACTACGATATAAGAAAAGTCCTAGCACTCTTATGTCGATGTGCCAAAGATCAAACTACTGCTGGTTAGCTAAGCTTAGCATGAAGACAAGACAAGGCACAAACTAATGCGATTGAATCTCTCTGGTATTTGTGTTTGTCAGTTCAGGTTGGTACAAGGAGCACCACAAAGATGAGGACTTGCTCTGTGGTAATGTGTGAGGAGCTCTTTTTCAGACTGTTTCCACACCTATTTGTTAAAAAAATCAACAGATTATCTGAAAATGAAAATAAACACTCATCACAGCCCTTGTTTGACATTTCACCATCTATAGAAATAGGATTGGGCATTGTTGGGGGGTTTCCTCTGTTAAGATATTCTAGTTTCTAAACAGTTCCTGAACTGATACTTGTAAAATTCTGTTGGGTCTGTGACCCCTAAGGGATTCTCAGAGTTACTACGGATTATATTTGATAAGTTTTAATTGAATTATGATGTTTATGATTTTTGTTGTTTATGATCTATGATTTTATGTTTTCAAAAATTAGAATATATCAAATAATCATAAATCAACATTTAAGATGACAGAGTGCTCCAGGGAGGATTTTCTGTAGGCTGAGGTGGAAGTTAGCGTCACCCTGGTTCCCTTGTCAAAAAGCCTTTGGAATTTTTACATTGGATTTTTAAATTACTGCAGAAGATAAGCTCTGTGGCATCTATGATACATTTATGAGCACCACTGTCATGATTATTGAAGCTTAAATGCAATTGCTAGATTAAAAAGCTAATGTTCGCCTATAATCAAACTACACCACAGTTGCATGACTTTAAGTCGCCACTCCAATAAAGCTGTAAAGCTGTGTTTGGTGTGATGATGTTTTGTAGTCTCATTTAGTCATGTGTTAGCAACCGTCCTTTTTAAGACACATAAGAGCTTCAAGATTCACAAGTGGGGTATTTACTGACATATTTTTTGACATAGAACACGTGAAAATCCCTTAAACTTGTGTTAACCACAGACCGTATTTCAGGTGTTAAATGAAAAACACAAAAAAAGAAAACATTGACTTTGAGACGAAAGAATCAGGAGTGCTAAAATGCTAACTCATTTTCGTGTTTCAGGAGTCCTGGGGCACTCTGTTAATGATAGGCTAACTGTTAGGCTACCCATGAATCCATGTCCTGCTTCGTCTCTCTTTGAGCTAAGGGGTCCTTGGTCTGAAAACTGGTTTAACGTATATTTAGATGTATAATAAGTATGAATACAAGACGCTATTAACAACTTGACATTAAAAAGTCACATAATAATCAAACCTAAGACAACTGGAATAATTGAACACTAAATAAGAGTTAAAATACTGATAACTGCAAAATAAATATTGAGTTGGGATCAGTAACTGACTCCCTGTCACTCAAATAACAATAGCTAATCCACCTTGACAGCTACCTTACACGGGGCTAACATCGCTCATGCTAACTTCAACGATCAGCTTCATACCCTTTGCTCCAGTCGATGCTCTCTCTCTCTCTCTCTCTCTCTCTCTCTCTCTCTCTCTCTCTCTCTCATTACAAAATGAGGCAACAAAATCTGGGTTGTGACTGATTTGGTTGTTACTGGTTATATAGATACTGGTGCATTCAGGTTTTGGTACCTCGGGGTTTAGCTACCCAACCTTAACAGGGACTGTAAGTACTATTGAGCCCTACATGGCATGTGATCGGCTGGAAGTTGAGGGGGCATGGATTGATACTCAGTGTCATACAAACAATTACATTTTGACATAAAAGTTGTCATGAAATCAGAGTCATTGGGGGAAATGTCATTATGAAAAAGCAACAGAATTTTGAAAAAGTGGCATTTTGGAAAAAAAAATCCCTGTGATGAACTAAAAGTGAATAACAACAAAACTTTAACTGTAATATTAAGTTTTATTCCCATTTCTTTAAGGATAATTTACTTAAAAAATTAATTTATATGATTATTTATTCCATAATGTTATTAATTTAATATTAAATGCTTGAGATTCCTCACAAGACTGGTAGTATAATGCAAAATTAAATGAATGTTAACATGTTACATACAGTTCAAATAAACACAAGAAGTTTGTGCTCCTTGTGTTTATTTGAACTGTATGTAACGTATGTATTGATAGATTAGAATATTGTGTTATTTATCATTGTAGTCATTTCCATTAAAGAAAAGCGGTGCCATAGAAAGATTCCAGGTACAAAGCAAAGTAAACAATTGAAACCTTGAGAATAAAGTGCCTTCCAACCTCCTCTGTATTTATTTACTTCAAAGCTGCTATTTTTCACCTTTCTGTGAACCATGTAGGAATGTTCAGCAGCCAACCTACAACTATTGATTGCTCCACATGATGTTTTTATGTACAGTATATATGTGGTGGTGAAAAATCTTTAAGCAATATTCTGAAGCTGGATCAGGACAGCATTCCAATGCGGTGTGGTCCAGGTGTAATTGATTATTGACTGACGGGGGTACAATACCATTGTGTCTCCGTGCACTAATAAGGTTTGTCGAAGGCGTTGATGATGGCACTGATGTCAGCCCACACTCCTGTGAGATATATATACAGTAGGTGGTATCTGTGCTTTGCTGTGTCGTGACTGAACCTGCGGCAGGTTCTGACACACACTGTACCCACACTGACTGAGTGGACTGACTTTTCTGTAGAACAAAAGCCTGTCAGATAAGAGGTTTTGGTCATGACTACCCATATAAAACAAATCATATTATTATTCCATACAATAATTAACCTGCCTTCCCTCAAATCACCATGTTTTCATATAGATTTAATGAGGCTCATTATGTTATAAGACTTCACCAAGCCACACTTGACATTAAAAAGTGGGTAAATTAAAGTAACATTAAAATAATGTACCAGCAACACCGGTCTCTAAAATCAGTGTTCCCTTTACTCTGGATAATCCTCAGACCTCACTGTGCACAGTTTCCATCCATCTGCACAGTGCATCATAGTAGATACATTTTGCTAAGAGACCATTGATTGCACATTACTTTTTATGTTGCTTTGTGGGATCATTTGAGTCAGCTATAACAGGAAGCTGAACTGAAAGAAAGTGAAATGTGTTGTAAAAAGTTAGAATATATTCTGATGCACATTCAGCATCACGTTGCTATTTTTTTCTCCTGATCAGTGAAATGAGGCATGTTGAGTTTGGCTGTTTACAGTTTGGTGATGTGTGACCATAATCATTTACTGACATGCATTTTGATTTTTCCATGTGCTCTGTTTGGCTCAGCAGGAAAGGTTTCCTCTCATCTCCTCAGTTAGTACTGTAATAGAGTGCCGCAGGGATGACGTTTTTGTGTAGGCCGATGGAGAAGTTAGCACTGGCTTGGTTCCAATAAAATCCAATTTTTTTATTTTTTTTTTTCATTGGATTTTGGATAATTGCAGAAAATTAGCTCTGTAGCAAACAAACTTTCATGATACTTAATTTTTTTGTTAAACAAGATAATCATCACAAATGAACACCACTTTCGTGATCTTGCATAAATGCAGTTGCTAGAAGAAAAAGCATTAGGCCCTAAACAAACTACACCACAGTGACATGATTCAGCATCGCAGCGAGGCTGTAAAGCCATGTCCTATGTCCCATGTCTGTTCTCTACTCTCATTTAGCCACATGTTAGCAACTGCCTTTTTAAGACAACTAAACACTTCAGAATTCACAAGTTGCGTATTTACTGACGTATTTTACGACATAAAACTAAACGTAAAAGTCTCTTCAGCTTGAGTTAACCACAGACCTTACCAAAAATCCATTCAAAAAACCCAATGACTTCGAGACGGAGGAACTGGCAGTGCTAAAATGCTAACTCATTCCGGGTTTTAGGAGTCATTCCTGCAGCACTCTATGCAAATCCATTTTTTTTTTCAGCCAGGAAATAATGTCCATCAAACATCCATCAAAAAGCAGCACTTACAGCAGCGTGTGCTACAACTTTCATCGTTCAGGCAAATAATTGACATTTGAGCCTACCCTGGTGCCTATTGGCTCCTGAATTTCCCCTCTGGGGATCAATAAAGGCTTATCTTTACTCAGTTATCATTTAGACCTGCATGCATTGCCTTCCTGTCACTTTCACACCACATCAATATAAAAATATTCACCTCTTCTAACGCACAATGACATTTAAACCTTAACAGAAAAACAGCTTTCAAAATGATACAGGCTTACTCATCTGCAATCTGCCTATCTGCCTGGAGGTTTCTGAATCACAAAGCTTCAATGAACTGAAGACTTCACTGATGCCACATAAAGTTCAGGTTGACATGAAGGTGGGAGACTATCAGTAGTTCAGCCTTCAGCTCAGCCTAACAGCCTTTCCAGGTGGAGCTTTTATAGCATGCCGCATAATGTGCGTCATTATCACTGTCCGAGGTCGTGCGACCTTCTTGGTGCTGGAGATGTCTAACTGCCCGTCGGTCACACGGATCAGCAGGATTACAGCTGCACTCAGATGATGCAGTCTTAACAAGAGAGATTCACTGTGTATTTTTTCTTTTTTTTTCCATCTTGGTCCTCTCTCTGCTGGTAGGAGGTTGTGGGTCAGTTGCCTGTTGGCGACTTGGCATCATGTAACATTAATTATGACAGACAGTCAGATGTCTGATCTCATACGTATCAGGCTACAACATCATCTGATCTAATTCACATTTATTTTTAGCCTCATTGTTGCAATTCAGGGTAGAGTGAAAATCAAGCACATGAGCCTGTTAACGGTTCACAAATTTGGTGTCTGTAAACCTGTTTATTTAGCTGCTCCTTATTCAAACAATAGAGAGTGGCTGTATGTCCACTTCTTTCATTTGTTTGCATAAATGATTGTTTTGAGATATAAGAGGGCAGTATTGGGTTATTTTTAGTCTCACTGGGAACAAAAATATAAATGAGGAGGAGTGTCTTGATTTTTTTTTTGTGAAATGAGAAGACCAGCCCCCTCTCCACCCAAATAACTTTATACCATCCGTAAGAGCCTCCAGTTTTCTGATTTCAGGCTGCAGGGATTTACTCCTTTATAGCCACAAGAGTGTTATTGATGTCCCACTCTGAAGTTATAGCAATATGGTGTGGCTTGCAGTCAGTGCTAAATGCCATGTAGTGTATTTGGACTGACTTTTGTTTTTTGCTACTTAGGTGAACTGAAAAATACAAAATAAAAGTGAAAAATGACCCTATTATTTCCATTTGTGGAGAACACAGAATTGCAGAATTTGATGTGGATGCTAAATGTGGATGTAATTTATGAAAATCACAATTTTTCCCCAACAGTTCTAAACTTTTTTTCACAGCATCTAAGCCAATGACAAAAAAAGACAGAAAAAAAACAATGCTGCTATACTTTGATGTAATTTAGGAGCATGCTGCTTTCGTTCTCTCCATGTGTTGCTTAGGTCCTTCACTCACAGTGGCAGGGCTGCAGACACTGGGGGAACACTGGTTCAGTTGTAGCAGATACTTTGCTCTGATCTGCCTGTGTCTGTCTCCAACTTTAGCATCGTTAGGTCTGATCGCGAAGATGCAAGTGACGGCTAGCTTGACCACAGTCTTTTACTTGGTTAGCCAAGCTAGATCAAATCCTGTCCTCCTGTGCTGCTCGAGAGGTTCAGAAGCAGCGTCCAGTGTTTCTGCATCAAGCTGGCCTTCACTCACACCTCAGTGGTCAAACTGGCTGCCACTTAAGTTGGAGTGCACCCTGATTTCAACATCTAAATGCATCGAAACAGGCCAGAATACAGATATGACTGTCCACTTTTCAAAATAAGGTGTTAACATGGTGTAAATACATATAGTAAATAAGATAAATTGGATTGTATTCACAGTAAGTATAAAGCACAATAAATGTGTCCCTTACAACTTAAGGGACTATCCCACTAAATTCATTAAATTTTGATTTTTTTTTTATTGAATTGAAATTTTATTCATCCACCACACTGTTGGGTACTGGTTCTTATGACAAAATATGCTGAAATTAAAAATCAGGAAAGATAAAGCAGAACACAGAATTTGGGGAAAATAAAATGGATGTCATAGGGCCCTGCATCATTACATTGCTATGATACAGTTGATACAATAACTAAAAACTAACACAAATACATGATAAATGCTTAATTCCAGTCATGTTAAACAGAGAAAAGCAGCAAATGCTCAGAATTTCAGGCATTGGGACCGGATAAAGTTTGGCATTCTTCCTCAATAAATGACTTAAGAAATCAATCTATCATTACAAATGGTTGACATTAGTCTTTATAGTGATCAGCGTATACATTTGGCAGCACCAATCCCTATTCTTTGATAGAGTTTGAGATAAACTCCAGTCAATGCACGTCTTTTTTAGTAGTGCTGACCTATAAATCAGCTCTGCCAGCAGCTAGAATACTGAGCTCTCTGAACTTCTTATCCAAAAGATTGGCACAAAAACAGGAAAGATAAAGACAAATCTCAGTCATTAGAAACCGAACCTCCAGGGAAAAGAAAAAGAAAATAGATGAAACAATAGCCCTCACCAAAAACAGCACCACTGCTGCTCCACTCTGCAGCGTTGGCACGCCTCTCGTGGAAAACCTCAGAGATGGGCCTGGCTTCAGTGTCTTGTTTAAGGCAAAAGTGTAGGGAGGGAGGGACATGAAAGGCAGTTAAACTCTCCTCACTGCCCCTTCTCCCCTTCTCTTTGTACATCAAAGTGCGTGTCTCTTCTTAAGAAGAAGCCACATGCATCCCATTGCAGCTGTAGTAGGAGGGGATGAGGAGAATCGGCCTGAGTGAGCAGTGGGAACTCTCAATTGTTTCCCATATGTACATTAATCCTGAGCTGGGCTCCAACATGCACTGTAGCAGTCCAAAGCCTCGCTGACATTTCAGTCTGCACAGGGGGTGGACGAGAATGACAGGGCATGTGTGTGTTTGTGTGTGTGTGTGTGTGTGTGCATGTGGGTGGGGTGTGTTTAATACCCTTTTTTACTACTGTATAGAAAAAAACAACAGATTTCTTTTTTATTTAATCCACTGAGGATTTCTTTTAAGCCGCTTCCAAATATTCGTATGGACTAAGCTGTTGAGTTGTGTAGAAAAATGTCTGTCTCATTAATGAGTTTTTCATAGGAAAATCAGTTGAGGGACTGGCCCGTCTTTCCCACAAGGCCTGTGAAAATTGTTTTGCAGACACTTGTTTCAGGAAGGTCAAGTGCAAAATATTTGCAAAATGACTACTTTGCCTTTTTAGTTCTATCACGTTAAACTGATTTCTGATTTTTGAGGAGCTAAAACATGTCACAGAAAACTGAGGTACCAAAATGCCTACAGGTGAGTTGGATTTGTAGATCGTTTGGTAGTATATCACTTTTTGTTAATTTTGATAGCAGCACACCCATTTCTTTCTCATCTTTTCTAACTTTCTAGACCTATCTATCTTGACCCTCATATCTGGATAAAATCCACTTTCATACCTTTCATTTCCACTACAGCCATAGGTTTGGGAGATATGGTGATGTATATCATGAGTTGAGAGAAACTTGTCAGATTTTTCTACTCTGTTTACACTGTAGACTGTAAAAAAAAAAATGGATGTAGCCACCATGACATCATTTGTGGACTACTCTTTTGAAGCCTAGAGTTTGACATCATGTCCATTGCCATCTTGGATTTTTGGAGCCAGATGTGACCATATTTGGAGAAGAGGGTGGAGCTCTGGAGGAGTAGGGGGTGGGTCCAGCCTAGCAACCTATTTTCATTACCAGGTCACCAAATACCAATGCTTTGTCACGCCCCATAGCATCTCATAACAACGCACAGGCCACTTTTTAGCGTATCTAGGTGACGCACAGCTGAAACACATTGCAACATTTTGTCAATGTGAAATGGGCATGGTTAGACTTTTGGGTTAGAGTAAGTAAGTTCATAATGTAATGTAATGTGATATAAATACATCAATTGGGTTATGTCGTTGCATGACGATTGTGCTTATATTGCTTGATATAAACTTAAAACAACAGTGAGTTTTGGTTTCACACGGGACACAAACTGTGGTGAAAGTCCGGTTTTGTTTGACCCATCCACTTTGCCTCCCTCCCACCATACGCGTACTTTGATCACAGCATCAACTGCCACACATAGGTTTTAATTGGACTTAGTTAAAAGCCCAGGGGTCCGTTTCACAAAGCAGGTTCAACAAACTCTGAGTCTAATCCTGAACTCTGAGTTGATCTACTCTGAGATAGGAAACTCTGAGTTTCCGGTTCCAGAACAGCTGATGTGAATCAGTTTAATCAACTCGGAGTAGTTTCACCTGGAGTTAAGCGCGTGCACCACGGCTATAAAAAGCCAGCATCAATGGAGCCCCGATTCGACGAGTCACCATGGCAACGGGGAAGAGGAGGGCTGCGTTTTTCACCCCACTAGAATTAAAAATCTTAATGCGCTCATACAGCGAGTTTGCACACGTTTTCAAAAAGAAGTGCAACACTGCTGCAGCTGCAAAAGAGAGGGAGACGGTGTGGGAGAACATTGCTGCTCGGGTCAATGCATAAGTTTAAATGTAGTCCTTTGCAACCACACTAATATTACAGGGGAAAACTGCTTGAATGGTAGCCTATTAATTTATTTCATTTAGATGCAATCCCGCGGGGAGAAGCGTATTTGGCAGCAGTTCAGGATGAAATATAAAAACATTGTTCAAACAGGTAAGACCTCGGCATAATCTCATGGGGGTACCTCATTTTGATCATGTTTTACATTGTAAAGTAAATATTAAGTGGCTGTTTGACTGTGCAGTTGTTTTATCCCCAACATAATGCTGTTTTCACACACATAAATGTGTTCTCATCTATATCATGTTCTGTTAAATAATTAAGCCTATTTAAACTAACACAGACCTCTACTCAGCCAGCAGAAAGAAGGCAGATGCCCTTAAAACGAGCACACTTTTCTGACCGCCCTGCATACAGTTGCCTTACTCAATAAGTGCTCAGCTCATTGTACAAAAAACTTCCATTTGCAAAGAAACGCAGCGCAACACACAATATCTGCTGGGATGTGAGAGCATGACTACGATTGGTAATGTTGCAAATGTAAGGACGGATTAGGTTGTGTATGTAGATGATGGACTGTGACGTGAAACGGTACAGCTCAAAAATATAATTGTCTGGAAATGCTAGAACATCTATGCGCGGTCTGATAACCATCTCTCGACGAATATTTAATTCTCTGCACAGTAATGCTGCTCCTTCATCCACGGGATCGTTATCAGAAGGACATGCCATGTTAGTGAAAAAAGTCGCCACATACTGTGCCTAATGGACTTCTAATATAGCCTACTGACTCTGATTTTCTTAATGATTTTTTAAATGACAGACGGCAGAACTACGCTACGGCAAAACTCGCCTGCTGACTGAATGAATGAGGAAATCAAATGGAGTGTGTGGCTCTGAAAGAGGGCGGAGACAGAGAGAAACTCGAGGTTCATTGACAAAAACCTGGTCCCGACCAGGTTAGGTTCATAGAGTCTGTTACTACGGTAACTGACCGAGAGCTTAAGTTACCTCTCTCTCTGAAACAGGCTAGAGTTACCCCTCTTTCTCTGGTTTGAGTTACCTCCCTTTTTGAAACGGAAAACTCAGAGTTTCCCTCATTTCAGGGTTAACAGACTCTGAGTTTTCACTAAACCTGCTTTGTGAAACGGACCCCAGTAGGCTATGTCTCATAAACACACATACACTAAATTGTGCCTTTGGCATTGTTATCACATGCTGAGGGGTGTGACAAAGCTGTGATATTGGGAATACGAACGGGCTGCATCATCTGCAGACAGTCACTCAGAGCAGCCACACCCTTGACTATGCATAACTTTAAGTTTTACTAAAATTTTAAAGTGAAGTTAAAATTTGAGTGAAATAGAAATTCACCTTCTGTACAGTTGTCACAAATGTTTATATTAGCCATAGATTCCAAAACCGTTTGCACCAGGCTGTAAACATTTTATTTCTACTGTAAAGCTGGGAATTTTTAACATGGGGGTCTATGGCAATTGACTCGATTCTGGAGCCAGCCTCAAGTGGCCATTAAAGGAACTGCAGTTTTTGGCACTTCCACCATGGCTTCATTTTCCAGCCCTGGAGGTTGCTGCTATGTGAATGCAGAGATAACCTAACTTATCTCTGTTTGAGTTAGGTCTAGGGCTGGATATGTTTCTATATGACCAGTACCAAGGGACCAAATCACAATGCAGAATTTGGTGCTACATTTTAGTGCCAGGAGCCTGCGGTTAGGAGAGGAAGAGAAGGAGAGAAAGAGAGATACTGAGGCTACAGTGACCAAAGCAGAGGCCATAAAGTCACAAGTAGCAGTGCAATTTCTTAACAGTTTAGGCTGTTTGTCAGTGAATAAAGGCTACAACTCCGTAAGACCCAAGCCCAGCTCGTGTCTTGCTTGTCACCTGCTGATTAAAGTAGTGGGGGCGGGGCAGCGTTAGTCCCAACGACAGCAAGTGTAGTTAACCTCCCATTGGAACCTGACCAGGCTCACTCTTAAGGTGGACCATTCAGGTGGACGAGCTACTCTCATTGCAGTGACAATTTAAGCAGCTCCTAAAGAGAAAACCGAGAAATGTCTGGCTGCCAAATCTTAGGGAGTTATGGAAACAATAATTGATCCAAACTCAAACTTTATTTTGTTATCAGTACTACAACTATTATTTGGTATTAAATTATTTTAGTTGTGTTAGGGCATATTTATTTTGCAAGTTTGTGATGTGAAGTTGTTTATCGTTTTTTTGTATTTATTCATATTTAGGAATCAATAAGTTTGACTTTGCCTTTGCAGTTAAAAAAAAATCTTTAATGTCATTGATGGTTGATTAATGCATTTTTAAGAGTATTTCTGTAGGCAATGGTGTAGTTTTAAAGGCATAATTTTAGCACTAGTATTGGCAGAAAAAAAGATAAAGATACCCAACCCTAATAATGTTATTGTGGGCTATATTGAAAATTAATGAGTGAGACTGCTTAATAACAGTGGTGGATTTACAGAATATTTTGCATCAAATTTCAAATACCTCAAATTTTCTTTTTAGTTTTTTAGCAAAAACGTCTGCACCTGGTAACTGTTTCTGAAGGTTTCTCAACAGTTGCTTCAGGGTGTGCCAACTATACTTGCCAGAGATAGAGCAGATACATTTTTCCTTGTCTTTTCTTTTGCTGAAACTTTGCGTACATGCTGCTCTTTTACACCACCCAATTCTTCCACTCATCCCCAATGTATAAACGGCTGTTGATGCTAAGCAGAAAACACAGCACATTCTCTGGGCAAGAGGGTTTTTCCAGAGAAGATACAGCCATGTTTACTAAAGCAAAAGCCCTAAAGGATTGCATTGGTTTTCCTGTAGCTGTCAGATTGAAAACCCTGCATAAGAATGTAGCGCATTGTTACTTTAAATTCATTCATAAGTGATGTTGAGTCTAAAACTTGTCATCTAGGTCCCTGTCAGACGCTGGAAGAAGGAACATTAAGGAACACCAAACTCTCTCAGTGCTTAAGCAGTACATTATTCATGACTTATCCTGCACTACAACGGCTGATGACTGCATGTGCGTCTCTTTCTCTCACCTTCTCCTCATCCACCTTCTCTTCTGCCTCTCCTCCACTTCCCGACAATGATTAGGAAGGACATTTAGTGGCGAGAAATACAATGATTATCAGTTGCGGCATTGATCTGCCTATTGAGTTAAATCATCCAGATTCATTAGCTCTGACATCCAAACTCCCTTCATTGATTTTTACTGTTGCCGTTGAAGGAGATTTAACCACCGCCACCCATTCTCTCTCTCACACACACACACAACCTGCCTTAAGCCAAACAGGTTATGCTGCAGAAATGTACCAATTGTACTTTCCTGACCCACTTTATCAGCATTCATGTGCTCAGTGCTTGCGCAAGCATTCAGTCAGTCCTCTTTGGTATAGGAGAGAGTTTGGATAGGAGGAGGAAAGGGGTGGAGAGAGATGGAGGAAGTGAGAGTATGGTCACATACACATCACTTTATATTCATGCTGTTTTACATCATGCATGGAGGCCAGAGAATTTACCAACCATGCGAAGAAAAAAAAAAAATCAAGTCCAGCAGCGCTGCTTCACCTTGTCTCTCACATCAGTGAGATACTGGTGTGCCCCTGGAATACATTTTACAGCCAAACATCGGCCTTATTCCCTTCAGATCGAGTGAGTTGCTTCAGAGTGGAATGAAGTGGAACGGCCCGGATGCGCTTATTAAAAACCTATCAGGCTGCTGCATCAGCCCAGCAGACTTGGTGGAGAACATCTGGGAAGACGTCATAATGGAGTTCCTGCCTGTCTCTACATGTCACTGCAGCCCCCACAGGAAGAGCGTGTCATTGTGGTTACATATGTGAGAAGGTGGAGAGGCAAGATCTGGAGCATGAGGAGAAGAGATCTTATACTTTCACTTGGGGCTGGGCGATATGGAGAAAATCAAATTATCACAAAATTTCTGACCCAGTATCTCGATTCAATATTGGGGTGGTATTGTAGAGTTTACAGTTGGTGCTTTCTAGTGCTTTTCTAGAGTTGGGCGGGCTGCTAGGCATACCCTCCACTTTACCACTGATGCTTTCACAAAATATTTACACAATGAGATTGTTGATAAATAATCAGCACTTAGATGATATCTAGTGTCAATCACGATATAATATCGATATATTGCCCAGCCCTACTTTCACTGGTTTTATGTAGCGAGAGATGCTGACAGAAGTTAGTAGAAAGTCGAGTACACAAAGAATAACGCTTCTCAAAAACGAGAACAATAAGCCTGCTGATGTACCCCCAGAGAATTGTGACCCAACTTTGTAACTCTACTGCGTTTTTTAACTTCTTAGCTAGTTGTTTTATGGAATATTTACTCTAAAGAGACCATTTATCTCAGGAATTGGTGGAGACCAGAATTAGAGCTGAAAGAAGAGTGACTATTGGGCTTATATTAATCATGTGATCCAAAACAAGACTCCAACTGAATGCTTATATTGCTGTGTGTCTGCTTGTGGTGTAAACAGACCTTCTTGCGGCAACACATTGGCCATTACAACTTATAAAAAGCTAGCTGGGCTAGCAGCTGTTCCACCAACTGTCACTCAATTGATCTGCATTGAGGATTTCTTACATCTGTTTCTCTGAAAAGTGATACAGGTTTACCATCTATATTATAAACTCGGAGAGTGCAGACTTACGCCAAGGCCAAATGCCCTTTCTTAAAATTGAAACATAATTATTGCACTGGATCCACTTCAAATGTGAATGGTTTTTCCTTCACCCATACTACACCCTTCCACCAAGTTTCACGAATACTGGGCTAGTACTTTTTCTGTGATGATGCTCACAAACAAACAGACCAAAAACACAACCTCCTTTAGGGAGATCATGAAGAATAACTTAAACCCTACTGCCACTATGTGGATAATACAACTCAAAATTGAATGTTGATTTCTTGTCTGAGTTCTTCTGCCTCCAGTGGCTAGAAAAAGAATTTAAGGCAAATTTTTCTTTGAAAGACTCCCTTAAATAGAGATCATGAACTGTAAAATGACATCAACAACTCTTCTTGTCGAGTGGGGTTGGAGGTCATATAGGGGAGTTGACCAAACACCTTGAATTTGTGTTAGCATGTGTAACCACACTTTCTCATACAGTATTTTATTTTTATTTTTTATTTATTTGTTTATTTGAAAGGGACAGTGCACATTGATGAACATGTTAAAACATGTAAAGATGCCGGATTGTAGCTTGACGCTAATTTCCATCCGTAGTCCCATTAACATAAAAACAAATTAAGACAGTACAACATTTCACAGTAAGAAAAAAGGAGCAGTAGCAATAAAACAAGCACTAACAGTGGAAAACACATTGAAAAACACAAACCATAATATACAGACAGACAGGTAAATTGCAATACAGATTGACTGTGGGTGGAGAGCTAGCCCACAGGTAGGGAGACCATAAGAGTTTCGTTTTGTTTGTTTTTGTTTTGAGTAAAGTGCATAGGTGCTAGGTAAAGTGTCAGGTGCTAAAGTGCATGAGTGCCAGATGAAATTGCACAATGCCCTAAGGTGCACATCAGTTTAAAGTGCCAGTTTGTATTGCAGCAATTCTTTTATTTACATGCTAGCCTAATAAAGCTTCACAGTAACACTTTTATGCATCAACAAATTAAAGTATTAAATTTTATTTTTTAAAGCATCGGTTTGGCTTTATGTGAATAACAATGATTTAAAAAGATATGAACAGCCAGGCCATTGAAGTGCAGGATGAGTTTGTGCATAACAGCAGAGATTTTGTGTTCATGTAATCCCTGTTGAAAATGGAATATCAGCAGTAGTTTATCAGCCTTTCTTTTGCTGTTACAGGGAAATGTGATCCTTAACTAAGTGACAGTCAAGTGAAAGGAAGGAAGTACATTCCAAATAACCATGCCTCTAATAATGTAAATTTATTCTTTGAAGAGGCATTTTTCTTGTTTTATTGGCTCGGTTTCAGCAAAGTTACAACTCCAAATTTGTCTGGCTCAGTTTTCATGCCTGATTACATATTTAATTCATGAGAAGACATTCAAAAATGCAGGCTAATAACCCTGCCTCTCTCCCCTGCCTCCCGCGTTTTGGCTGACTAACCCAACATGCGCCTTTGAACTTACTCATGCGTGCACTTTTGGAAAAGTGTTCATGCGAATCCGACTTCACATTTGACAACACCAAAGGCAAACACATGGATTTTTATTCCGGGGCATGAATATTGAGAAATTAAATGGTTGGGAGATATGTGTGTCTGGTGTGCATGCGTGTGTGTGTGTGTGTGTGTGTGTGTGTGTGTGTGTGTGTGTGTGTGTGTGTGCGCACGCGCACACACATGCTATCTTTACAGGGTGAAATAAGTAAGAGACTTTTGATCACAATCAATATTCATAAATAATAAAGCGGTTAAGGGAAGAAATACACAGGCTGATACTGGAGAGAGATGTGTAGTTGAGAATCAGCTCAGAGCTGCTTTAGAACAAGAGAGCAGAGCACGGTTAAAGGCGGGATAGGGAATATTAAGGAAACATGCCCTTTTATCTCAAGTGCAATGTACAATCATATAGAATACACAAGGCTGTTTTTAACACAATTACTTTTACTGGCCTGGGTTTCATCTCTCAGGCTGGCTATTTAGGCCTAGTTCAAACTGAGAGGACAACCTTCAGACAGCAGCTCAGGGCTGACAACAGACACAGCCAAAGTTGTTTTTTAAGCAATACTTTTATCTACAGTTAATATACTCTTAAAAGGACGCAAGAATTGAACATGCGTCAAAATAAAATGGTGTAGCAGTGCTCCACTTTGTTGCTGATGGGCAGGAAAGTTTTACATTGAAAATGTATTTATCGGGAAATGTATTTATTTTATTTTTTAACATAAGGGAACACTGAATGTTGAGATGCGTGTTTTGTCCATCATTGATTAGAGCGGCCATATCTGAGGCAGTGAGTGTGTTGCATTAAGTTATCATGAACTGATAGGTTACAAAGTTTTTATTGCAGCTAATGCGTGAGTCACTTTTTCCTGTTTGAATACATTTAGCCAAAATCTCTCTCAGTCAGGCCACAAATGAGACTAGATGAATGAACTAGATAGCTAGCTAGCTAGGGCACCCTGCAATCCCTCCACCTCACTCAGAGGAGAGTAGGCGGAGGCTCCAGTGATGGAGCATTGGTAGCAACTCCACCAACTTGAATTCAGCCAGGGCAAACCCCAGCGCTGGGGGTAAAGCTGGCGGCATTTAGTGACATGAGCCCTCATAGAGTACCTCATAGAGAAATAATTGCAATAATTGTTGTATGGCTTGGTTTAGATGAAACCCTTTGTAAAATGTGAACAAATACATACAGAGAATGAATGCCATAGAACTTTTTTCCAGCGTAAAATAATCCCAAATTGCTGACATTTTGCGAACAGCTAACGTTACACTATTCACAGCTAACCTTGTTACCAGAAATCAGTTCTTCTTCACCGCTCACACTCGCACCAAACTGCCATTTTGTCTGGGTGTGAAACTACTTTAAAGTTTTTTAATAAATTATGCATATCCATGTGCATACTTGTCGATACCCAATCCAGCATTTTATGTTTTGTCATACTGTCATTACTATAGAATGCACAATAACCAAATTTATAAAAAAAAAAAAATAATAATTAAACCACGCCTACTATGCCCTTAAATGTAGTAATCAAATGTAATTTGATTCATCTAATGAAAAGTATAACTAAAAGAAAAAACGTTCTACATTATGTTTCATGTTTTTTATGTGATGTGTGGTTAGGGATGGAAATGCAGCATAATCCCAGGTTCAGTTCTGTATCAATTAAACTAAATTGTTTTCATGGTTAGTACTTTAATAATTCACTTCTGAAACCAAACCTATGCCCTTGGAATTAAATTGATCAAACAAGAAGGCCAAACATTTGCTAAGTTCCAGCTTCTGCAATGTGAGAATGTGCATATTTCATTTTTCTTATATTATCATTATAAACTGAACGTTTTTAGCTTTTTGAACAGTTGGTCCCACCAAGTAAGCAGCTGATAGATGACAACATGGACACAGGGAAACACAGGCATTTTCTGATCAAACCCTGGCTCCACATGAGCAGGACACTTAACACAGAATTGCACCCAGTATTTTTTGCACAGGAAAAATGTAAGCTATTGTGGAAAAAAGTGCAATAACATGAAGTCAATGAAGTTTCTAAATTCTTCTAAATTTTACTCCAAGGTTAGGCTGAGTTAATTGAATCTGATTTAATTATACAATAATGAGGTCCAAAAAGCCTTCAGGCAAATGCAGGTTAATCACATTATGTTCTGTGTGCTGCCACTGTATTTAAGACATCACGATGGACCCGATACACTGGGAAATCTTTGTTCTGTACTTCCTGCCTCCCTCCTAGTATCAGAAGTCGGTCCAAGTTTGAAGCGTCGCTTTCAGCTCGGCGTCTCCACTGATCCTGCAGTCAGCCGTGATGTGCCAGCTCCGCTGAATAGCTTTAACAGGATTGGACCCTCGCCTCGACGGTGACACACTAAGCCAGTCAAGGTCACTAACAGCTTCACATAAAAGAAGACATCAGTTCTTAATGAAGTCATACATCACATTTAGCATATGGTTCAATTAGAGGCTTCACAGAGATTATTGAGATTATATTATCCCAGTGCATTCATTAGCTAAGCTCCAATAGTTGCCCATCTGATTAAAAGCTGTGAGGGGATTTGCTGCTATTGACTGGGAGAGATCCAAGCAGGGAGGGAGAAGGAGGCACTGGTAATGTAGCTTACATGTTTGGGTGTGTGTTTAATCGCGCAAATGTGTAAGCTTTTTATGTAAATACACTTGTGGGTGTACGGTTTACATCTGTAAGCATGAGTGGTGGCAAATGTAGCTCAAATGTTTGTGTGTACATCACCTGAGCCTGGATGCCATAAAATAAACTTTAAAGAGTCCGTGCTGTGCGTGTGTGTATGCATGGTAAATTCAGCGTGATGGATAGAGAGGTCATGGATCCCCTGCTGGATGAAGTGATGAAAGCATAGAGTTGTGTTAGATTTGTCGTGACGCGGGTTCTCGGTGATGTGAATTGATGGAGCTCGTGGCTCGGTTTTCACACAGCTTTTCCATCAGTGTGTCTTTATAATGGAAAATATTTTCTCACTGTTGGCCCCGTTGTGGGATTTCTTTTCCAGTTTATGCGCCGTGATTGATTTTCTCTACATAAATGGTGTTGTTTTCATCCTGGGATACAAAGTTTTTCCTTTGGCTGATATTTTTGGGAAAGTTTTGAAAAAGTTCCAATATGCAATTAGCTGGCTTTTATAGTCACAACACTGTTTATTTTTTTGTATTTTTTGATGTTACTCTTTTAAAGTATATGTATAAAGCATTTACCAGTGCCACATACTGAGCCTCAACTAGAGTGAAACACCTTTCCCTAGATGTGCCATCTTACAAATGCATACATCTCAACAGAAAACATACAAAATGACAAGTATTACAAAAAACCCAGAAAGGCTTCTTTATATCAGTGACTACTGTCTAATCCCTCGATATAAACTATGGCAACTTGACCCCCTTCATAATTCTGTTAAGGCAAGGGTTCCTCAGTGAACAAAGAAACATGTCTGTCCAAAGCAAGTATTCAGAAAGGGCACCTAACAATTTCCAAGAGATGGCACCCCAAGTCATACACCAGAAGCTCTGAGAGGTTTTACCTATAGGTCAGATTTCTTTCCAGCCCATATTTTAGCTGGGACAGAGGTGAATATAGCTACTCTTAGGCCTTGTTTACACGGATACCAATACAAATAAAAACGGATTTTTATTTATCCCGTATAAAAAAAAATTCCGGGTTTACACGATCAGTTTTGAAAATGATATCCCTGCTGCAATTAGCATGCCAGGCCAGTAGGTGGCAATACGCCATATGTCAAACACCATAGAAGAACGTTCTACGCATGCACAGGGATTTGTTTTCCTCTTGGCGCTAGTGATAAAAACAACAATAAACTACATTTTAACCTTATGTGGCATAGTTAGCTGCTTTACACTTACTAATATTGGACACAGCAGAAGTCTTTGTTCGCCGATGTAGTGGTGATGTTACATGGTTACCGGGCACCTAATGGGCATACGCAAACTGGGTTGCAACGTCAAAGTTTTCCAAAATCTCCGTCTATCCTGTTTACACGTCTCCATAGAAACGGATATTTTGAAAAACTTTCACTTTGGAAGCTGTTTTTGAAAATATCTGTTTTCGTTGAGAAAAACGGCAGTTACGTGTAAATGATAGGTGCAAACGCAAAGATAAATACCCGTTTTCAGAAATATATGGAACCATATAAACAGGCCCTTAGAGGCCATCAAAAGAGGAATGCTGTAGAGGAGAAACCTGCATGAAATAAAAATCTTTATTACAGGAAAAGAAATAACTTTTTAAGGCTAACAATTGGTATAAAGCACATTCACTGTGCAAAACCTAATGAGCATCATCATACTGATACAAGTTACGGTAATCAGATATCCTAGGGGTAGCGTCAAGACGGTCTTCCGGTTTCCCTTTTTGAATGACGATTACAGACTACTGCTGTCTGCTGGTGTGGAGACTTATTTCCTCCCACGCAGGCACAGAATATACATGCTGTTTGACTGTTGGCTGTAGTCTTTGCGGTGTGTTGCAGCTTTCTATGGCCAAGACACAGCAACGTTTGGTGGTGCCGCTAGCTCTCTGAAGTTGGTTTGGTGTGTCTTGGCCTTTACTTCATTGTGTGTGGCCCCATTGTTCAACATGTTTCAATTAATAAAGTAGGATTCTCTCAAGCATTTAAAAGGCCGAGTTCACCGACCCCCCCCCCCAAAACTCAAAACAATATTTTCTTACTTCAAGCATCTCAACCAATGCGGTTTGAGATCTTACTCTGTGATATCTGGAGGTAAATTCATCTTTTCTTCCCTTAGCATCAGAAAATAACATGTTTTTCTATTGCTTTCTTTTATACTGTGAGTCTCATTTTATTCCTCTTTATTCTTAGCTTGTATTTATATGCCAGTCACTTGTCTAAATACATTGCATCGTTCTGTGTGAATGGTATGAAAAACTAATAAAATGGTCACACAGAAAAGAATAAATGACATCTATAAAATTGCAAAGCAATATGTTATTCTAGAAACAATGTCCTGGATAGTCTGAATACTACACATAGCACACCGTCAGCTGTATTCATAGGGATTGATTCTTCAGTAGAAAGTATTTCCAATAAATACTTCTCAGAGCATTTATCTCAAAACCTGGAAAAATAAGATTTGTTGCTTTTCTTTGCCATATTTGGTCGTAAACTGAATACCATTGGGTTCTGGAAGAGTCCAGTGAAGAAAAGGAATTTCAAGATATTATAGTGGGCATTATTTATTGTTTTCTGACACTTCATGGTTAGTTTCTGCCCTTGCCTCCTGCAATCATGTGTCTTCATATGAATACATTCCAATTTAGGTTTGCTGCCCTTATGTTTAATTTTACTGAAATTAGATCTGTTGTCCTTGTTTGTGGACACTTTTTTGTTCTATCTAGTGGTAGCAAAGGCACATTACACTTATCTGCGTAAAAAGATAAGATGCTAGCCATCTCATTTACGCTTAATATTGTTTGAAGTTTCATTTGGAATAGAAATTTGACAAATTATAGCAATAGTTGCAGGCTAACACATTGTTAAATAGGAAGTACCTGTTTGAAGACATTGGGACTTTGTTACTGTATTATCCCAGTATTTCACACAGGCTAATTAGGTGTAATGAGCAAATTACAAGGCTTTTAGATAAGTTATATTATTGGCAATTTTGCTTCTGCACAGCCATGTTCAGGCACTGAAATTAACAGTTTTGAACAGTTTCACACTTGTACAGTGACCCCTCACCCTGAGTGTGACAAAACATTGAAGAATGTTGCATTGCTTCCAAGTTAGTTTTTGCACAGCAGTTCTCAGGCACTTAAATCAACTGTTTACACTTTATTACACACTTGTGTATATTAAAAATAAACTCATCATCATTATTTTTGAACAACTGCTTACTGTTCAAAGACAATGGTTTCTTAAAAACTACTTAAAGGTGACATGACCCTTTAAAAGAGAAAAAGCGATCCTCTTTTTTTTTAAATATAGAGATGGCTACGATACTTTGGGTTGACAGGAACAATACAGTGGTTTCAGAACAGAGCATGAAACTGATGTGCTGCAAAGAGTTTATAACTATTACTAATTTTCAACTCTTGTTTATAATTAGGTTGAAAATACAAAGGATAGTACACCCTCAGTTTTTACTTTGCTCTCAGTTCCATTGTAATTCACGGTGTTCAGGGCTGCTTCATGTCATTCCTTCTCGCTCCTCTCAGAGGCAGGTAAAGTAACAGTGGGCTCTGGGAGGACACGGTGGGAACAGTAAGCTCGGCCTGGGCCAGCTGCTCCCTCTGTTGGAGCTAAAGACACTGTACTGTACTGGATACTTAGAGTAGCATCGCTCGACATAATGGGGTTATAATCTAGAATTCCCTGAAAATGCTGTAAAATGACAACTAATCTAGGTGGCACAGGTGTGGCTGGATGAGCTTTCCTCTGTGTGATTGCACTGTGCTGTGGGTTGCTCGCTCTTTTACACACACACACACACACACACACACACACACGCTCATATACAATAAATCACATCCGACTCTGCTCACCAAGCGGCCCAGCCTATCCCGGGGTCATCTCAAAATCACCATTTAATGTTTAACGGCAAAGCTGGCTTTGATATCAGCGGCAGATAAAGTGGAATTTCTTGATTGCCTCGGTCAAAGAGGCTCCGCTCGCTGAGAAAATGATTTATTGGACACGGGGAAGTCGGTGGAGATCAAAGGAGACGGACGAGCCTCCAACTCACACCGCGGGCCGGGAGCAGGCTGGGGCTCGTCCAATCACTCGCACCAGCGGGGCCCCTGTCACTGCTGTCACTGCTTTTTAATTGGCTGCCGAGAGAGAGAGAGAGGGAGAGAGAGAGAGAGAGAGAGAGAGAGAGAGAGGAGGCGGAGAGGAGAGGGAGGGCTAAGGGGCCCCCGCAGGTCACCAGAGAGCTCAGGCTGGACCCCATTACTCAGGGAGGAGATAGGAAGGGTCAGTTTGGGCGGAGGGTTGTGGAACACTGATTACACTGCCGCGAGCGAGTTTCCATTGAAGTGCATGGAGATTACGCTGCTGCCCTGTCTTCTGAATCGAAGAGGGTTCAACGGGACGGAGGAGAAGAGCAGCAGAGGTTGCAGCAGAGAAAGAGAAGGCAAGAGAATTAAAAGCGCGGAGAAAAAAAAAAAAGAGAGGTATTGATTTTTTATGAGAGAAGATTTGCTCCCAAGATTGAGAGCAATATCATATTAAACCCTGTTGCAGGCCCAGAATGAGAAAATAAAGCCTGTGAATCAAACAGCCCCCCCCCCCCCCCCTCGTGTTTTCTTTAATAACTTCCAGGCTGAACCGCAGCACCAGAGAATTACAGCTTGCGAGATAATTGGAAAAAACATCAGCATTGCGAAGGCTCGGTTGGCGGAGAAGAATACGCATAATTCACGAGACCCTGTCCAGGTATTGTTACAAAGGGGAATGAGGTTGTAAACATAAAAGCTGACCTTTGACTAAATGGTCATAACACAAAATAGATTCAATAAAGGCTTGATGCACATATATCCAGAAGAACTTAAAGGGTTCATATACAGCACATCAGTTTTGACAGCACTTAACACAATGAATTTATCACATGAGGGTTTTTCACACAAGGAAATAAGGTGAATTTAGCTGAGATGGGTTTATCTTCCCTTCCCTCCCTGGTTATAGCAGTAAATATAAATGTGGTGTCAGGAATATGGGGTTATAAAAGATTTCAAATAGCTTCATATTTGACACTTTTTTGTGATTATTAAATATATAACTATTTTGGCAGTTAATATATATGTTTTTGATAATTAAGATATGGGGTGGGACTCGTGTCAGAATAGAAGTCTAACACGGTGATCTTGTGGAACAGGCTGCTGGATTTACCAACCAAAAGAGATGTCAGTAGAATACTTAGGGATTTTTCTACTTGAAGGCAAATGGACATCTGAAAGATTTGATTTA
This sequence comes from Epinephelus fuscoguttatus, assembly GCF_011397635.1. Lineage (NCBI taxonomy): Eukaryota > Metazoa > Chordata > Actinopteri > Perciformes > Serranidae > Epinephelus > Epinephelus fuscoguttatus. The sequence continues at coordinate 7,368,955 of NC_064766.1, read as the reverse complement.
CTGTGGAAGCATGTATTTGAGAATCATCTCCAAAACAGGAAAGCGGCTCTGCTTAAAATATTCATATTTATTCATACAAGCAGGACTAAGGGCCCTATTTAAATAAGCTATAGTGCATGGTCTAAAATGCATGGCGCTAGTGCATTTAGGGCGTGTCCAGCCCCACTTTTGCTAGTTCAATGGTGCATAATCTGAGCACAAAGTAAGGAGCAAGGGGCAAAAGGGTTATATCTAACTTCTGAATTTGTCATAGGTGTGTTTTATGTGTAACATTAATTCAACCAATCAGATCGTTTCCCCCATTGCCTTTAAAAGTCAGGTGTGCCTACACATGGCGCACTGCTATTTAATGGCAGATTTGGTAAATTAGAAAAGTGACTGGTTTTCTGCTTAGAGTGATGCAGTAAGGGGCATTCAAGCAGCAAAACTAAAAACTGTAGTTATAAAGGTAACAGAGGAAACTGAACTGAACTTTTAGCATCTGAAATAATCAGTGAAGTTAAGCTGATCCTTGTGTGTAAATGCACACAGTATCTCTTAATGGTGAGTCAGACAGCAGCTCTGCTCTGCTCTCTGCTATGTTCACATTTAGAGAATATAATTGTTATTTTTCTCATTAATCACTTCCCACTGCCTCAAGGTACCAATGCGCCAACAATGTGCCTGACTACACTTTATTTTAAGACCTACAAGCCCATTGACCACATACAGATGGACGCAAGTACCTTGGGGCGTTGGCTATGTAAATGACAACTGTGCGGGTTTGAAACTAGCACTGACAGTTGTGCTGCTCTGTTCACTACTTTGCGCTGGGTGTAAGATACAGCCCTAAGAGTCTATAACCATGCTAGCAGCTCTGTGATGTAGTACGTAGGCAAAGTGGCGCTTTGATCAAATGCTCACATTAGCTTGTTAACATGCCCACAATGACAAACCTAACATGATGATGTTTACCACTTATAATGTTCCCCATGTTCATCTTAGGTTAGAGCTTTGTTGGCATGAATATGACAAGGATGTGAAAACAGAGCTTCCTGAAGGGAACGTGAATGTGTGGGCTAAATTAAATGGCAATCTATCCAATCATACATGTCATACATACAGCCACCTGTTTATTTATTCATGAAAGATTATAGATGTGAAAAACATGTAAGTGAATCATAGATAATATATTGTTGGATAATGAATGGAATTAGTCTTAATAAATAATAGATATGTTAGATAATTGATGCATATGTGCAGGCTTTTTAGTATTTTGTTGTTTATTTTGGTTTTGCATTTATGTGAGGCTGTGTAGATGTGTTTATTTAAATCCAATTCTTAAAGATCTTTTGAAATATTAATACCGTGTGTCTGTACATGTTGAAAGCTTCATGAGGCCAACAAAGCACTTCTGTTCTACTAGCTTCTCTTATTCAATCTTTCATCTAGCATTTCTTTTTGAAATTGAAACCTTTGTGTTATTACCAAAGTTAAGCAATGGTTACTTTGTTAGCTCAGGGAAAAATACATCTGCCATGAAAATTCACAGGCGTAGCAGCATGAGTACTTATGTCTTCTCTTTATATTGTGCTGTTAAATGCAGCAGACATACATTTTTTTATTTATTGTAAATCCATATATCTGAATCCCATGACCCATCCCACTTACTCAGGTCATGTTAATGACCAGATACACAGATAAAATCATTCATTTATTCATTCACTCCTTTACTAGTTCAGCTTTGTGTCATTATTAATTTGTCTTTTTTTGTCTTATTACAGTGAAAAATAATAAAAAGCCCTATGGTGCAGACATTTGCAGCTCAGAATGGTGTTGGATATTTACTTCAGTTAAACCACAGAACCCATAATATTAACTACATCAGATGTGTGTACTGAAATTAATGCACCGAAAGATTTTGTTTGCATATCCTCTGCATGCTGGTTTTTATGCAGCACACTGACTGAGCTCACAGAGTGTAAAGAGGGACAGCAGAGAAATGGGGAAAAATGGAGATTAATGGCTTATGCTTAATTAAAATCTCCGGAAACTAATGGTGGGAAAATTGAAATGTTCCTTATAGATTAAATTTCCCACTACTGGCCGGTTTCATAGTACAGTGAAGCAGAGTGTGACCATCTTGTGATCTCTTCTATGTATTATAGAGTTTCCTGCATGTAATTGGAAAGTGGGAACCGTCCAAAAGTTGTCAGCTGCTAACGCACATTCTCTATGCGACTTGCTGAGACCCTGAGTCATCCAGTTCTGATGCAGTGTTTCATGTTTTACTTATAGGCCTGCACTCATTCCAAAAATAGACTCGGAAATTGAGAAGTGCGAGCAATAGTCTGTTGAACACCAACATTTGGTAGCTGCAGCTATCTTACCTTCCAACTCCAACAGTAGACTTGGAAGTGTTACTGTTTTAGGGGTAATCTATGTAAAAAAAATGTTAATCTTCACTGAAAGGAAATAACAATTATTAATGAAGCCTGCTTTAAACTAAAAGTCAGATTTCTGGCCCTTTGTAAATCCAATTATGACTACTCGTATTAGAGGTGAACATTGTCATAAGTCGATATCTGCAATTCATAGGAAAAGCAGGACTTCAGGTTGGCTGATTAACATTAATAATTGATGACAGCAGTTGATAGATCAAATGTCAGCGTGAGAGTGGTGGATTTATCTGGAGGTGACTGAATAGGAAAATAATGGTACACTGTGTAGCCTTTTAACAGTAGTTGATTCTAAATTACAGAGGACTTATTGCTACTACAATGGATTTTATATTGTTTGCCACTAAACTGGAAAAAGTAATCTGCTTGATTGCTTTACAGCACAAAACAGAGAGAGGTTGTTTTACATGTATTGATTTGGAGGGGCTTATGTAAACTGTTATTTTCTACTGAAATAGTGGAATTGGAAAATAACTATGTTACATTTCCATTTAAGGGTCAGACATTTTTGACCCAATCCTTCTGTTGGATCTGGATCTGATTGTTTGCCAATTAAATGTGAATTCTGATAACAGGAATGGTCAGAAACAAGAAAACCAAATTGCTTTACAGCACCAAACAGTTTGAGGATACACATTCCCAAAAGCAAATCTGCTGGATTTCCTGACAAGTCTAAAGAGGAAGACTGTAATAGAATTTGACCTTATGTGACTATTTGCAGCTACATCCTGATGTTGAATAAAAAAAGACTTCTGCTGGCTGCTTTACGGCACGAAACAGGTAGGGGGCCCAAACTAAGTTCTCAGTAAATTGTGAAACTGCAAAACTTTTGGGATCTATGCAGTAGTTTTTTTCAGCACAATGGGCAACAGGTAATTTGCTAGACAGCTTTACAGCACAATACAAGAGGGGAAATTAAAATTTCAGACCCCATTGTTTATTGGTAAAACTGGGGAACTGCTGGATTGATTGTTAAACCTAACCAACCCATGGAAAACCTATGCTCAACCAATGTGCATGAATTCATTTCCTGACAAAAGAAAGATTCTTTCCAAAGTTTCACTGACTTAAACAAGCCCATGGACACAAATAACACCTACACTGGCAGCAATATGATAGGCCATCAACAAGAAGACGTAGTCAGAAAGAGCTGCCATTCAGTTCACACTCTTCCTTCTCACCTCAACAAAAAACACATTTTTGTCCTGTGGTGACTGTGCCACTTTGTGTTAAGAGCCGAAACAAAGTCCACTTAGATCCAGTGCAAGACATACTATAAGACAGAGCTGAGCATGTCAGCAATAGAACAGAACCTTTCCCAGACCAAATTAAACCGAATATTGATTGAAGTCTGTCCGACTTGGATCTCATGTTGGGTCATAGTTATGAGGTAGTTTCCTGAAATGGCAGATGGTGAAAAGGTGTTTTTAATTTTTTGAAATGAGTTGCTGTAAAGACATTGCCAATGTGAGATGAGGCTTCCAATCATCTTAACTGCAGTTCACTTATTTGTCATTTAGCTCTGATTGGTAATGACACCAAGACACTATTACAATCCATTTGACAGTGATGTACGGATCTTATTAAACACAATACATGATAATGTTACATTTGGAATCCTACACTAAGAATTTCTGAGAAACACTGTGAGCAGAAAGAAAAACTCAGAGCACAGCTGGTCTTGTCCTCTGAGGAGGTAATAAGGATTGGAGCAGCAGCTTATAACACACACCACATCACAACATATCAGACCCCTGCCGCTTTGTGCCCCCTCATTTGCCCCCTGCACTTCGAGATGGATGTTTATCATTATCTGCCCTCCCCTGGCGTCAGGCTGGGGTCCAGTGACCCTTTTTGGGGCCGTCGCCATCGGGAATTACCAATCGATCAAACTCTCCTACATAGGGAATGTATGAAAATGTATAGATGTGTGTATGTTAAGTGTGCCCTCTAAAGTCTATTACCATCAAAGTGAGAGTGTGTAAGTGATCAGGTGAGATTTGTGCATGCGTGTGGTGAAAGTGTGAGTGCATCTCCTTGACCGAAGTAATGAGCATATCAGATGTGTGTGTCTCCTTGACCAGGGTGATGGGTGTATCAACTCATAGAAGATATTAAAGTTGATGAGGTGATTTAAAGTGGGCAATGTGACCAATGGACTGAACAATGGGACTCTGAGGACACAAATGCACACACCCACACACTCACACAAAAACACGTAGCTTTTTAATGAGGACACCGAACTTTGATTGATGGGAAATGTATGTCCCACCCCTGATTCATGTACTGCGTCAGGCCGTTAGTCTTTTCTTTATATTGAGCTGTAATTTTATCTCTCTGGGGTCAATCATAGGTTGCTCTCTAGCAGGATCGTTCAGAGAGCTCAATATGGTGAGTGATGAATGATGAGCTTGGCATGTTGTTTGTCAAAGAGTTAAGTAGCAGTGCTGAAAGTGCAGAGGAGACGGAGCTTTTACAGTGGCCCCCATTGATACACAAATCTTCCCTCCGCCATTTCCTGATGAAATATGCTTCTATATTTGCCATAACAATTCACAATATGGTGTCATCACTGTCACGTAGAGATCTTGTTTTGGCTCAGCATGTGTTCGGCAGTTGAAGCAGCCGTCCAACAGCACCTTCCTCTGCCCGAGTGTCTCTCTCCATTGCTTATTGTTAAAACACAATAGTGATTCAACCTCCAGCTCATGAACGATTTTAAACACTCTGTTAACACTCTGGTGCACAGGAGGTGAAGCATTCAATATTTGAGGCAGCAGCCACAGCAGAGTGTGTGGAATAAATAGATTGGTTGCACAGGGAAAAAAGAGAGCTTCTCAATTTTTATCAACAGAAAAGGAAGGGATCGCATTGGATTTAGAGACTGGATTGATTGATGAGAAGTGGCTACAGCAGTGGCCATGTGTTTGCACCAAAAAAAAAAAATCACCAACAGTTATACTGATAATGATCAGATACACCATGAATCAGTTTTAATTCAATTCAGTTTTAGCTCAGTTTTGGTGCAGTTCTTATAAGCTTTTACCTGTACATTTGAAGAAGTATTTCACTGTTGGAAAGGTGGTCTTCTCATAAAACTAAGCTCCTGTAGAAAGACACAGATACTTTTGAAATTGGTGCTACATGACCAGAGAAAAGGGGCTGTGGCATTTGCTTTTTCTCTAGAGGTAGAAAATCTACAACTACCAGAGTGTGCTGCGCCACTCAAGTGACAACCTGCCAGGCTGAAAAATAAAGCTAACACAAAAGTGCCAAAAACTGCAGTTCCTTGTATGGCCACTTGAGGCTGGCTCCAGCAGCCACTTTACCGCAGAAATAAAGATGTTTACAGCCTGGTACAAACAGCGGTTTTGGTCTCTATAGCTAATTTCAACATTTATGGCAACTGTACGGGGGGTTAATTCTCATTGCTACAGTCAATGAGTCAGATCCACCCCTCACTGACCCACACCCACAGCTTTATCCTCTCATCAAAAAAATGGCTCCAAAAATCTAAGATGGAAATAACTGAAATGCAGTTACTTAAGGCTTCAGAATGTCGGTCCATGAACCAATGGGCGATGTAATGACTTGGTTTTGGCTTGTCTGAAAGCAACATAATGGCTGGCTATGACAAATGATCTCCCAGCTGGTAATTAACATATTAAAGTTGAGCTTTAAGAGTGTGTTTCTTAAAACATTTGCGACAAGAAATACAGTAACAGAACCTTGTTTCGTACTTAATCAGTACTGCTTTCTATTACAGTTCAATCTCAGTTTTTTCAGCCTTCGTTTTCGCAATACACAAAACAATATGGCACCCACTTCCTGTTCAGAACTTCTGTATTTTAGCCAAACAGTGCACTGAAATATGTTTCTGAAGACATTTTGGGTGAGAAATAAACAAAAGGCAGAATCGCAATGTTTATTTAACTTGCGGACAGAAAATCCTCATGTCACCTACAACAAAATCTAACGGTGCTGAGAAAAGTTGCCACAGTTAGTTTTTAACCACCGTGTAACAGGGCCAAAAGGTAGCTAAAATCCATTTTTGCTGCAGCCCCATCCACAGCAATACATTGTTTACCTTCTTTGCAGGTAGATTTGGTATATCAAACATGTCGGACCACTGTGTTTGACTATATATCTTTTAAATGTTATGGTTACAGCTGACAGTGACAACAGAAATAAATAAGTTTGCCGATTTTTTATATCTCCACAATTGTAACTGATTGCCAGTTTTCTACCTGAAAGTGATTGTTGTTGTTAGAGCGACATCACGGTAATTCAGTCTCCACAATAACAGAAAGTTGTTTTATATTCAATCAGCGCTGTTTAGCTTTACAAATTTGTTTAAGATTGAGAGAATGACATTCTCTACTCTTTGTGTCCATGGTGGTGGGCATACAAAAATTCCTGGCACATTGTCCATCAGATTTGAGCTAAAAGATGAGCAGGGAGATCTGGGGGCTGGCAAGATGGAGGGAAATTTTACCCGCAATGTGAAATCAGCAAAGCAACAGTCTTGTGGTTTGATAGAACTCACCCACTGATCACCACAACACCAGACAAGCGTATTGTATGTGATCAGGCTGCATTGTGTTTAATCATTTTACCCACAGTAACTTTGTTAACTTTACTTGATTTACTGTGTCATTAACACTAGGTGCACTACCCATGTATTTATGTAATAAGAGTTTTTACCGTGTTAAGTTCTATTTGTGCTCGTCTCATGACTGAATAGGAAAATTATTGCTGTGCAGTCGGCGTGTTTACGTCCTTTCATCGCTGTGATAGAGAGCAGCGTTCGCAGTGAGCAGATTTGCAGTGTAATTGACTTTGCTGGATGTGTGTTACTGAAATGGAGAAGATAGCTGAGCCTTTTGCCACCAGAACTGAAAACACATGCAGCCCAGGCTCACCAGTCACAGTTCTTACAGTCTTAATGGAGTAACTCTGTGTCCAAATATAAAAATCCAAAATATTCCTGGGTCTGCTGCACTTTTGACACATCTCTAAGATGGATGGATACTTCACAAAAATGCTACAGTTTGGTTGCACCTCACTTCCAGTTGCCTGCACACCCATGTAGTGAGGTTGATGGTGCCGCCAGCATATTTTATAATACCACTGTGTGCTTTGCAGGCTGCAAATGTTTCAGATTTGTGATTGTGCATTAATGTTGTTGTGTGTCTAACTCCAGTATTGGTTTTCTAATGTGTATCAGTTAATATTTACACCCCTAACACATACATAAATACACACATGTATACAGACACACAGTATGTACATAAACATAAGGATCTCCAGAAACACCACATTGAAAAAGATACCGCCTGGTTCCTTCCCATTTTTGTTTAAAGGATACATACTGATTTGAGTCAGTATAACAGTTTTGCACATTTTCTACAATATAGAGAAAAAAACAGTTCTCTGGTTGTTTGTGTCATTAGAATTTCATATAGAAATTTAATGAACAGCATATTGAAACAGGTAATCGTAAGTACTATAACATAGACAACTGGACTTGCTTGCATTTCTTGAAGATGTTTCGCCTCTCATCCAAGAATCTTCTTCAGTTCAAAATGACTGATAGGGAGGTGCAAACCAGTCATTTAGAACTGAAGAAGCTTCTTGGAGGAGAGGCGAAACGTCTTCAAGAAATGCAAGCAAGTCCAGTTGCCTACGATATAGCACTTATGATGACCATGACTTGGACGACTGAAAATCTTCACCGACAAGTTGAAACAGGTGTTGAAACCCATAAAAGAAAAGTTAATTTACAACAGTTCTTGCATGCTTAAACAGTATTATACAGTACATTAGAGAAGACTAGTCCATACCCATTGGTAGCTTTGTCACCTTCTACCTATGCTAATCCTCAATGCCTATGTGCAGTTTCACATAGATTGACCACGTCAGTGAGTAGAAAAACGTGGGACAGACAGAATGACTGACTGACAGAACGACACACTGACAGTTTCCGTGATTATGTACAGCATACTATACCATGACTTAGTCATACCAAAAATTAAAAAACAACAACCAAACATTCGGCCACAGGGGGAGCCACAGCGATCGGTTGCATTTAAGGTAATCTAGTTAAATGCAAGAGTATAACCTAAAAGCAGAATTTGGCCTCAATCAGACAGAGTGAAGTGTAACCCAGGATAATACAACCTTAAGCAAATAAAAGGTTAAACCAATAGTCGTCATAATGTAAGCACATAAATGACATTTGCTTTTGTTAGTGATTATTAACAGTTACTGTGTAATGGTAGTTTACATTGTTGATTTTGGTATTTTTTAATTTGTGTACTGGTCCTTTCACCACTGCTGTGATAACAGCCAGTCAGTGTGAATGTAGCACTACCTGTTGGTGATAGATGAAAAACAGAGGGTGAATATCAGGTTGCAGGAGAGGAGGTACAGTTGTAAAGTTTGAGAAATGTACGTTTTTGTTTTTCCATATATTTTTTGGAGGAGCTAAAATGATTTTTCTCCATGTCAGTTAGCATGATACATCCTTGTTTTTTAAGCTGAATGTGCAGCCGAAATTGATGGTAGCTAAACTTAGACTGAGTGAGTAAGTTTATATTGTGTATTTTGTTGTTTTTCTTTGTGTAAACTAAATTGAGAAGCTACATGCAACAGGCATGTTCAAGTTTAGCCTTGTTAGTAAAGTGAGGTTAACGGCACCACCGCCATTTTGGGGTGTGGTTCAGGTTTCATTTTCCATTAACCTGTATTTAGTTGCTTTGCCTTCTTAAGTTCTCCAGTTTTGTAATGAAATATGTAAGACTAAAACATTTGTATTTTTTGCACTGTTATACCACAGGCCAGGTTTTAGTTGTGGGGATGGTTTGGTGTTTGCATACAGGAAGCTGGAGAGCAAAGATGGTGAGCCACCTGTAGGAGAATTCGTGTTGGACAGGCATCTGCTTCTGCATGACCAAACAACACTCCAAGGACAAGGACACTGATTCATATATCTGACTCATGGTAGTACTGAGCTTTCAGTATTTTGCTGCAGCCCACATTGGAACTCATTTGTAGTGGTAGAGGACTTAACTATTGAGTTGTGAAGTTGGGTTTACAGATCATTTATATTGAACCGTAAATTTTGGGTTTGGATTCTTGACTCTGATTGGAATTGTGTTTTTATTTTCAATTTATTTTGTGCTGAATGGGGAATGCAAAGAGGTTATGTTATTGTGAATTCAAAATTAGTGTAGTGGTAGTGGTAGAGAAAGGAGAAATTCATTCTTTTAATAGGCCCAACTACGATAAAAATGTGAAGTCACTTCAAAGTGAAATGAGAAACTAAATAACAACTTAAAGGACCATAAAGTGAAATTATCGCTTGATCTGAGATTAGGGTTTTATTTTGGATAGTTTTCAGGGGTTTTAATCCACAATGCCTTGTTTGTGTGTGTGTGTGTGTGTGTGTGTGTGTGTGTGTGTGTGTGTACCACTGATTTTCCATATAAACAAGCCAGCAGTTCACCCATCCCTTGGGCTGAGGTTTGTTATTCCTGAGTGCTAGTTTTAAACTGCTCCTCTGACCCTAGACTCTGGTCCACCTATCTGTAAATATGTATAATACTACAGAAGTGTTTTGCTTGCTGCTTTTGTAATGCTGAGCATCTTGTGTTTTTCCACTCTGTGCGCCTAGCAGTTTTGCAGGAGCACATTGAATGCTTTGAGTTAAAAGCACTTCAACTCCGAGCGGACAAGCACCTGATCCTACTAGTGTTTTTTTTCCCCCATTGTCCAATCATATGAATTGAGAGGCGGACCACGTGTAATAGCAATGACAAAAAATGTTAGCTGTGTTCAGCTATTGTTAGCTCACTTTCATTGTTGTGGTAAGCTGTGAGATACAGTATATCAGAACAAATTTTAACCTCAACTGTTTTCTAATGTTTTAACTGTAATTAGGACTAACCCAATTAACAACAGATTGTCAAATTGTGCCCAACGTATCCTAAGATAAGCCTTGAACTGACCATCATCCAGGCGGAGCTGCTGAACCAGCTGGTGACAGTCCCCAATTATCCTCCGCCTGTCCATTTTTTAATGCAGACTTTAGGGCACAGATCTGTGAGTTTACTTCACAGCAAACTAGCAGTTAAGCTAAGGACAGGCAATTTGGTGGTTGCTTAGCAACAATTTTGAAAAGGGGCAGGGTGGGCTTCATCAAAACAGGCTGTGTGATGCGCTTCACGTTTTGCAACCTGCATCAGATCTGTCTGATGGGGCCCATGACTTGTAACTCTTTTGTAAGTCACTAATAACTTAACTGGGGAGATGCTCGGATTGCTGGATTCTGCCTCAGTTTACTTTTCATCCATGTGGTCACAGTCTAATTGATTTTTGCTTTGCTTGAATCTGGCAGCACATGAGGCCCATTTCATACATCCCACTGTTGTTCCAGCTGAAGGCTCGCCGGGCTAAACTGACTTCAAATGTTATCAATTTAAGAAGCCCATTTGCTCTAAAAGTGTAATATTTAAAAGCAGCTAAGAGCTTGATATTATCCAACTTCCTGAAAATTTACATCAGGAGTAGGTGTTCCTCACTTTACATCAGTGTGGCATGTAACTTTGTTATGTGCTGCTCACAGCTCTAATCTCTGTGTCGGATCCTTTTGCTTTCCTCACAACAAAATTCACTCATTGAAACATTGAATCATTAATACTCTTTGACAACTTACATGTCTTTGTCAGGTTTGGTCGGATCGGCCAGTATTTGTTACCACTGACCTGAATTCCATCATTTTTCTTGTGTGTTTTCTTTTGCTTGTCAGTGCTGCATTACTGTTACCCGCAGAAGATTAATGAACAACAACAATGGGCCGCTGCTTCAAATGCCAGCTTCAAACAGCAGCACAACAATGTGTCTTTATCCAGTCGGCGCTTTTCCTTTCTGAGAGCTTTGATCTGATAAATGACAAACAGACAATGACTTTTAGCCACCGACTGCAAACCTGCAGCTTACTTAATGTGACAAAATTGGACAAAATGCCAGGTTCATTGGCAGATAAATTGTGTGAGATGTACTACGGGCTCATTCAAGAATGAAAAGGCATAAAATTATACCATGAGAGTGTGTTGCAGGATCAGATTACACATTAGCATGAATGTTAAATGATTAAATAAAATGATTTTAATGACAGCAAAGGCTGAAACCCACCTACGTAGACTGAAGTTACAAATAATGGCCTTTGAAATTGTTGTAATATAGAAACAGGTGAAGTTCTGTAATGTTCCCAGGATTTCATATTAAAAAAAAATAAAATAAAAATGAAAGAGTAGTCTGGATTGCACCATGTCTCAGTATACTTATTCCCTGAGGCAGAGGGCGGTGTAGCTTACTGCAAAATGGGGCTTTGGAACACCTGCTGCATGATGGAAACATTACACTATGATCCTTGCAACAGCAACATTCAGGTGAGATATGACATGATGCAGCTATGTGGCAACATCAACACACACCAACGACACATCTCAGAATAATATCACCGCGTATGCTAAAGAAAGAAAATCCACTATGAGCCTGTCAGGCATAAGATATGGTCAGTGTTGTCGCTGAGAACACACTGCATACGTTTTATTGGGCAAATGTGTCATCAGTCTTGTGCTTGTTAGAGAATTGTATACATTACAGGTTCCACAGCATGATGTCTGTAATGATGAATAGCCCGCTGAGTGCATCCTCCAGTGTAAAGGCCTTGACACATGGTTGAGATTTATGTTAGTGCTATAGCTACTAAATATTCATCTGCCATCTACATCATCGAAAAAGGCTGCACACATGACTTGTGTAATCATGGCTAGTTTGTGCACTTAGTTTTAAACTGTTTGAAAGCTAGTACAAGGATACATACAAATAACAGTCTGTATCCGCGAGTGAAATGTCACATTGCATAATGTCATTTTCAAATCATGTCTGTATTATTTGGTTAGGAGGAGTTTTTAAAGCTACAGAATGACATGTATTTAAAGGACTTTCTTACACTGAGTCTGTAAGATAGCACTTACTTGAAGGCTATGAGCTTTAACATAACATTGATACAAATCCTTGGATAGAGCTATCTTTACCAGAGACACGTGCTTCAGACCTGGGGCCTCATTTATAAAGCTTGCTTCCGCATAAAACGGGGCTTGAAAGTGGCATACGCCACTTCCCACGCAAAGGTTGTGATTTATAGAAATAAACTTGGCGGGAGAATGTGCGCACCTGTAAGCAAACTCTGAGTCATGCGTGCACACATTTTGGAGACACTGGGAAGTGGCTATATCCACCTTAGATCCACATTATCATTGAAATTAAATCCAGCAGCCTTATTTTGCGCTTGGAGTGAGTGATAATTGTTTCATAAAAACGTTGTAAAATCCAACTCAAATCCTGAATTGAAATTCTTTCTAAGTACGTATTTTATCCGCACTGCCTCTAACGTCTCATTGTCCACTCTGTGAGCGTAGGAGGGGGAGAGGATGGCGCGACTGCATGGAATATAATCCACCTCCCGTTAAAGGGTCTTGAGCTCAGTCTCGGAGAAATTCCGTTTTTTGGTTCGTTTCTCACACCTGTCGCCGTGACTCACGATGAGAGAACACTCGCATGCTGGCTTATTTATATGCAGATTGCATTCATGAGGTGATTTGCATGACCATTTATGGTTGAACTAGGGCGTATAGAGGGTGGAATATGAGGCAGATCTGGGTGTGCAAAACTCCAGGAGGTCTGTGATTTATAAAGAGAACACTGCATGCAAGTGTGCGTGCGTACGGTTTTATAAATCAGATTATTTTTTGGCGCACGCCATTTTCAGCTTTTGGGTGCACGTCAAATTTTAGTATGAATCCTAAGCACTCTTTCATAAATGAGGCCCCAGGCCAATAATGCATGGAGATTGGTAGTAGAACACCCCAAGCTTATCACTTGACAACCAAACATACCAGTAAGTTCTAGTCAATAGATACATGCAGGTTACACACTGATATGCTGTACATTTGTAGTAAGGTATGCACTTTCTTTTGTCTCCAGTTTTACGGCAATAAATTTGTATGAAGGAACTTATCAATTAAGTGGGCAACTTTACATTGTGCCTCTGTATTTAATTTCAAGGTCTTAAAATATCATGGGTTCTTGGCCTGGTCACAGCAGCAATTAAAACAGCAAAGTTTCACGGCAACATGAATTCATTTCAGTGGGATTTAGGGAATCAGCAGCAGATCTGTGCAGTACTCTCATGGTGAGTTCAACTCTGGTTAACTGTGACACATTAATTTGTCTAATTACTGTCTTGATAGTGCTACTTATTGAGAAGATAGAGAACCAAACAAACACAGGACTTACACCTAAGAGAAGGCTGTTTGTGTCATGTATGAACCAAAAGTTAATTTTGACTTTTTTAACTGAAGTTTGTCACGTCAGGTCTAAGGCTGCAGGAATATACTGGTGGTATAAAAAGTAAAGACATTGATCATATTGTGTACATATGCTTGTTTACTTATGCTTATAAGTTAATTTAGACTTTTTTAACTGAAGTTTGGTATGTCACATCATGTCACAGTGATACCACTTTCAAGGTATACCATATAACCCACGTCACGTCACGTCACGTCACGTCACGTCACGTCAGTTACATGAAAATCATATGTATTTTAACCCAAACCATTTCCTAACTGCGTAGCTTTGGCATTTGAAAGAGGAGGGGGTGACCTGGCCTTTAGTTCAATTCAGCAACTATTTTCCTCTTTTTTACAAATAAATCATGACTGATTTGAACTGTTTTGATGTAGTAAAAGAAACTGTAAAAAAAAGCCATTTGACCACACTCATTTTATTTTAACAAATGAGGGGAACTGTTCTAACGTTGTTCTACGTCATGATACATACTTGCCTGTTGACTGGTTCTTGGCCCTCCATCACAGTTTTCTCTCTTTAGAGGTAGAAAGCACAGGCACAACACCTTTATCCTCCACCACCTCACCTTTGCACGTGTTGGCACTCTTTCTTAACCCTCTCACCTCTCACCTCTCTCCCTCCACCCCTCTCTGTCTGTCCTCATGGGATGTGCCTCACAGAGGTGGGTCTGTTTTGACGGCTTTGCATTTTGCCAGCGAAACGTCAACTTCAGCTTTCCCTCCCGTCCATCACTGCCAGCTGCCGCACGTATGCATTAATATCAAGCCTTGCGGAAGGGCAGAGTCGCTGAATATGATGCTGGGCTTTGAGTTCACTTGGCAGTTCTGAAGGAAAGCTCTCCCCGTCTGATGATTAAGCCCAGTTCTCAGTCTATGTAAGCCGGAACAGTTGGTGAAGCAGGGAGAGGCGGTTATGGAGGAGCTTTTAATATTTCCCTGATGTAAAAGCACCATGGGAGCGTTTGAATATTGTATTAAAGCACACTGACTTTGGCACACCCGCACACACAGCGGGCATATTCATCCCTCTGTACTTGCATGCACGCACACACACAAACAAATGCTCTCTTACACAGAAACATGCCCAAACCCGAACACAGTTTCACATACACACCCACAAGGTAATGAGATTAGCATTCTGATGTTCTTGGAAAATTGGAGGGTTGAGAGAGTAGAGGAAAAATAATAAGACTCCCATTGGAATTGGGCTGATGCAGCAGTGATGACACACTTTTCAGGCAAAAAGGGAGCGCCGAACATCTTCATACTCAAACTTCTTCTAATTACTTGCTATTTTTTCTGCAGCAAATGAAAAAGGTGAAAAGGTGGGGCTTAATTTTCTTGGCAAGTCGCAAAAAAATTACCCTTATTTTTCCCTCCTTCTTGTGCATTTCCATGCTTCGATGACGCTGACGGAGAGGCAGCTGGAAGTGAGCTTGGCTTGATAATTGAGCTATCAAGTTGTGCTTTGATGTGTGTACATACAGGCTTATGCAACAGGCAGCTTAGCTGTTGACACCTCTGTAAATCTCTCCCTCTTTTGTGCTTTCACCCATAAATATTACATGAATATACCAACGATTTCTTGTATCTCCTAAAAAAAAAGTCAGCTTTTCAGCCATTCACAAAAGGACTTGGTGGCATTTTTGACAGTTTTTTAATACATATTCAGTAGGTTGGCTTGGTCCCAGGGTCATGAAGTGATATCTGGGGGACAATGTCAGCTGTCAAGTCGACTGAAGGTGCAAAAACATTAAAATACAAGGATTTCAAAAAATGTGAACAGTATCATGACAGCTGTGGAGAAATTGCATGTTCACATAATATAAACAGATGTCCTCTTTGCTCCAACAGATGTAGCAATTGCATTAGCCTCAGTTTTACTTCTTTAATTAAATACAGTGCTACTGCTACAATATATTTTCACAGCTTTCACAAACCAAAAATTCACTTTTTCCTCATTTTTGAGAATCGTGATGTGCCTGGAGTTGATAGAGACATGAGTTTACTGTGACAGTTTCACTTCTTTCCTCTTCGAGTGTGAGGAAGGATAGAGAGTTGCCACAGCACTAATGGAGGATGGATGCTGAATTGATGCATGATGGGTGACAGCTCGATAGTTTCCACCACATATTAATATTCCCATCCCAGCCCCTTCTTCGTCATTGTGACATAGGCTATTCAGTGCTAATTAAAAAATGAGTTGTGATGTATGTGGTTATGCGATATTGTTAAGGCATCGTAAATAACTGATGGACGTTGATGGATTCATCAAATTAGTAATGCAGAAAGTACAGAGACAGAGTGCTGGATGTAGCCGCACTGTGTTTCTCACTGAGAGACAGACCGTCATGTTGGCCAAAATATGCAACTAATGATGATTGTCACAATCAGTTTGTCTGCTATTTGTTTTCTTTAGTAATTGGTTAACCATGTATTTAGTCCACCAAACACCAGGAAAAAGTAAAAAATGTCCCCTACAATAACTTGAACAACAACTCAAAAACAAGAGCAACCTGGTCTCACAGAAATACCTGAAATGACCACATCCTCTTAACACCACATTATGTGGCGGTGGCACAGACTGTTGAAATTACATGCTGGCACCATGGAAACAGTGCCAATGGAAAGTCACTTAGGATCCTTTGTTGGGGATTGCCTATTGTTTGGATGGCCCAAAATTCTGAGGACTTGTCAGTCCGAAAAATATCCCATTGGAACAAAAGCCCATTTCTCTGACAGCCTATTCTCCAAAAAAAACAAATGTCCATTGCTCCAAATTCCCGTTCATTTGCACATCCACACTCCCTGTGGATAGACAATGCAGTCGTCAGAAAAATGTTCACATTTCCTCAGATACATTACATCCATCAACGACACTGTAGTACATGTGGAGTTACGTTTAGGCACGAAGACCACTTGGTTTTGGTTAGATCATGTCTTGGCTTTAAAAGTCGAGGCTTGGTCGCACAAAAGTTTGCTGGAAAACCAGGGACAGGTCAGTGAAATACTCCCAGGTTCTGTAGCTCAAATGCTGCTGGTAAACACCGCAAAGGGTCGGTACAAACACCCGGGATCCATGGCTTGTTTTGGTGATAGCAGGTTGTCGGGAAAATGGGTTTTCAGTCCAACTGGCCTTGACATGAATTCCCTGGTTCAGCGACATTGCAAAATGGGTGGTGGTTCATTATACGACCCCACAGGTAGAATAAAGAGCAAGAAATTCAGCATAGGGAGGAGGTCAGGGTGGTGGAATGGTCAACAAATATCAGATTTTCACCCGAGAGACCACTATTTGTGTCCCGTGTGAAATTAAGTTATTTAGTTATCTCATGTTACATGATGTACTTATGTCACTTTAAGAGGTACTGATGTCCCGTAGCTAACAAACAGTTAATTTAACCAAAAACAAGGTATTTTTTCAACCTAACCAAGTAGGTTTTGGTGCCTAAACCCAACTGTACACATTACACCACTGCCACATAATGTGGTGTCAGAGGTTGTGGCTGGTTTATGCATTTCTCGGAGAGCACAATGACTTAAAAACATTAGGAGACTTAGAAAACTAGCAAATAGTCACATTGATAAAGTTGAATTCATTCACTTTATGTCGTTTTTGCTTTAAAAAAAATCACCCTAAGTGATTAAGCTTTAGAGAACTTGGTAGTTATTGGGAGTCTATGGAAGTAACGCAGCTGCTATGTGTATAGTAGGGGTTAAGAAGGGGCCCAACCACAATTTGTCACCATTACATAGTTTGTTCACCAGGAAGCACCAACAAGTTTATCTTTTAGTTATGTTCCACTCATTACAAGTCTTGATCACAATTTTCTACAGCCTAAATGAATATCCCGTGTTAGATGGTCATGAAAATTCAGTATGGATCATGCTCCAATTTGGAGTGCTCTTCAAGGTTGTTCAATCTGGCGGGGGCTGCAAAGGCTCACTACAGGAGGTCTATCCCTCTGTAACAGAAGTTTGAGTTCAAGAGCAGTGAGTCGTAGCCCCTGAAATAAAAGAAACAAAGACAACACAACATAAAGCTTTGGTGAAGGAATAACATAGGATGACAGTGATTAAGACCCTGGTACCATTGTTAGGCGGAAAAATTGTGTTTTTGTTCCATAAATAATCCAAAGAGAGAGAACAGACTGACTACTTTCTCCTAACAGCAGATGTGATTGAAAGTGTCAGTTTTTTTCAGATGTGATTCATCTTGGTGTCACGATCAGTCACTCTATGGAAAATGGAAATATTGTTAACCAGAAACATTGAAAGAAGACTGTTTGAAAGTCTAATGAAGGGCAAACCTGCCATATATAAAAACATATTATTTTTTTAATGTTTTTTTTTTAATATACTATGGACTTCACTCAGAAAGTAACTTTGGTGAAATTCAGAAAAAGGAACCGTTTTTCCATTTTGTAATATTTTATTATATTTAAGGTAAAGTCTGTATAATTCAGTGAATTCATAGTTGTTCCCAGATCACAGCAGGGTAGATGGTAAAGGAAAAAAAACCCCTTCCGAGCTTGATTTCTATTATCTCTCTACCAGGGTGTCGTGTTCACTTTCGAGACTGTCTGGTGAGATAGATCAAGAGCACGTCAGGCGGTTCAAGGAGTTCAAATATTTGACACTTTAGTCAAACATTTTATTCAGGTCTGTCACAGAGATGTCGCTCTGAAGAGATTTGTCATTCCTTGTCCTTGTCATCACAGCTAGACTGCTGTGACTGGGGCTGCACTCACAATATGGTGGGCGGAGAAGACTCGAGTGCTTTGCTTTAATATAGGCAACTATTGAATTGTGTTTTCTATATCATTTAGCAGCCCCCTTTGGAAAACAATCTCATTATAATTCCTGCTTATCTACGATGTTCTTGTAATTGGAAACTAAAATGTTCTCACCTAGTATGAAATTGTATTAGGGTATAAGTGGATTTTATTATCATGACATGCTTGGCAGGGATATTAAAATGTAATAGAAAATTCAGCTTACTGTTATGGCTGTTTATTTAAGCAATTAATATGAACATTGTTTTCTTTGTCATTACTCCTCATTATCATATAAGTTAACCTATGCATTGTTAAATCCTGTGTTGGTTTATCTTCACTGCGTGAGGTATGGCAGCTAAAGCAGCGTAATTTTGGCTTGGTTAGCAACAAAACAAACATAACATGAAATACAACTAAAAAAATAGTAATAAAAATAAGATTTAGAAACAATACCATGACATTGTTGTAGTGCTGCATATTCTGGTAGGAAGGAGGTTGGTGTGAATGTTTGGGTAAAAAAACAACAACGTTGGAAACCTCTGTTTGCATCACGTTTTGTACCAGAAGTCAATGTTTTTTCCTTTTAACCATGACTGCAGTCTTTGTGTGGCATTAAATCTGCACTAAATGATATTTTTCATATTAAAGGATAACTTCGGTATTTTTCAACCTGGGCTCTATTTCCCCATGTGTATGTGTGCGTATGATTCATGGGTACCACTCGTTCTAAAATTGGTTCAGTATTGAGGGAGGCGGATGCAGTGGGGAGCCGCGAAACAAGCTAAAATGGTAACGGAGGCAAATGCGCCCCGTATAAGTTTGAGCATTAAAAGTGCTTTATTTCGCCACTGACCGGTTCAGATCGCCAGTGTTATCTCTACTACTCTACTACTATCAGAACTGCATCCATAGCAGTGGTCTGCTATTTGAAAATGACAGGTTCTAGAATTTTAAAATGGATTTACAGCACAGATACACTTAATTACAGTTCGGTTTAAGCCACCTGAGTGGTACAGCATTGGCACTGGCAGCACTGCTGATAGCTTTCATGTCGCTCTTCCCCAGCAGTGGACAGCAACCTCTTCTACTTGCCCCTGGCCTGTAACATTACTCAGTTAATATCAGCCTGCTGCTGCTCATCTGTTCACGCTACCTTTTCATTCTTTATTTGGTGCAGCCTGCAAACTTTTTTTCATTTTCTCTCTTTCTGCTTTATCATTTTGTATTTTTTCCCGCTACTTTATCCATGTATTTTTTTTTTCACTCCACTCTTGTCTGCCTTGATTTTATTTATTTCCCACTTGACCGCTGACATTACATGATAGGCCAATCCACTTGAAGGGGTTGGGGGCCACACCTGCCTTACAGTATCGGAAATCTATTGACTAATTTGGGACCATGTAACCAGTAATCAGTTGGGCTGTTTCAACATCAAGTGGGCCACAGCTGGCATGATTGTTTTCCCCCACAGATTTTTTGGGCTGGCCAATCTGGCTTTTGCCAGAATTACCTGATGGCCAGTCCGAGCCTGACGGCCCATCATCTACCTTGTTTTCAGCAGCAGCTGGCAGTTTTTTTTTCCTTTTTTTTTTTAGCACAAAAGCTCTGATAAACCTATTGTACAACACCTGCCCAGCACCCAGTGACACAGATTAAGTTAGCAACTAGCTGGTGAACACAGCATTAAGCTGTTTAAGAGCCAGATATTTTCCTCAGAAGTTAGCAGAGTCCAAAACAGAACTAAAAAGAGCCAGTAAACGCTACTCAAAATGCTAAGGCTACTAATTCTCCATGCATGCTGGATGAATTATGTGGGAACAACTGTTTGCTTTCACATTTGACAATGACTCTTTGAGTTCATAATATGTCAATATTGTGATGTGCCATCGCCCACAAGTGTCTGGGGCTAGGGGCTAAGAATCAGAACATTTTCCGAAGTGTGCTTTGTTAAAGCAATAACAAACTACCTATTTTGATCTTACGTTTGGAGGACATGTTGATGTTCCTTTATTACACAAGCAAGTAGCCATTAAGACACTGGTAGAAAGTTTAGGAGGCCCATGGTGAGTCTTACTTGCCAGTACAGTATATTATATGGCTGTAATAATGCTGGACACTCCCCTCCAGTGGACATGTCTACAGTCTTACACTCCTCTTCAACACATTTATTATCTCCTCTTGTCTCTTTTCCCCTCTTGTGCATTCCCCCGCTCTACCTCTTTCTCTTGTCTTTTGTCTCATTCTGTGTCCTCATCTATCATCTTTCTGCTTTCTCTCTCAGCCTCCACTCTCTATATCTCCCTCCCCGTCCCCTTTTCTCCCACCTCCACCTCTCTCCCCCTCTATTGCAGAATGGCTTTACTGTGGCCCCCGGGCCCTTCATTACTTTGTCATTGTGCAGCGGCCACTCCTTTTGACCCGGCGCCACTGTGGGATTAGTGTTATCTCCATCTCTGTCACTTGCTTATCTATTTTCTAGACTCTTGAAATAAAGCTCGGCCAGACGTGTGATGTACTTCAGATTACCGGAGGCAGGAGGCAGGTATGGAAATCCTCCACCGATTAGATGCCCTTCCTCAGTCGGAGGGAGATGTGCACAGACTGCTGGCAAGCACCTCAAAGATACACTGATACACTCTAAATCCCAAGTCCTGGGAAGGTGAGGGGAGGTTTGTTATTTTTGACTTTCTTCTTTTTGACTTTTTTCTTTTTTGACTTTTTTGCTGGCATGCTTAAAAAAAACTAAACCAACTATTTTCATGGTAACTTGTGTCAAATTTTTATCTAACCATACATTAGACCACTACTGTTTGAATCCTTTTAATCGAGATGGCACACTGAGACATTAGCTAATAAAACTGCAACATCATAAACACAAACTACAGTTATTAATGTTATTTTATCACCTAACAGAGCAGTGTGACAGACTAATAAATTAGACCTTTTTTTTTTTTTTTTAATTTTAGCAGCCACAATCCAATCATTGCTGTTCCCACTTAAATGGCATCATTATACAAGTAAACAAGGTGCAAACAAATATTAGTGTGGCAAAGCAATATATCCTCTGGAAGCTTTTAGCATCTAGAAGTGCAACTAGCACGTGTTTTACAGTGTTTCAGCAATGGGTTTTATGACAAATCCACTTTGTTTCACATGCTGTTAAGATTGGCTTAATACTGTACCTGACCTTTGACCTGATGGTGATCTGTAGAGAGATCACTTGTTTGATAGAGGACTGTATTTAGCTACTCTTACACTGCCTCTTCAAGGGGAATTTCACACTGTTATGCTGCCTCTCCATTTTGTGTAAAAAGTACAGTCTTGGAATGGGGGGACAGAGTTGTCTCGCCTCTAAGCTGGCATCAGAGGTACTGGCGGCACTGAAACAACTTCTGTATAAATGGGACAGCCAACAGGATGAGATTATGAGTGGCACAGGTGTGATGTGTTGATGGCCCACTGCAGGAGATTTAAAAAGGGGCTGACAGCAGTTAGCAGGAGCTCCTTACCCTCAGAGCAGAGGACAAAATCAACCGCCATACAGCAGTGACTCTAAATGATTGTTATTTCCATGTTAATGCCATTGTTTTGTTTATAAAGCGCTGCTGACGCATATATTGTATGTCACATTAGAGGCCGGTACTGTTGTGTTACATTTCACACCTGTACATTTGATTCGGCAATGCCGGCATGCTGTCTAAAATCACACCCTGGAGTAGCATGATGCTGCCGGTACTTGGTTCTGTGTAAAAATGTTAAGGCGGCCTGAAGAAGGGACTTTGTAATAGCCCTGCAGCACAATCTCTGTGTGAAAAAGGCTTTTGTGATTATGCTCTAGCAATGCAATGCAGAGAGAAGGCTGACTTCCTGTTTTCGGGTGTGGGCCACCAAATATAGTTACATGGCTCAGCTGTACAGTATAGGTATAGAATATCACAAATCTGTTGGTGCACTACAAGAAGGGCATCACAAAGGCTTTTCTCACATAGTAAAGGGCGGATTAACTCTGTCAGTAATTGTTAAGGGTGTACAGATCTTGTAGCTGTTAATATAAACAGCTTACTATTTGTGACTTACTGTGAGGTAATGTTTACTGTGATTACAAGATGAGCCTATTTGAACAACGAGAAGTTTTTAAGACTTTTCTTTTTTTTATGTTGTGTACCAAATTGTTGCTCCTTAGCACAGTGTTGGAATGTTTAAAATACAAAGTCATACACTGCTTTTAGGCTAGCAAGAGTGTTGTGACTTACTGTGTGTTTCAACACAATGCAAAGCAAATGTTTTATTGACACTAAACTGATTTAAAATGTAAGCCATATTTGAAAATGGATAGATATTACTTTGTTAGCAAGGGAATTCGCACAATTTTCACAACTGTCAAAGCTAATTTGCATGCTTTAACTAACAAACAGAAAATTGTTGTGGAACAAAACCTGTGCCGAGTGAAAATTTTCAAGACATTTTCTCAACTGTCATACATGATGTCAGGCATGAGCAAACTCTCCACTGACGATGAGGAAAACTGTTGTCAGATAAAACACAAACATCAAAACACACTGAAGTGAAGGAGAGAAACCTGAACCAGTGTGTTGGTGGATTTTTTTTTTCTGTTTCTCTCCAACTCGCTGTGTTTCCTTCTCTCTCTGAGGGACCACACTTTTGTTTTGAAGTCTAGCAGGTCACACAGTTCTCTACATTATGATTTTATTACATTGTTACATAAATGCTCCCAATAGTTGAATTAGTGCAGTCTGTTTTCTATTTAAACGTCACAAATGACTGTCCCTTGGAAGAAATTCAAATTTTAGACAGTCATTTGATTGTTTTTTCAACCTTTAAGGAGAATATTTCTGTCTCAGCTTTCACATTGAATAGAACTTTGTTGAAACATAACATATGTATTACTACTATTGTACTACTGCTGAGCAGTATCCATTTGTTTAAGGTAATTATATCTTCACATAATCTTCAAGCTTTTTGTTGTTTTTGTTGTTTTTGGCCACTGGGAGTCAGATCTCCAAAAACAGAACATCCCATACAACTTTAATATAAAAAGTTGATATGGTCCAGAGCAAAATTAGCATGTATTTGAAGTTTTGCTTCTGGTAGCTTCTAATAGTCTCTCTGTTTTCGCTTCCGGTTTGGATTCCACCAATGTCTGAGAAAAATATCTGGCTCTGTTGCTTCTAAAGGCCTTACAATGCTCACCAGCTGGTCGCTAACTGTTAGGGTGCTGTTTGGCACTGAGCAGGTAGTGTACAATGGATTTAACAGAGCCTTATGCTGAAAACAGCTGCCTGCTGGAAACAAAATTGATGAACCTAAACAGTAAAATTTCAAGCCATAAAACAATAAGTCGAGAGATGCTAAAAAGCTCCTAAAAAGCTGCTAAAAAGCTGTGAACTACCCAAGATCGGATGACATTTATCTGCAGGTTCTTCACTACAAATGGCACCTCTCACATTACACCTTTTCATCATCTTTTGATCATTTATTCATGCAAAATTGTGAGTAATTGCAGCTTTAAGCGATTCAGTCACATGAACCCACATAAATGTTTATTTTGAGCCATAACAGCTTAATAGCCTGATTTTTTTTGTGTTATCTCACATGTTAGCCACTGTCAGTTATTAATTCTCTGTGGGCTTGCCAATGCAAGCAACCCATTCACATTTCACAGTTATTTGACCTATTGTCCATATAAGATACTCAGTAGTGCACCTTCAAGTTTCATGGTGTCATTTACCTGTAGCATAAAGTAGACTCACTGGGTGCGGTTACATGATGGCTTCTCATTCAGAATGAAATAAATCTGAATGAAATCATTTGGAATTAAAGTTTTTCCAGGTAGTTTACATGGGAAATATTCATTCCGAATGAGGGTAAACACAGGAGATCAGTTTAATCGCCTTTTAATCGCCTTTATTCGGGTCTGCGCAAGGTTTGGGGCAGGGAAGGTTTCTGATTGGATAGGGGGCGGGGTGGATGTCACGTGTTTACGTTTACCAGAAGTAAACATTGTAGTCGTTGTTCTTAGTGCCTTTTTCAGGCTTGTTTTGCTTATATTTTTGAAGCAGCAGTACGACAACAACCTTGTTCTGCTAATGCTTCGTCTGTTGAGGAGGAGAAGGGAGGTAGAAGGACAAAGAAGGGAGATGGAAGACCGTGCTGTGGCAAATGGAAACCGATTAGTGCAACGAGTCCGACTGCTCTATCTCAGCTCGTTGCTATGCGCGCTATATATGTCATCGCGCCAGAAGGAAAGGAAACGAGCATGCGCAGGAAGACCGGAATGAACTTTAAGTGGAGTGAGTGTATACAAGTGCGAGAAATTCTTTCATTTGGAATTAGAAATGGAATATTCCAGCCCCTTACCTCGGAATGAATATTCAATTGCATTGGCCATTTTCAATCTGAATTAGGTGTTTATAAGATCACTTTTAATAGGAATGAACTTTAATTCTGAATGAAAAGGGAATTAAACTGTCCATGTAAACACACTCACTGTAGACAGTAAGTAATATGTTACAAAAGATAGACATGTAATGACAGTAAATGTGATTAAATTGCAGTTTTTATAGAAATGCTGACATGCATTGACAGACAGGATAGTGGTGTGTCTTGATGTGGCATGGTGTATTAATCTGTAATAACAGGGAAAAAATGAAGGGATAAAGAAAACACCCACGCTAATAACAAAATGGAAGGACCAAAGATGAAAGACACATCACTTGTGGCTGGTTTAGTTTTAATGCAAATTTGTCATTTAACTTACTTTTAACCCGCCCACATGCTAACTTATTAATAAAGCAGACGGCTGGTTATTATGTATTAATAACAAGAACTTATTGGCAGTGACAGCAACACACCCACGCTCTTCTGTCTGCTTCACATGTATTTAACAGTAGACTGGCTGAGCACAACTGAGCCAGCAATCACTTTTAGTCCTCATTGCAAACACTCAGTGAGCCTGTTTACTGTAGTCTGATGTCAGGAATTATCGTGTTAAAGAAAAAACAGACACACTGTGTGTGACCTGTTTTAGAAAGAGCACTCACTAAATGCCTCTTTATGTATTTACTGGCTTGTATAGCTCTTACTATTGATATGACATTATAAAGACCCAATTATTAATAGATAAAGCGAAACAATTTTATCAGATTAATGGATAATGAAATTATCATTATTTGCAGCTGCGGGGCTCTTTTTCTGTTATTATCCTGACCTTGAGATATCCTGCACACCATCCACACTATGCCGCTGGCACATTCTGATTGGTGTTTTTTTCCTGGCTACACACACACACACACATATATGTGTGTATATATATATATATATATATATATATATATATATATATAAACACATATGTATGTAAATGAGCTTTAACCCCAGTAAAGTAATGCTACGTGTAGACATACTCCAAGTAGCCTTAAAATCCTGCATTCCAATCTATACTTAAATAAAAGTGTATTAGCATCAAAAATTTACTTTAAAGTTTACATCATGAAGAATGTCCCATTTAGATATCATATACATTATATTATTGGATTATGATTATTGATGCATTATTGTGTACATCTCTTTTGAAGGACTTCATACACTGCTGGGTTGTTTAATCTATAATAACACATTATCATTTATCAATTGATTATCTGTTTTTTTTTTTTTTTAACTAATCTGTATCTACAAAGTAATTACAGCTATCATATAAATAAAATGAAGAACAAGTACCTCATAACTGTATTTTAGTACAGTACTTGAGTAAATATATTCAGTTACTTTCCACCATTGGTGTTTTGTCTGTGGATTTGACCCAATCTAATAGGGGAGGGAATCACCCAGAGGATCCCCGATACGATATTATCACTTAAATACTTAAATTAAGATATTAAGATATTAATATATAAGTACTTAAATAACAATACAATATTATTGTGATTTTAGATATGTTGTGATATGCTGAGTATTGCGATAAAATATAATGCGATATATTGTGATTTTTTTTTTACCATTTTCAACTACAAATTATGTCCCCATGGGAAACATTGTCTTATGTCTAATAGGATAAAGTTTTCATTCTGTTCATCTCACTTCAGCCATTTTTTTGTAGCAAAAAAAAATGTATCCTGTGGACTGAAAAAGCAATTATGTAATTCTAGTAGGCTACTTAGAGTTTAATTTGTATTTGTCATATTAATAACTTATATAATTAAAAAAATCGATTCTCTGCACTGTGTGACGAGACGTTATTGCCACACAAAAATATCATGATACTATGCTGTATTGATATTTTCCCCCACCCCTACTATATAAGGACATAAGGACTAAAAATACCAAATAAAGTATTTATAATAGAATGGTGGGTTGGTGTTTCTTTACAGTCAGGAGTTTCTGCACCTGCCAATAAACATATGCAAGAACTATGTCTTCTGGCATCTAGCACCGCATGCAGAGCACAACGCTGGGGAGCAAATAGGTGACAGAACTATGGCTGTTTCTCGTGAAAGTTGCTCCATTGCTATTTTCATGATTCTATCAAACAAGCTAAAAACCACCTTACATAAATGTGCACCGATTCTGGAATAGCATTTACAGAAGCATTACTGATTTTTCGGCTCTTAGGGGGCCTGGGAGCAAGCTGAAAACACAACATACTATCATATTATAATGTTCCTATTGCAAACAATGCTCCTGGCTGTTAATGTAATATTCTGTCTTGGTGATGTAGCGTGTGACAGTAAAAGTATGCAAAGTAAGAGGAAAATAAATTTCAATAAGAATACGTAAAATGTATATCTTGTAAAGGGAATAAACAAAACAGTAACCCTGGCAGCCGTAGAAACAAAATAATTAGCTGGAAGATGCTCAAATGCTGCTTAGAGTTTAGAGTTCATCTCAGTCCATCTCTGTGAGTGACACCTCCCACATCACACACAGGCACTTGATTTATTGTTAACATGGAAATATTGACGAGTGCAAATTTTAAAATGTAAATAAAATGCTATAAATGAATAATGTCTAACCAGTACATGCATTTCAGTCTGCATCAAAAATGAAAGTTTTATTTGATTGCACATCGGTAACATCAGCCAAGCAGACTAAACAGACAGTATATATTAACCACATATGCTTAATACTGTGTAAATGCTTTTAGTTAATTAAATAATGCACTCATGTGAAGGCAGAAGGAAACGTGTGTGATAAATCTAGTAAGTAGTTCCTGGGTCACAATCAATATAGACAGCATTTAGTAGCACAAAGGAGCAGCACAAAGGTGCCATGACAAACAGCTGTTGGCCATGGGTGTTTGAAACATTTGCACTACATCAGCATGTTAAACACATGTCACAGGTGTCTACAGGTGTCCGGCCTCTCCTCCACTGATTCCCTCCCTTGTCCATCATATATATTTATGGCTACATGCACCTAAAGTCTGTGGCGTGATTTATGCATGTCTTTTAATGCTGCTGATGATGGCAAGTGAAGGCAAAGACAAATACGTCTTGGAAAAAAAGGAGAAAGACAGTATGTGAGAGAGGTGACAGAAGGGTTCAGCATCTAAATTTAGGGCCTACCCGATCCAACACCCACTTATGCAACCTTTGTGTCCGCACACATATTTCACTCGACAACGGGCAAAAAGAGAGGAGCGTTTTACGTGGAAATTGACTCATCCTCTTGTCCCCTGATTTATAGTTTTTCATCTGCAGGGGGATATTTGGCTCTGTTGTTTTTTTTTTGTTTTCTCTTCTGGCCTGCTACATGACTCATCATCTCGCTGTCCTGCTTCACCTACAGGCACACATCTTCAGGGCTAGGATTAAGCAGAACGGAAGCGCGATTAAATGGCTTTGGCAACTGTCTTCTCATACATCTTAATAGAATTCACAAGTCTCTTTCCTCTTTCTGTTTAGGGTGAAATCCGGCTCCAGTCTTGGATGTTTTTTTTTCTTGCTTTCATTTATCTGAAGTGAGGGGCCTCTTTGAGTCGACAACTGGCTTACTGCGCTCATGGGCAGGGCAGACCAGATTAGTCAATTAAATGAAGCCATGGAGGAAAAGGGGCTCAGTTTATGCTCATCCTTAAGCCTCTATTCTGTTGCTCTAAAGAAGCCGCTGAGGGAAATCAAATGACCAGATTGTCGGGAAAAGTGAAGAAGACAAATACAGCAGACATGCCTCAACTAACTCTCTGTAATGCCACAAATTGAAAGAAAAAACTTTCACCATTTAACAGACAACAGTTCACAAACAGCTCCTATACTAAAGAAAGGACAATGTGTTACAACAGTGGCAAAGATTTTACATTAAAACATTACACATATAAAATACAATGCATTGCTAAGGAATTAACCAATGAAGACCCCTTACAAAACAAAACAGTGTGGTCCATTGACAAAATGTCAGATCAGTGAGCTGCTATTTCCTCTCTGAATGTCTGAGGCTGAGTGAGGTGAAATGATTTCAGAAAAAGGAAAAAAAGCAGAGATCAGATTATAGTCAAAAAATGATCACAGATTTGTGAAGCAGAGCTTTTTTTTTCTTTCTTTTTTTTTCTTTTGTTACACCCCATTAATAGTCTCTGAGCCTGGCAGATGTATTTCTGAAGTCTCTCTTTTGTCTATTTTCTGAGCCACAGCACCAAACTGAAAACCTTTTATACAAAGTAGTTAAACGTAGCAACATGTGGACTGGCTTCTCTTTGACCAGCTACAATTGTAAAATGCTTCTTACACACTGCATCCCTGTTAAATGAATAGTTTGCCACTAAGAAAATACCTTTATTTGTGTTTTTAGTGTACAGAGATGCATGAGTTATCTTAACACTAGTGAATATTTGCCTTCCATTAATTTCCATGCAATGTGAGCTGGGGGCAAATAAGACATTTGCTTCAAGTGGCAAAGCAAATTTGCATCTTTGCATCACGTGGAGGTCAACTTTAGTTACCCCTGGCTGGCAAAATCACACCATCAACCAATAGCAAAGAAGCGTACATAGAGGCAACATTTATTGTTGCAGCCGAAAATGATACTGGCTATGAAAATATAGAAACTGACCCACATGAGAGATGCTGTCTGGCTCGCACTGAGTCGGGACACAGTCACGAAACTTAATAAAATGAGTAATGTACCAATAACAAAATATGTTACTGTATTTATTTGCAAGCTAGCTAATATTTGCTAGCAAACTAGCTTTCCATGTCTGTCACATAAGGCACTGCCTACATTTAGTATGAATATGGGCAGATGATTGTCACTATCTTGCATTTGTTCATGAGATTGATAGTTTATTATATGCATACTATCTCCACAGCACTTTGTCAGCATTAGACAAAAGGTCTGAAAGCACACATTATCATTCGCTGATAGAGGAAAAATATTCTTTGGCTTGTATTTAATTCTTTAAACCAATCACAATCAACTTGGGCTGCTAAGCCCAGGATGCTGCGACCGTGAGCTACTGTACCCTTGCAAAATTGTTTGGGTGGAACGTTTGCATGCAGGGAAGCGAGCACTGTCATTAAAATGGCTGATTCTATCAGATATATCAGAGAAGGACATTGGTGAAGTCAATGTCACTGACAGGGTAAAAAGATGTGGCAAAACACCTCTGACTGACGTGGCCAACTTCAGACATGAGACTCCTTTTTTTTGTAGATCTTAAAGGCATAGTGCACCCAAAAATGAAAATTCAGCCATCATCTACTCACCCATATGCTGAGGGAGGCTCAGATGAAGTTTTAGAGTCCTCACTACACTTGCTGAGATCCAAGGGGAGAGGGGGTAGCAAAACAACCTAATAGAGGCTTACAGCGCCCCAGATTCAAAGTCCAACAACACATAATTGAAACTACAAAATATCTCCATACTGCTCGTCCATAGTGATCCAAGTGCCCTGAAGCCCTGACATAAAAAGTTGTTTGGAAAAACGTCATCTGAACTCTGTTTTTAGCCTCATTGTAGCCTGTAGCTCTGCGTCTTTGTACACCGCGCACACGTGAGCGCGGTGCACAGAGAGGCAGTTAGAGCTCGGATGTTAGTGCTGCTGCTTCCCATAGTGAAGGGGATTTTGAAGATGATGACACACAGAGAGTGGATGAAGGGGGTGATGCCGGCCTAAAAAGTCGGCCTACATCCAGTGAGTCAGACTAATAAATCTCTGATATCTGAACTGTAAAGCTATAGTCATGCAGCTGATTGGCCTAACTTAGCATAAAAACGGCAAAGTGGTTATTTTATTTTTTTTAACCACTGAAAAACAAACATTTCATTGTTGAAGAGCAAACTCTCCACAAACCCCTTGCCTTTGTGCATGATCCTTTGAAGCTGATCAAAAATGCAGCACAACAATAAAACCGAAATTGAATTTGAAGCGTGATTATTCATTAGCAAAGAGCTCAATATAGATTATTTACAAATAGGCTTGAATTTAGAATCAAGCAGAACATGAATCATTTCAATACCAACTTCCCACAAGCAGAGAATAATAATAAGAAGAGGCTTGGTAATAACAGAGGGGATAATTACAGCCCTCTTTGTTGACGGCCAGCAGGATAAAGCGGCATTGTTGCGGTAAAGATCCTGAACTAGCCGCGTGTCTGCGACAGACTTGCTTAAAGGTCAGGCCATTGTGTGAAATTAGCGAAGACAGAAAGGTCATTGAGATTGTTCCCTGCTAATAGATAAGCCCTGAGGCCTTAATGGGTTCATGTTTTCCCTTTTTATCAAGGGAGGATAATGCACACGAGCTGGCCCTTTTCTTTCCTATTGACTACCATACACACCCACACACACACACCCACACACACACACACACACACACACACACACACACACACACACACTCACAGATGCACCAAGACAGAAAAAGCACAGCCACACATAAGGCGTGTAAAAGCGGGGTGATGAGGTTCTAAGTCTGAGGTTGAGTAAGTTAATGAATAAGAGATGAAATATAAATTATTGTACAATGGTTTGCGCCTTGGCTTTTACTGCTGTGGGTGTGTCTGTGTCTGTGTATCTCTGATTGCAATTTCAGGGCTTTAAGCAAGGGAAGATAAAGGAGGTGTGTTCGAGAAGCTGTGCTGAGTCCTGAAGCAGCCAGGGTGCGTGTCAGACTAATAAATCATGTCTTTTGTAACCTCACAAAGAAATACAAAGCAAATGCAGATTCATTTTGAAATCAAGACCGAAAATGAAAGGGGACTGGCTGATTCTATCAAAATTGCTGGGCTTTTCATTGACCTCCAGGAGAAAACACAACCAGATTAGGCAAGATGGTTTTGTCAATATGTCTCTTATTTAGATATTTGCAATGGCTGCTTTTTAAAATGTACAAAAACGTGTATTGTATTCTGTTTCTTTGGGGCATTCTGTTCTC
Organism: Epinephelus fuscoguttatus; assembly: GCF_011397635.1. NCBI lineage: Eukaryota > Metazoa > Chordata > Actinopteri > Perciformes > Serranidae > Epinephelus > Epinephelus fuscoguttatus. The sequence goes on along the minus strand of NC_064766.1, from coordinate 7,336,917 downwards.
TTGCAGACTGTACCTGTGACTATTTTATCTATTGAATAAAAGCTCTTTTCAACATTGATTGAAAAAGTAGAAGTGGCAAAAAAAGTTATTATTGTTACAGGATTTCTCTCTTTGGTTGCAGTAGCATAAAAGAAATGTTGAGTTAATAATCGGTGACATCTGAATAACTGAGCCTGAAATATGAGGGAAAATAAAAGATATTCAAAACAGAATGAAAAAGTAAATACTTGTAAGCTTTAACAAAAGCTATTAAACTGTCTTTGTGATCTATGTATTTCACACAAAAACTGACTTCATTTGAAAAAGAAGATATATAAATAAATATCTCAAGTGTGTATCAAGGGCATCAGACTAAGAGGAATAATGAACCTACTGTAAAAGGAGGGCTTTCAAAACTTAAATTTCATTTTATCTGAAATTTTTAATTTACATGTCAAATCTTTCATTGGTAAATTAAAAGTAGTGCTTCATAAACCAATTTAGTGTGTCTTAAACAATACTGGAACCTCTGTGGGATTTTTCAAAAGACAAATGAATACACAGCTTGCTAGCACCAAGGAACAACTGCAGAGACTGGAAAATGAAGCTGATGCAGAAGTGCCAAAAACTGCAGTTCCTCTAAATGCCACTTGAGGCTCAATTCTCATAGCCCCCCCGATCAGTCTTTTTTCAGCATTGGTAGTATTAAAGCAAAACTGGGGAGTGCGGCAAAATGCCGCCTGCCTACTTTTGTTTATACAGAATGCGCCTTTTTTGGGGCAGTGAGGGGCGTGAGCAAGTAACACAACGTGTAGCTCAGCGTGTGACATAACCAGTGATGTGGGAGGGAAGCCGCGGCTAGTCAGTCCTTTGGCAATTCTCTCGTAAGCCGGCCCATTCCTCACCGTTCCCGTCATCTGACGGTTAATGGCCTCTTTGTTTGCGAGGACGGGGAGGGTGCGCTATTTCTTGTCTCCCCAGTTGCTCATCTTTACAGTGTCTGTCAGGTTTGCGTTTCCCTCTTGCTAATAGCTGCTCGCTAATTCCTGCTATCAGCTGTTTCCTGTTTATCCACCGCCAGTGGCTCGCACGTGCGGCGTCATCAACAGCTCCTCCCACAAGTCTTCAACAGCCCCTCCCTTTTGCGGAAGGCCGCCTTGGTCTGTTTAAACCAAAAAGGTTCCGCCAATATATACGAGTCGGAAAATTGGGCACCTCTGATCAACTCGCCAATCATGCTCTGTGTGTCTAAACGCTCCCAGCTTGCCTGCAAAACTTAGTCAGTAAAAAAGTTGTATTTACATTCATTATCTTGTGCAATCAAAAGCACATTGTTAGGTATAAGCAACAAAAGCCCATGGTTAGATTAAGAGAAAAACATCATGGTATGGCTCAGCATTCATATCGGAAGCGAACACCAGGCTCCCAGGTGAAAGTCCAGTGCTTGTTGGACCCATCCACCGTCCCCCAGCCTGTCCTGTTGTGACTTCTTATCTCCTTTAATTACATTGTTATCCAGTGGAATCTAAACTGATGCCATCCAGTGGTGTAATACACTGATGCCCTCCAGCAGTGTACCATACTGCCATGAAAACATGCCTTTTTCTTTTCGTGTCTGACGCTGAAATCACTGACCAGGCACTGGTATTTGACGAATGGATTTTTTTTTTTTTTTTTTTTTTACAAAACTCACGTTTTCATTTTATTAAGGCCGACCCTCACTCTAACACATGTCAAACATAGCAATGGCAAAAATGCCAGATTTGAGCCTCAAAATGATAGTCCACTAACCAGTGGGTGATGTCATGGTGACTACGTCCATTCCATTCATAGCTATCCATGACTAGCACCTATGACAGTAGTTTGATATTGATATATAGACTAACCTAAATAGCTAACTGCTTAACCTAGCTCGCTGATAACTTAAGCGGCATTTCCCTAACATCATCTTCTTATGTAGCTAAGAATGTAAGAAAATGTGGGCTAATGAAGTGGCAACTAAAATATTTATTGAGCAACTGTTTGCAGCATTTAATACTGAGAGCATTTGCACTGAAACATACCCTGTGGAGTTTTTGACCAGCGCTATAGGACAAAGTTTTCAAAAGGGAGTCTCCGTGCCATTCCACTATCTACAGCGGTGGGTGATAATGTCCACAGTAACGCTGCAATAATTTGCAAAGGCATCTAAGTAGAAAACTGCCAGCAAGTAAACATTAATGGAAATAATGTAGAATTTAAAATATCCAGAAAACCAAAATGCATTTGACACTTTTGACCTCAAGAACACACATGGTGCATTTCAATAGGAAACACTGAGTGTAAACAGAACACTTTCTTTTCCCTCCACAGGGCCCCTTTAACATTTAAAGGAACACAACTCCATAGTAAAACATCATTCCAGTGAAATATTATTCAGTTGTCATTTATTATGAAATACAGTGATCTTCCCTCAATGTTGTGGCAAGACAGTATACCATTTTTCTACCTTTGTAGAAGGAGGAAGGAAATAATGTTCTTTAATAAACTCTCTCCAAGCAAATCTTAAAGTAAAATTCTTAACGTGGTATAGAGAGAAACAGGTTTTAAGAGAAGAGGGGCCACTGAAACTGCCTATGCACAGAGCTCCTACTGTTGAATCTCACTGTATCGCCTCCTCTGCAGTGTTGTCCAGCTTTTCTAAGCCTGTAATAGAGAGGAAAGACTGTGGTTGGAAAATGGACCCATGGCAGTTGTTATAGCAGTGTCCTGATCAGACTCTGGCTTTCAACAGCTTTTGGAAAGAAGGAACACTATTTGTATGGGCTCTTCACTGTGGTGCTGCCAACTAAGTAACTTGTAGTGCAATTCGTAGGAGAAAGTGGCTGCAGGTTCCCTTAGTGTTTGATATAAAGTACCTTAGCTATGAGAAAAAAATCAGAATCCAACTGAAATTTTGCTTCTATGAATTTCTGATAATAGAGCTGCTACCTTAAATCAGATTATGAATTTAAAGGCCCAAGCTGGAGTTTTCTGACCCCATAAGTGTGGGGTTCATTAACATGTACTCATTTAGATTTTCAATTAAATAAGGAAATCCTGCATTTTTGTGTGTTTCTCAGCTGATTATAATTGAAAAAAAGTGTCTGTTATCCTGTCTATATTTCTATTGTAAACAAACCTTCAACAGCAGCATCTAAAAAAGGAATAAATGAGATTTTGTTTGTGTGCAGTTAGTCAATGGATCAAAAGACTTTTAACCTGCTCAGCAGCTTGTAGTGTTGACGTCAGCGAGACACAAATCCTGGAGCCGCTCCACAGACATTGAATAATGCTACAACTCCTGGGAGACAACAACCGTAGTGATTCGACTGGGATATGGGACAATTTCTGACTCACAACTGGAAGCTCTATATTGAAATACAGCTCATTTGCATTTAGCATACGAAAAATGTTAATTTTGGTGTTGTGCCTCAAATGGACAAAAGTGATATTTTCCATATGTGAGGAGGATTCAGGGAAGTTGTTGATTTGCAAGCTGTTTTAAAAGCAGGAAAAATGGGAGTTAATATGTGATGAATAACTTTCAATTTAGACAAAAAAAATCATATGTGTGCAATCTCTTCAGTGTTCCCTGAGCCTGGCTCAATACAGAGAGTGGCTCTTTCTAGGGCCTGTTAATGCTTCTATGACGCTGTTCTCTGACTCATCAATGCAGCACATAAAATTCTACATCTGATGTCTCAGAAGTGCTTCACATGTAGGGGCACCAGAGAACACGAACAGTTGATTGGCACTATGCCATGTTGGAAACTCAGCAACAACAACCTTGTAACCATCATTGTAAGCACTATGAGCCTCAGTCCGCACACTACTTTAACTGTAGCTACACTAAAGATAAGCTGTATACATAGGTGTCCAGACAGCTGTAAATATTAAACATTTTACATTGTCTGAAGCAGGCTTGGCGCAAGGATTCAATTTTGGATGGGCCAAAGTAATTTTGGCTGGGCCCTTTAATTACAGAAGTTAATGTGTTTTGCGTTGGATGCTGTGGAAGGCGATTAGTGCATCCTGTTGATTATGTCACTTTTCTTTTTCTCCAATGTTTTCAGTGCTGAGATAGCTTGTTATTTACCCGTGACAGTTTGTATTCACAGTTTGTATTACAAACAGCATTTGCGGATATATGGCTCAAATCATGCAAAAATGAAACATAGTTTTCTATCAGTCACAATTTTTTTAAGCTGTGGATTGGGGAACTGCCCAAAGCTGTAATGGCCCATTATTCCAAAACTACAATAGTCCGAAAAATGTTCCATTGGACTGAAAGCCTAATTGCTCAACAGCCCGTTATCCACAAAACAAACACCCATTGTTTTGCAGGCCCATTGCTGGAAAAAACAAACAAACAAAAGACCCAAACAGATCAACAGATCTTTCTAGTTCCCTTTTTTTTCCTTCTGTGGCGAAGGCATGACCTGCTCTACTCTGCTTCTGATTGGCTAGTACTCATTGCCTTCATTGGTTAGATTGGTTAGGTTTGGGCATTAAGAGATTGGTTGGGGTTAGGGTGAAAATATCAGGGTAGGCCAATCAGAGGAAGAGTAGGGCCGATTTTTCTCACTTCAGGGAGAGTTAGTGTGTCTCAAAGTCAAGGATGCTGCCTTGGTAGGACAGCTCCTTCCAAGTTGTGTCCAACAGCGGCTAGGCAAGACTCCTACCTGGAATTCGGTGAACACACATTGGAATAGGCTAGCAAGTGTCCAGGTGTGCATCATTTAAGAAGCCCTGCCCTCAATTCTGGCAAATGGTGCACGAGAAATTGTGGGTTCTTCACATGCCCGCTGAGGATACATACATGCATCCTGGAAAGTTCTCTAAAGTAGGGACTTGGTCCATGGTAGAATTCAAAGGATTTTTGTCATTGGAACAGTCTTTCTGTGGAATTTGACGATGTAGCCTCCTTGAACTTAAGCCTTTTAAGCATTCTTCCTTGACTCTGAGAAGCACCAATTTGTATTTTTCGGAGTAATTGGCCTTCAGAGCAGTTTGTTTTCGGGATAAGGGCCCACCCACAACGCCACGCCTGGTCAGAACTAGGGCTGCCACGATTAGTCGACTAATCGATGACTAATCGACTATTAAAATAATCGGTGACTATTTTAGTAGTCGACTAATCGGTTTGAGTTATTTTTCATAGAAAAGCACTATAAAAGTACCCCAAAATACTCTTACTGCAGCTTCTTATGTTCAGATATTGGCAGCTTTACACACTCTCCCGTGACAGTGAACTAAAACCCTTTGGCGTGAGTATGAAACAAGACATTAGATGATGTAATTTTGGGGTTTGGGCGAGACAGACCGACATTTTTCAACATTTTAACACATTTTTCGATGAAATGATTAGTCGACTAATCGAAGAAATAATCGACAGATTAGTCGACAATGAAAATAATCGTTAGTGGCAGCCCTAGTCAGAACACACACTGAAGTTGTGAAGCTTATTTTTAGACTGAGTAGATAAATACCTCTGTCATCATTCAAATCATCAGAGAAAATGGCCAAGGTATTTTACTTCCTTGCATAGGAGAAATATTGCAAAAGTGAAACACAGGAAAAACTCATTTCCTATCCTCTCTGCTTCTGACTATCGTGACATTTCTCGTTTTGGCATTAAATTTAATGTCATAATCTTTGCTGTCACTGATGCTGTCATTAATAACATTTAACTGTACCTCACATAGGCTCGATATACGTGGGCCCCTGCTCATTATGCCACCAGTGTCCCAGCTTCATTGTGTTTAATAGGCAATAGTGAACAGCTGAGCAGCTCCTCAGGGTGCTGTTGCCCTCTGTTTTTTCATAGAAGACTCACAGCATGGCTCCAGAAACTTCCTGGAAAATAAAAGCAAAGTAGTTGTTCTGTAGGGAATTATATAATGCCTGAGTTAAAATGGAGACTGATATGCACATGCAAGGACACACACACACACACACACACACACACACACACACACACAACTCTAGTTACAACACTGCACATATACACGTCTTATACCTAACAGGAGGGGCATACATAAACCATGACATTTCTGAATGTCTTAACTCTCAGGGTGCACCATGGGAAATATGATAGATGGCAGCAGCCACAATGCATGACGGGAAATGTGATAGATGACTGCAATGACACCAGCCACGCCTTTTTGGTTTTTGCCTGAGAATGGCACAAAAAGCATAGTGATGAATGATTTTACTTTATGAAAGCTGATGAGGCCCTACAGTCAAAATGTTACACATAGCTCACAGGTATTCTGTGGTATTAATATGAGGTGGATTTACAAAGCACCACACTACATTCTCTGTTTAGCTGACAGGAGAGAATATGCATCCCTGTTATATTATTATTAGTAGGTATTTTCTGTTCTGGCAGAAAAATGACTTTTCATGAACTCCCTATATTTATCAATATTTGCACTGTCTTATAAGGGACCGAAGGACGCTCTTGCGTCTAAAGCCCTATTCGGACAGGATTAGTTTAACGTGGAGATGTGGGGTAAAGTAATTATTACCAGGGATTTTAGTTCTGTTATCATTACGGATAATGTCAGTAAAAATTACGGCGACTTTTACCTTCTGTAAAACGGTCCGGAGAAAATACCTCGGGTACGCAATCCTCTGTAAAAATGTATGTAAATATTTCGTTCAGTCCTGTTTGCAACCATTTTTCCACGTTTACAACTAGTTTTCCACGTTTTTTTGATGATGGAGGCGCTAGAAGAACCATTCGGTGCTGTCGGCAGTCGTGATAGTGGACATTCTTCTAATGATCGCATAGCCCTACGTGGGAGACCAATCAAAAAGGTCAAGAAGAAGCACTTTTCAGAGCCACGAGACTTCTGGTTGAGTTAGGAAGGCCTAATATGAATCCATATTGCTAATCGTTGTGTACACACAATCCTGATCATGGGCAATATTTCATATTGGGATAATCATTAATTATAATTATCCTTCAGCTGATGCTTATAGGAAGCAACGTAGCACACACATGCTGACAGGGAGGTGACGCCAGGGTGCAAACCAAGTTACCACTCCCATCTCTGGTAGAATTATGGAGATTTCTTGTCCCATGTGAATCGGACATTTATATTACAGACATCCTGTGGTAAAGTGACATTATTAGTCCACATCCCTATGTAAAACTAATCCTGTCCGAATAGTACTTAAGAAGCTTCCTGTCATATTGGTCTTGGGGTAGAATTACAGGGTTTTGATTTTAGCTGTAAGTGTCCTCAAATATGGGCTGGCATCGTCTCTTTGTCACAAAATATAGCCCCAATTAATTCACTGTAAATTTGCTGAGAGGATATACTGTAGAGTCACTGTCCATCTTCCACCACAGGCTAAAAAGCCACCTTTTCAGACTACATCTTAACAACCCTTGCTAGCACGTATTTATGTCTTATTTCTTAAAGTAATGATAATAATAATATCAATGTAAATAAAACCTCTCTAAGCATTTATACTGTAGCACTGAACAGCATTTAGATATTTATTTTAATGGGATAGAATGCACTTATAGTAAGTAGCTTTGGACACAGGGGTCTGCCAAGTGAATGTAGTAACTATCATTCATACTACTTGACACACAATATGCAATACTAATTACAGTATATACACAAGTGTATGCATACTTGACACATACTGATATGTATGGTTATGTGAAGGGATTGTGTACTATTATGTAGTGTGCAACTTGATATTGATTTTTCAGACTAAAATGATAGTTTTGATATAATTATTCTCTAGGAATATATTTCCATGATTTTAATGCAAGTGTGGCCATTTGGATAGTCTGTACTGAGACAGGTGTGATTAGGTTTCTCTTCATTACAAAAATGCATTAGACATGAGTCTTGAAGTCTTGGTAAACAGCTTTTTATTGAATACTGTGTCATTTTTCAATCTTTTTTTGCGTAAATATGAAAGTGGTTGGACTCTAGCCACTCGAGTCACAAATTCAAAGACTGTAGACTCGACAAAATCGGAAAAGACTTGTAACTCAACTTAGACTTTAAAACCAGTGACCTCTGAGTTCCCCTGAACTTGAGCCTTTAAACTTACTTGAAACTTTTCCCCAAGCCCAAAGATTAAGAAAACGTTATTTAAAAAGTGTGCCATGAACAGCTCCCTTCCTGAATCACCTCACATTGATGCAATTCATTCCCAGCAAGCTGACAAGTTATTCCCCAGATCCAGTTTGTTTGAATCATAGACTGTATGTAAAGATGGACAACATGACAGCTTCCCAAAAGTGAAGCCAAACCATCTCAATTGCCCCCTGACAGCTGGCTGCAGTGTAGGTCAATAGGCCTTACAAGTAAAAACATAACAAATATATATATATATATATATATATATAGATATAGATATAGATATTTTTTTCCCCCCCAAAGATGGTTTCTGTCATTTTAGGTAGTTCTTCTCACTCTGATTTATTTTCAAGTGTTTGTTATTCTGATAAGTTTGGTTATAAGAAGCATTTTGATGTTTAAAAAGAAAGGAGGATTGAGGTCATGATTGGTAGTTATCAATGTCGCTGCTCGCAATTAATCAGTTGGGTGTATGGGTGGGAACTCGATACTGCTGGAGTTTGCTACAGCGCAGACTCTTGCTCCAAATGATGTCACCAGTACAAGATGGCAGCAGCAGAGTGGGTCTAAGTGGAAATGCGTTCAGTCAAGTTGTAGCAAGAACTATGAAGAACTCACATAACATTACTGAAAAATAGTTAGAAAAGTGATAGATAAGATCATTTTGTTCTGGTTAAAAAAAACAAAAAAACTACCCGTTGATCAACGTAAAACAAACTGCAGTATGAAAATGTTCTTCTTTCATTTTAAATTGCACAAAGAACAGCAAGTTAGGGCTGATATTAATGTAGTTAGTAAGCTAGCTTAGCTAACATTCTTAACAGCCAAGGAACATTTTAACAAACTTGTTTTAACAAAGGAAATGGAAATTTTTAAAATTTATTGTTGGGATTACAATTGGTGAAGAGTACATTAAGACTTGATTAGGGCACTAAACTCAAAGTTTAGGACTTGTCAATCTTGACTTGGGACTTCAGTGCAAAGACTTGGTACTTAATTGTAACTTGTAAAACAATCACGTGGTCCCACCTCTACTACATACCAACATAACTGTAATATTTCACTACCCTGTATGTGCATGGGTATATATACCCAGCAAGCCAAATGACGTCCGGTTAACGTCGTTGACGTCATTCAGTGACGTTCCGGACCAGTCTAAATCACGGCCAAATAGGCGATGTTTTAGATGTCATTTCCAGGACGTCCTCACCAAGACGTCACCTTGACGGCTTTTTAATGACAAACTAACTGACCACATAACTGTCGTTATGTCGTTGAGAGGACGTCTTGGTGCCCACGTCCTGGAAATGACGTCCAAATGTCCCCCTATTCAGCTGTGATCTGGATTTGCATATTGTTTTTTAATAAAAACAATCTTGAACAATTTGAAAACACTGATGAAACAAATAAACCAAACTTTACAAATTCAATTAAAACTACTCGCGTGTGTAAAAATATTGAACTAAAAAAATATTTGAAAACTTTCACCTTAACATTATAAAACTGTACAACTTTACAATATATATATATATGTATATATATATATATATATATATATATTTATTTACGTTTATGTTTGTTAATAATTCCTGTTTATTTAACTATATATTTGTTAATACTGCTGTTTAAATTTCTTATATTTTTACGTATCTTTCCTCTCTTGCAAGGAGCACCTGTAACATAAATAATTTCCCCTCGGGGATCAATAAAGTATTTATGATTCTGATTCTGATTCTGAACTTTATTATTTAACTGTATGATTATATTAATCATTTGGCTCCAGTGTTATGTGGAGGGGAGAGGGTTGCAAGCGATGACATTCAAGGGGTATCATATGCCATCTTGTTAGCTGGGTTTCTTTTGTTATACCCCCCTTCTCGCTCACCAGACCTTTCTCAAGAAAAGAAAGGTCTGGCTGCGCCGACTCTCACTTTAAGATTGGAGAAAAAAACGCCCCGACTGCTTGTATTTCTTTCAACCAATCACAATCGTTCTGGGCAGTGCCACAGCAACGGTGCGCTTGCAGAAATATTGCCGGGGGGAAACAAGTTTTGGTGTAACACACCCACAAAAATATCGCCTACAGGACGCGAACCATGGCAGAAAAATGGCTACATCCCCGCAAGACCAAACACCTCAAAAGTTAGTAAAGGACGTGTTGAAAACGGTTGAAAACTGCTACACAACCGGAGGTGGTAGGGCGGGACTTCAGCGGATGGCTCGTTCTGCCCAATGAGAGGCTGATCTCTGCAGCAAACTTCCGCCCACTCAGACTACCCTCCACCAGACCTTCCCGGCGCATGCTTTAAATAATCTGCGACAATAGCCGACTTGTCCCAGCGTTTGATAGCATCTGTAATACAAAATCAATAACACTGTCAGACTTTGAAAACTTTAATTCTAGGACAGTAAACAACATTAATAACAATGTTGTAATTACCTAAGACAGCTGCATGTAAAGCTGTTGGCTGAAAGGCCATCTTTACCCCTGTCCCTCTCATGTTCATTCCAGCCATTAGGCTGTTGGTGAACAATCTGAAATAGAAGAAAGACAAACAATATCAAACTCGGTCCTGACAACTGCTGCTGCTGCTGCTGCTGTCAGGGGCAGGAGGCCACACAGTTGAGCCCGAGAGGAGGGGCCCAGTTTGAATGTTTTATTTACAAACTGTAACGATCAAACCTCCAGACTCTACCTTTAAACTGAGTGTGCTGAAATGCTGCCTAGTAGATGAGATACTCTTCTTAATTCGGCTAGCACTTTCGAGAATTGCATCACGTGCTGGGTCGTAGGTCATATCACGCCCCTTTCTTCACCAGTCGCCAAGAAGACTCAAACCTCGGTCGCAATCTAAAAAGTTTTAGTACACCTTCACCAAATCACATGAATAAATAAATACATTAATTAATACATATATATAATAGAGATAGGGTGATAGTCTCTGATGTGACTGGTCACGATATGACTTGATCACGACCCCACTGGGTTCTCTCGGACTTGTACTGGTCTGTCCGTGCACAAGTAATTGGTTGTGATAGGGTCATATTCTGGGCCTGATCGGACTAGTTGTGATTTGACTTGATCACGACCCAGTCGGGCTCTCTCGGACACGTCCAGGTCTGTCCATGTTTGCTGGGTAATGACTGCATCTCTTTGTATTTACAAATGTGTATTTTCTTTTATAATAATCAATAATAACTATCAATAATAGTTATATCACTGTTCTACAAATTTAAAAAAAAATGTCAACAGAACATCAAAAACAGTAGAAGCAGTTTCCGCACAACAAAACACCATCCTGCATCTTGAGCTTAGTGAGTTTATTCATCACTGCCTGTCTCGCCTCCAGAAGCAGATTCTCATCCGTGCTGGCCAGCCTTTGATAAACAGGCCATCTTGTGCAATACACATGGCAGAGTTTGCTCCTGGCCAAAACTGACAGATTCTTAACAAAAAAATTGCAGGGAAACAATGAGCATAACAATAAGTTCTTCCATGTTTGACACTTTCTGTTCGCACTCCTCCCTCCATCTGTTCGGCCCGAGATGACTCCCTGAACCCACACAGTGTTTTCATCTACGCTACCTCGAATGTACACCCTTAGCTGACAAGCCACCCTCGAAAACAAACCATAAAAGTAAATGTCACGCACATCCTGACATGCACAGCTGCATATATGCTTACACACCTCTTCCAGCCTCCTGCTTCCTCTACCATCTGATTTATTCATGGGGGCTGATTAGGCTGCAAGGCCAATATAAGCCGGTTGCATCATTGTGTGGGTAAATTGCTGTTAGTCGGAGCTGCTTGCTAGATTTACAGCTCCTTAATGGGGCAAAATTGGAGGAACGATGGTCGGTTTAATTAAGGAAGCTAAAAGAGCTGAAGAGCAGCTTCTACAGCACTGATGTGTACATGCAGAGAGTGCAGGACAGGGGTGACTGATGAAGGGTAGCTAGGTGTGTGTTTACACGTGTTTACCATTATTTATTCAAGGAGCCTGCACTGAGCACTTCTCTCCTTTTTCCAGCATGCCTTTATCACCGTCAAACAGAGTCACATATCCCCACCTGGGAGCTGCCAGGACAGCACAGTGCTTTACTGAGCATCTGCTAGAGAAATTGAGCATTAAGGCAAGGTTTAAACTGTAAGCTAGAATCTTATTTACATATTTTAGCTATCACTACGATCAGTATCTACTTTGTACTTACAATAGGAATTTACGGAGATCTAGCTGATTCTTTTAGTCACTTGGAGGTAGCAGAAACATATCATGAACATGTGTAAGTCTCGTATTCACTCTCTTAGCTTTATTTTTGGTCCCCACCAACTCCTGAGGGATAACTTGCTCTTTAGCTTCTAATTGCTCCACTGTTTTCACCAGCTAGTTTCAAATTGGATTGATCTGCCATGAAGTAGCCTACCGAGAAGGCAGTACGCAGTGTGGCTTTGGAGGTTTTTCTTTTAAAACAGCTGCCTGCTGCAGCATAAAATTACGCGATGAGATCGGTCAGAGTGAACCAAAACAGTTGCAGCTGGACAGCTAATGAGATGAAACTCACTATAAAGTTCTATTAAAGGAGGGATGCTGCAGAATCAAGTTAGAAAGTTAGAATTCTCTCATGTTTCATCACTACCTTCCACACTGTAACAGTGGTTTAGATAATCCGTCTAAAATATATGCTTGTTTACAATGTTTTTGTTTGTGTGTCCGCTTTGTGCTTGCCGCTTCAAATTTTGTTTCAGCAAAGATGTTACTTGAACTCATAACTGGCAGAAAAGACTGCCAGAACTATCAAAATGAGTGTGACGGACTGAACCAGTGACAGGTTCAATGTCATTGTGAACACGAGCATTTGGTCAGCACATAGTTTGAGCACCTGCCTGCTGATACCGGACCTGCTGCTTCATCGGTGTTCACACGCCCGAAGCCCTTCTGACTTCATGCTCGGACAGGGAGATGGGTGTGAAAGTTGCAACCGCTCATTCATTCTGCATCAGCTGTTTTTGCTTGTTCACTGCCGATGGCCTCAAAGGTAGCATAAATGTTATTTAGCTCATCTGCTAAGGTGAGCGTGTGCTTGTAATCTGTCTCGGTTCTTAGACCTTACCACATAGCTTTCCTCGAATTGTAATTCCACTTTCTTCCCATAGTCCTTTTTGCCTCTTCCTGCTCTTCATACGTTGTAGGCTGCAGGTTTATTATCATCTATGTTCCCAGACTTCAGCTAATTCCGGGTGGTTCTGGTAGTCTGTGGTTTCTGGTTATGGACTGATTAAACCGTAGTTGCACCTGTTGTTTTACAGATTAAATCTTCACATTTGGTGAGTTTATTGATACCATCATTGGCATCGATGACGGTGTCTTGAACATGTGCAGGATGGAGTCATGTAGTGCAGACTGCAGGTCATGCCTCTGATTGGCCTGACCTTTACCTGACCTCACATGTCACTGAGGGCCTATTTTGTAGTTTGTTTACATATTTGGACCTCAGCAAAATAGCTGCATGGTTGCTGTACCCAAACAGAGTTTAGCAATTTCACTATAGAGCTGCCTCTGAACTGCACTTAATTCAGGGTTGGTGTGTGTGTGTGTGTGTGTGTGAAAAAATCTGTGCGTATGTCTGCCTTTAAGATGAGACGAAGAGATGTAAGATAACACCTGGAGGCTAAATGTAAAAAGCACCTTTCAGAAGTGCATTTAAGATAAGGAAAAGGATGAGACAGCTTTATAATGCACCTACACACTCCCACACTTCTTGAAATCCGCAGCTGTGTGTATTCTGCATATCACTGCATTATTTGTGGCAAAGAAGTACTGCCTGGAACCTTGTGAGCCAAGATGAGAGAAGAGATAGTTTGATATCTTCCCCAACATATTCTGTATCTGCCTGGTGGAGCTGTAAGGCCCAAACAGTCTTGGAGGGTTTTATCTTTTATTAAAACAATACTGAGCCTAGCTGTGTTTAGGCCAATTTATTGTTCTTGGCAAAAGTCAGAGCAGAAAATGTACCACACAACACTGAGATATAGAGCCTAAGAAATATGTGGATACTGGACTTCTCGGATTTATTGCGGCACAGCGGTCACCTCACACAATATATAATGAGAGGACTGGTAATAAACTTCCCTCTTACAATAAGCCAGCTAGCATTAGTCAAAGTATGAAGGTGAACCTTTTAATAATCTAAAGCTGGATCTATCTGCTGCCATTTAAGTCTCTTAAGAGATATAGTAGCATCATTAAAATTAAATAACCATTCAGCCATAGAGCTGCTGAAATATCACTTGTATGATCAACTGACATATTGTATGCTAAAGTAAAAGCATGCACGAAAGACAGAACTGTCTTATAAGTGCATAGGTTAGATTTCAGGGGGACACATGGGGCATGCACCCCTCAATATTTAGAACGTGTGCATTTGTCCCCCCACTATAAAAACATGAAGAAAAGGCAGAAACTTAAGTGTTTGATGCTCAAAATTTACAACACGATACGATACGATGCGATGTGATACGATACAACATACTTTATTGTCCTCTTAATTTCAATTGTGGTTTCATGGGGATGGACCCCCTCGCCCAACAATGTTGAAACAAAACCTGCTCCTGTATGAGTGACATCCTGTTGTCTATTTTAATATTTCAAATATGAAAATTTTACATACAGTGCATTTGTATTTACCTTATATGTGAAGTGAAAGACCCATGAGGAAATCACATAATTGTTAGGATTATTACAACTGTACATGAACAAATATTTCATGTGTGCTTTTTTTATAAGGCACAATTTGTAACAGTAAATGTGTTTTGTAAAAATATAGTGATTGAGTTTCGTATTAATAAAGTAACTGCGTCTCCAGAATGCTCTCCACCAATTCAACCTTGTCTCTGAGAAATTTGATTCATATAATACTAATTTATTTTACCATTAACGCTGGGATGGGAATCATAACCGCTGCCTGGAATATGTTCACAGTCTGCTTGGAGTGAAGGAAGTGCTACATTTTGGTGCTGCACACAACTAGGGAGAAGGTCATGAAAGAGCGTGATTTCAGTTAAATGTCAAGACAGGAAACACATTGTGTCTTGTACTTGAAGTCACTGTCAATTTTTTTCAATATTTAACCAAGACCATGATATTTCCCTGGCCTTAGGCAAGTGCTGAATACTAAAACATGACCATAGGAAAAAAACTTAAATCATGCTGTGAGTGGAATAACAGTTTGTGATTTGGCAGGTATATTCAATAAAAAATGTTTTATCATTATGTAGATTGAGGCATCACTAAATTTACTTGAAAACATAGTTGCTTTTGCACATTAGTTGTATGTAGAGGTGGTTTCTGGAAGAATAGGTTGATATTTCACTTATTTTCTTGGCAACCTCCACTCCAGGCAACTGATGCATAATTGATGTTTTTATGGTTATGTGGAGGCAACAAATCAGTTGTTAAGGTCAGGGAAAGATTGTGGTCTTACATATTTACTGAAAACACCAATTCTGGCAAGATTATTATTGTTATTTCCAAAGAATCCAAAGCCTTGTACTTTTCCTCACTGGGCACTATGTCCCAAACTTAGTATCCTGGCAGCAATTACCTCCAAAACATATGGGCAGATTCATAGTGTTAAAACATATTTTAAAGGAGACAGGATTGAAAAGACGTGTGCTCTTGCCACATGTTAGATAAGGTAACCAATGGGAAAAATTACTCAAGAAGTCAGCAAAGTCATTTGATGACTTACACAAAGTTACACTTTCCTCGATGCATCCTGTAGAAGGCTGAAGCAGTGCACAGCCATCATGATCAATATGTCTAATGTTACACAGCTACAACCTCGATGCTTTCCCTGCACTACTGTATACTCTCATGAGGAAGCGTGGTAGTAAAATAGCACAAAAAATAATCAATACATTAAACTGGCGTCCTGAGAGTGGTTGTTAGTGTGAGGATATGTTTGTCTCCTGTTTCTTAAACTGTATATCCTCTGTTAAAGTATATGTACTTACAGCAATATAGCAAACTCTGACTTTGGTTCTAGTTTGAGTTGATATGGTTGAGCTTAGAGCCAATGAAAAGCTTAAGAAATATAGAAAATAAGCCAATAGAATGGCATCTGTCATTTTAAGCGGTCATAAGGACTAGGATGGGTGGTCTAGTTTTTATATCTATGAACATACCTTGACTTTAAAGACATTTTCAGCATTTCTTCTACTGAACAGGTGGTGGTTTTTCACTGTTAAACACAAAATTATTCATTATTATTTCAAGAATAAACCCACGATGTGTTGTTCACACCTACACATTCTAAAGAAAAAATACATCTTACTACACTTGCCATGAAGTTGTCAAGCCTGCCACCTCACCACTTCAAACAAGTGAGCTCAGTGTCAGAACAATGTTACCTGAAGCAAAAGAAACCCAAATACCTGAGAGTTTACTGTCACAGAGGACTTCTGGGAAGGAGAGGCTACAGTGGCAGCTGCTGCTGTATAATGAAGGACGGATGGATAACAGGGGACCTATCAACCCTACAGTTTTCAGCACCAGCCTGAGTACATGTGACGGGCTGAACAAACACTCTCTGGATCTCTCTGTGTGTTTATTTCACCCTGACATCCCATTCGGCTGCGCGTTACCGCTGGAGCTTGTGCACTGCAAAATGGGCATGTAAAGCAAAGACAGTGGCTGGTGTTAGAAACATAAAAAAAATTCCTGTTGATTCCTACATTTTTTTGAATGTAATTTCCCTTTTGAGGTTAAACAAAAATTTGCCAACCTCCATATCATAAACACAGGAAATGGCTATAAACACATATATAGAATGGGTTAGGTACACATGCATATATTATATCAGACAGACCTGATTGCATTAGAATATACCAAACATTTACACTGCTATCTACCAAAACTGGCACACACTTTTAATAAGATATGACAGCAGTGTCACGCTTACCTTAAAGCTAAACACCATGACGAATTAACAGTGATCCTCACACAAACTGTTATGGAGATTTTATTACAACACAGAGAGCCAAGACAGTCTGGTGCTGCTGTGAGCATGCTGTTTAACCAAAAGTTTTTTTTTGTAAATTGTTATTTCTACACAACACAACATTTACTTAAAAACAAAAACAAAATCCCTGTCTAGACTACACAAAATTCTAATCAAACATAGAGATTGAACTCATGCAACTGAAAGCAGTAATCACAGCTGTGCTTCTGCTGGTAGTGTACAGTGCTGATCAGTGCAAATTGAATTTTTTTCATATACACGCATTCATGTTCACTGTTCTGCTCTCCATTGTTTCTGCAGCGTCTACTGAAGCCTCACTTAGCTAGGCTGGCAGGTCAAACAAGTCAAGGGCTGGCACCATTATCTGGGATCGTTGAAACATCATGGGACTCGCTGTCATTGCTTTCAGTGCTGGCCAATAACAACTGTTAAAATGAGCAATAGTTACTATTAAGGATGTAAAAAAATATCTGTAAACTTAAGTAATATTATGTTTTGTGATGCCGTATCTATTCTCATAAATACTGTATCGATCTAAAACTGATCGTGTCAAATGTATCCTCATACAGCAGTTCATATAATATGCTCTGAAAATACACGTACAATGGTTTGTATATCTAATTAATTAGTGGCCCAAGAATGATGTTTCGTACTTTTAGGAAAAAAACACTGTAATGATGTACCTTAAAATAACTCAAAGTTCACTCGGTTGCACACGGTTCCAAAAACTGGTCTACAGGAGGAAAGTCCTCTGTTGTTTGGATCCACCACCCCAACCTGCCTCCTGAAATGGTTTGGGTGTTTATACTATTTTTTTCGTTACTCCTGTCAGTGTATTGGTCTTGTGATGGCAGCCTTACAGATTCTTTGGTTATATACATATTTCTGACTCATGATTACCTGCGTTATTACGAATTCTGGTGCATTGCTTTTTGTAGGTATACATGTACATACGAACAGTGCATGAGAACAGCCTGTTAGATTACGTAGAATAATTTGTGGCAGTGGTTCTTGTTGTGTTTTCTTAAAATTCCAACCGCTAGATTTCTTCAGTGTTGGTGTCTTCAGCCATTTGACTCTTCCACTGCAATGTAAAAATATTTTGCTGACGTAAACACAAAGAACGCAGGCCAATGAAACAGGCAGAGTCATAAATTGTGCATCACTGGCATTGATAGTTTTCCTAAAATTAGATTTAGAAAAATTGTATCATGGCACTATATCACCTAGCTTATGGTATATCAAAATCGTAACCCCTGTATTGTGATACGTATCAAATTGCCACATTGTTGCCAGTGCTCAGCCTCAGTAAAAATGCAGCTGTGCTTTTATGAATTATTGATAACTGCCAGATGTAATAAGTTAGCCTGGAAATCCAGACTCAAATCTAGAAAGATTTGAGTCTGGCCCTCACCGATACACCCTTCCTACCCAAGGGGCGGCACTAACTGAGGCATTTCAAATGCCTCCACATGTAATTGGATAGCACGATAGCCAATCAGGGCAAACACCAACGCCTCACACCAACTTCATGGCTGGCGTACGCACGTTTCTACAGCTGTTGATCCTTTGGCGACACTTAGAGGTGATGCTGGGAAACTGTTATAATAAATAAATGTGAAAACAATTAGTCCTCAGAGTGATGTGCACATCAGAGACACATCAACAATTAACACTGATGAACAATTAACACACCCACGTGTCTGCAATTAGATGAGTGGATATAAAAGCTTGCGCAAAGTGGTGACAAAAATACCGTTAACAACAACGGCTGTTTTAGCAGTATTTGCCGCATTGGTTCCCGAGGGCAATCCTCCTGGAACTGTGCGCAGAGCTGCGGCCGACCTTGGAGCGCGACACGGCAAGGAGCCATGCGCTGCCTGTATCCCTACAGGTGCTGACCACACTGGGGTTCCTAGCAACAGGGACATTCCAGAGGGAGCTGGCCGACTGATCGGGACTGTGCCAGTCGACCCTGAGCCGAGCCATGCCAGCTGTGTGGGACGGAATCATCCGCATGTCAGCCAGGTATATCAAATTCCCATACAATGCAGCTGAACAGGCCAACATTAAAGTGCAATTTGCAGTGAGAGCCGGTTTTCCTAACGTTATCGGAGCTATCGACTGCACACACAGTGGGCTACAGTATAAAAGCACCATCACAGGATGAATTTGTTTATGTCAGCAGGAAGCATTTTCGTTTGATCAATGTACAGATCATATGTGATGCGCAAATGCAATTAACCAACATTGTGGCGACGTGGCCTGGTTTAACGCACGATTCATACATTCTGAGTAACAGCATGGTTGGGAACAAGCTACAGGCTGGCACTGTGCGCGATGGGTGGCTTCTTGGTGAGTAAATAATTTATTTGTTTAATTGTCCTAATATTAATCCCCCTGATGCGCACTGAACATGTGCGCCCCCAAATATTATCCTGTCTTCACAGCATCAGTAATAGTAAGTTAGTGACTTGCTGTTTTTTGCTGGTTAAACTGCAGCTTCAGAGCTTTCTAACAAGCCCCTGATTGTCTCTGTGTGTAAAGTACTCATGTCAATAAACCCGTGCGTAAAGTGTGACATTTCTTAATCAGCCTCACCTTTTCCCCAGTGCATTTCTGCATTCATTTATAACAATAGTGTGTGATCCCTGTAAGTGGTGTATAAAATTAACAAATGGAAACTGTAAATCCAGTTCACATAATTATTTGTCTGCTTTCAATTGACCCCAGGCGACTCTCTGTTCAAACGGGGTGAGCTCCTCCTCTCCTGTCCCCCCGCCTGTTTTGGCCACACTTTGGCGGTGGGCAGCCCTCCTCCGCTTCACGTCCACCTTAATGTCGGACCACTTCTTTTTTAATTCTGCGTGTGTATGCTTTTCTGTCCCCACAGCACTGACAGCCTCACACACACTCTCCCACTCACTCCGCTTACGTTTAGTATTGATGCCGGAGGACAGTGTGCCAAAAAGTACATTTTTGTGCGCCTCCACTTCAGTGAGTAGCGTCTCTAATTCGCATTCTGTGAAGATTTTCTTTTTTTCCTGTCTTACTCATTCTTTTGTTTTAATTTTCTGATCGTGCAGAGAGGGGAATCTCAGGTGCAGGGTTCATTTAAATATGATTTGCATATTTAAATGGGGGAGTGGACAGGGAGGGGCCGGGTACTCCAACATGTGCGCTCAATTCCACGTTGATTGGGATGTACAAAAAAAATGTACTTGGATTCATGCATATGCACTGATTCATACATCTGGATATTTTTGTGCGTATGACGTTTTCTGGATTTAAGCGTATGCCATGTTTTAGTAGGAAATCCACGCAAGTCTTTGTACATGAGGCCCCTGGACTTCCACGTTGGTAATATGTAGGCTTTCATATGAAAATGGTTTAAATTAGATGGATGGGAATGTCAGTGGTTGTGTGGTCACTGAGAGGGCTATCTGTGTTAGGCTGCCTTTACACTACCACGTCTTGATGCCCAATTCCGGTTTGTTGCCTATATCGGATTTTTCCTGACTGCTGTTTGCATGTTCTATTCACCTTATTTTTCACGGAGACACGGAGGCAAAACAGAACGCAGCCAGCTTCCGTTTTTTCGTGCGACACTTTCGGTCCAGCACTCTTGACTACTGTGTAAATATCCCACGGTATTTGCTACAGTGACATTACTGCGTACATGGAAATGTTTACATTACTGAAAGCAATTTTAAGGACTAACTTTAAATATTTGAAGTTAATCGTTAAAGAATAAATCACCTGGAAGGCTGGTCCACATAATTTAAAAGGTAACTCAGCCTGCACAGAGCGGTGGAAATGTCCATGCAGCTGCAGACGGGTGCGGCTGGATGATTGATAGGTACATGCTGATTCAGGTGCTATCAGAGCCGATCCGCGCATCACTATGGCTTAATGATCAACTCAGTCATTAAAAACAACCCGCGTTAGGAGTGTATGTCGCTGACACAAAGAAAGAAAGAAAATTTTTTAAAAAAGATAGAAAAGCAGCGTACACCTCACATATTTATTTCTCACAGTTGCGCACACATTTGGTTGGCATGCAGAAGGACCGTCTGTGTGTCGCGGGTGCGAGCCGAAGCTTCAGCTGCTCACGTAGAAACGCTGTGTAGCCCGGTGTGTTTTTTCGCTGAGTCGGTTCTGCAGGTTCTCTGCTGGTACACTGGAGATGGGGATCAAGCAGTTTGTCTCACTTGGGATAGATTGTGCTTTTTTGGTTCATAGTTTATGATTGACGTGCGATTTATTCGGCTTTCAGTCTCGACCACCAGGGGGGTGCTTGACTGTCATGAACACATCATCAAAATGCGCTGTCGTCTCATTATTCATGACATATGACGTGGATTGCCAGGAAATATCCGATCTGTCTGTTTAGATTACAGACCTATTGGCAGATATCTGACTCATATCCAATATATTTCCACATATGAAGGAGGCCTGAATCTGATCTGACAATATCCGATATCATGTGTTTTTTTTTCCTGTTTACACGTTCATGTTACAGATCTGATCTGTACCACTTGAGAGGAAAAAATCTGAATTGGGTCACTTGAACCATGTAATGTAAAGTAGGCCTTAGAGTATAATTTTTGGATTTATGGACGGTGTTTGTTCAAGCGAAACTGCTGTGCTGCTTTAAAACTGTTCTCTCCAAGGTGATTTAGTCTTTGTCAAAAAATGCCATCTCTTTCAAAGGCATTACCACCCACCTGAAATATCCCACAAAAGTGAAAATTAAATTGGCATGTCAGTTTAAGAACTACCTTGAAAATTAAAAGTAAAGTGATGGCACCAAAAGTGAAGTCAAATGTGTTTGTGCAGCGCAATATCACATACAGCGTCTCATCAGGCTGCACAGGCCCATATCTCTCTGACATCGGAGATAGAGAGTCACATCATGTTGTTCTAAAATGATCTCCGCTCTCGTCCGGTCTGAATTGCAAGTCATGAGCTATTTCTGGTGGAAGCTGTGTCAGCAGTCCTATGCTGAAAACCCTCCCTGATGAGCCAGGTTATACTGCTGATGCCCATCTCCACTGGAAATGACTATCCAATGTAATCATTCTACTGCTTTGCTAAGGGCCACTTAAAATATTCAACATCTCTTTCAAAACGTATTTTCTAATAGCGTAAGTAGCATGAGAATAAAATGGCATTGTATACAGATACAGCATTCTGAAATGAGCAGCTGGTCTATGACAGGGCCCAGGCATGGATGCAATATGGGAGCTGAACACTGTGTTCCAAGTCGGACCATAAGCTGTGAAAGTTGAGACTTCTGCATTTTTGGAAGCGTTGCATATGTGCATTTGAGTCAGCACATGAATTAAACATCATATTATTGGTCCTAATAGCTGAAACTGTGATAATTTGGAGAATAATATTTAGGTCTGTGTGATGCAAACAGCACTATTGGAATATTGATAATTACAGGGATAGAGCTGAAGGAGCAAATTACTGATAAAAAGACAAGCATCAATATTTGCAAACACGAAATAAACAGCCGACAGAAGAAAACAATGGCATTATGATTCTGCAAACCATAAATACTAGTGCTGTCAAAGTGGAGAGATTAATTAATTATGATCTGTAATTAATTGATCTAATTAATTTTTAATCTCATCTCAAAATTGCAGAGAAAAGCCCTCAACTTGAGGTATTTTCATTTAAATTCATTACATTATTGTGGCAGATGATCAAAAGATTGATATATACTACAAAAAGTGGTTTCATAAAGTCATAAATATTGTTTTCAACAATAACACACTTGAACACAGATGCAGTACACCTAGCCATTACATTTTATTGTTTTTGAGATTAGTCCCAATAAAGACTGCTGCAACCTTCAGTCTGGACCACCAGGGGGGTGCTTGACTGTCATGACATGTCAGCTTCATTAAAAGCATAGCTGCAGATTAACACAACAATAGATGTAAAAACACACAGAAACAATACATCTGTGATCACTTCCTAATTTTATTTTAACAATTTTCTAAATTATTTTCCTCTTTTCCAATTTCTCGTTTATTTCATGGAAGTGATCAATGGAAGTGCACTTGTCCTTTAAACTTAATAAAAAATAAAAGCTAACAAAATAAAAGACACCTGGTACATTCGTTACAGCCGTATCAGTTTATAGAACAAAAGGCTGCACTGCGACGTGCAAATCACTCCTTCTCGTGGCTGCCTGCGCTTTCCCTGTCCTTGTCCCTGTCTTCTGTTCTTCAAACTACAACACCCATAATTCATGTAGGAACTGCTGCAGCCAATGTGCAGCTGGTGGGAGCTGCATGACAACTCAACCACCATGATCAGTTTTTATTGTTTTATCGAGCAATAACTTCTCCAGATTCTGCTCTAGTGTAATTTTCGGGACAATCAGGGCAGGATTCAGGATTCAGGACAACTGCTTGGATTTCGGCACAGTCCCGAAATCCAAGCAGTTGTCCTGAATCCTGAACTGATTGTCCCGAAAATTACACGGGGCAGACAGCTTTTCATAGGCTCCTGAGTGAGCAGACCACCACTGCAGGGGACAGTCATCAATGCTGATGCTGGGCTCTGCTCTGTAGCGCTGCAGCTCTCCCACAACTCAAGTACAAAGAAGCCCAATCGTACGCCTACAGACGGATTTTATAAAAGGCAACTCTGTGGCATACAGAAACAGTAAAGTTAGAGATTAAAAATTAGATTAACGCGATCAAAAAACATAGCGCGTTAAATATGGCTGTAATTAATTATTCGCAATTAACGCGATAATTTGACACCCCTAATAAATATGTTACATTTGTATGCTTCATACGTATCATATGGTTTCTAAAGTGATGTAGTATATGAGCTGGCCTTCCCATCAGAAGGTGGAGGGGATGGTGGATGGCGTGACACCTAGGCAAGATGGCCACCTAAGCAAGATGGCTGCCAAGCTGCAGACCACTGTTCAAGACCACCAAACAACAAAAGCAGTTGTATTTTAATGACTCGTCCCTGTTTTTCCAGTGTTCTTTTAGCTACCAAACATGGTTGTTTTGTAGCAGTCCATCCCTATTTGTCCTGCAGGGATGGCGCCAAGAAAAGTAGTTGTTTTTTACTGAGACCTCACTGGATTTCCAACAAGGATTATGCGACCAAAATTGGGTATTTTAAGCCTAAACATGATCTTTTTCCAAACCAAAATATCACATCAGTGATCCAAAAATTAGGTGGTCCTAATCCACAGCTCTATGCCGTTCCTGCTCATCCATTTTGTTTGTGAGAACACACCTGTAACAAAATAACAAACCCTTATACTGGGATTGTAATTTGGTTGTCTAGTAAACTGGTTTTACCCCAGAGCTAGTCCATCAAAGCTGAGCACCTGTCGCCAGATGGTTCAGATTTACTGTTTGTTTACTGATCTTTTTTTTTTTTTTTTTTTTTTACTACTCATGCCTATTGTATACTTACGAAGGAATTAGTTTACAGACGCTTATTTATGGCATCATAATCATCAATTCTGAAAGTTAACGTGTCATCACTGGTCATTACGCTTACCATAAATATCACAGGCCTTTAGCACTATTTTTATTCCCTCAGTTTTAGGTAACTGCTCTTTAGTTTTAATCCCATTTTTTTATTGAATTATTTGTATTTATTAAGGTACTGTATGGTTAATGTTGTTGAATTTATTCAAATGCTTTGTTCTTTTTTCCTCTCTGTTTGGACCGTTGTTTTGCATAACAATCATAAACACTGAACTCATTGATTTAATGAATAAAATATAAGTATATAATTGAAAAAGCAGCAACTCTCAGCAAAAAGCAACAGTTTATCAGCTGACATCTTTTAGGTAGACCATCAATTTTATTTATTTTTTGATAAAATCATGTCTACTTGTGGTGGCTATTGCAGTATAGTGAATATGAAGGGCTGTGACCTGTTTCTTTAGATAGAAAGATTCACAACTGCTTTAGTGAACAGATAAGATTAGATGTGGCTGTTAGTCTCTAAAAAATGGTGTCAGTAGTGAATATTTTCTGATTGTCTCACACAGTCACAGTGCAACATATAGAGCCGAAAGACCTCGGACAAAAAAACACATTAAATCAACTTTCTTCAATAAATTAATGTAATATGTGGTGTTGTTAGATTGCTGTCAGAGCCCTGTTATACAGGTGCATGCCTCTCTTTGTGTGCGGCAAGTGGGAGAGCAAATAGTTTTTTACCGCAGTAAAAATGTTTTTGTTTTTTTTTCAAATGGCAAAATGCCAATAAATACGTATTGAAAAATACACAATAATAGTTAGCTATAAACATTAACAATGTTATACATTTTTGAAAATAATTATATGTCATTTTTTTTAAGATATACTTTGACTTTTGGACTTTCCAACACATTGGAGTTATTGCAAATGTTTGGATCATACAAGTTGGCAACAATCCTACGCAGCCGACACTGACAACTGATTCTAAAAATAAAATGGTAGTAGTATAATATTGTTATTAATAATTTAAGGGCAGCAAAACATTTATCTGCAACTGAGCAGAAATACTGGGTTAAAACAAAATGAACAGATGTGGGAAAAAATGCTGCACAGCTTTCAAATGAGGACTTGGATTTTGAATGCCAGCATTATGAATGAAGCTTTGAAGCTTGGAATTATTTGGTGGATCCGTGTGGGCCTATGGCCACATAGCATTTTTCTTCAGCAGAAAAGTGGGGGCAGGGCACTGGTGAGCGCTTCATCCTAGCACTTCATAAAAATTGCTTTTTTTAAATGAATTGCTCCGCATGGGAATGTTTTTACGTCGACAATATCCTAACGATACCTATTAGCTAGGTAGCTAATGTAATGCTACATTTACAGAGGGCTGACGACACAGTCAATGACAATCTTACAAAGCAAACTGTGATAAAAGCAGAACACTCACCAGCAACATCCAGTGTCCGCTGGCCAATTTGCTTCCAAAAAATGAACTTTTCTGTCTTTGTTGTGACAGGAAACAGCGATCTGGCCAAAGAAGCGGCAGTGATGTCACTGGCACTTTATGAAAAATTCAAAGATTTCAAAATATGTGCAGTCAGGGCAGCTGCACATTATAAGTGAAGGGCTCTGTAGAAAGACGCTGGGCATGGCACTTTACATGTGGCCGCATACACTCTACCCTTACTGGGAACAGTTAAAAAACACACCAATGCTAAGAAAAGAATGCTACATGGACACAGGTCCTAAATGACCTTCTAAATTTCCTCTCTACTTCCTCAGAGAAAAAGAACATAATGACTACACAAACTTCATATTTGCAGCACCACGGTTAAATGTGGTTTGTTTTAGTTATAAAAAAGTGTATCAAAGTCCTGAAAAGCACAGTATTTTTCAAACTGCATGCTGTGAATAGATTCTCCAACAGTCTGAAATAACTGATAATGACTAGTCGAGCTGCAACTCAACCCCATTTTATAAATAATGATCACCATGTAGAACAGTATGAAGGAAAAACATATTCACTACAGCACTGGCTATGATATGTGCTCAGTTTGTCTCATCTGATCCGTCAAAAAACATTACTGTCAGATACTGACTACCATGATGGAAGAGACAGTCTTTGCCTTTTAGCGGTACTAAAATGGATGACCCTTTTAACCCCTAACAGGTTCCCACAGAGCCTTCAGGCTGCACTTCAACATGTTACACAAGTTAACTTGCTGCAGCTGTTCTGAAACTGCAGTTTTAACATCTGATACGTTCTATTGGCAGAGCCAAACACACATATCCCTATTAGCAAGGTGGGAAGGTTAAGACATAGTCATTACATAAAGCTGCATGAAGACTGGAGTTGTACACTCATGTTCAGCCCATTTAAACATGTAGGCGGCATATTAAAGGTCCTCAGCAAAGCCTTTTCCCTTCCTCTCCCACTACTTTTTTTTTCATGGCGATAAAGAGGCAGGCAGATGAAGCCAGGAGGCTCAATAGGAGCCTGAAAATGATGTTGCTCCTCCATTGCTGTGAAGCTGAAAGAAGATTCTGAAAATGCCCGTGGATATAGATTCAGAGGACGAGAGGGAAGCGAGTTATGTGAGAGAGAGGGAATGAGAGAGATGGCCGGAGCCAGACAGAATAGAGATGAAGAGGAAAAGAGGAATACAAAGACAGCAAGTGAGAGCGAGGCAACTGACAGATACAGCGGAGACGGGATGCAGCCGCTGCCTCCATTATCTTCTGATACATTTTTTATAAACTTTTGGAATTTAAGAAATTAATTTCAAACTTCCACCCCATGGGGCCACTCTAAACGGAGCCCCAGTCACAGAAGATGGAGCGAGACGATTCCTCTTCCCTAACATCCATGTCTAACTGTAGAGGAAAGCAATCACAGTCTCTGTACTGTGGAGCAGAGCTGGAGAGTAACAGCTTTCATTAAAGGGCAGTTCAGTAATCACTGCAACCGTTAATGCTCCGTTACCTAACCTTTGCGGAGTTAAGTGTTCTACTTTTTAAGGAGGCCAGTCTTTCTGTCAGAAATGTACACATCACAGACATGAGTAGCAAACTGATAGAAGTGATTGTGTTAAAAGGAACAGGGTGCTGAGATAGAAAAAAAGCTATTTGAACTGTAAAGCTTTGCAAAACATTTGATTACTAACGGCTGTTATTGGATATGTAGGCAGCGCTGTAGGCTCTGTATGATCTTTTAAAAAGATCATACAGAGCATAAAAAGCATCTATTCACCACAAGGGCCGTTCTCATGCACTGTACACTTACCTGTACCTACAAAACTCAATTCACCATCATTCGTATATAACCCACATAATCATGAGCCAGTAGTTTGTGTATAACCCATCTAATTGGGAAGACTGTAATCAAGTGACCAATGTGCTCATGGGAGTGAAGAAGGAAACAGTATAAAGAGCAAAGGTCCAGTGAGGAGGCAGGGTAGGGTGGTTGGTCAATCAAACAAACAAACACAGGACTTTCCCCCAGGAGACTGGTGTTCATGTCCCATGTGAAACCAAGTGAACTTTGAGTTACGTTAAGGAACATTGTCAGTTTTTTCTCTCCTTAACCGAACCTATGTAACGTTACATACTTAAACCTACACAGTTTCACTTGCCTAAACCTAACCCACGTAACTTTACATTTACTATGTGACATAACAATGCCATTTGTGGGGTGATAATTTGTTAGATACCATACCAACCGTTATATGTATAATTTAGCAAGATGATATATGTACTGTTGTATGAGGATACATTCCACTGGTGTCTTTTCACCAAGCCTTTACATTGAGATGACATCACTCAAATATAGTTAATGGTATTCTTAGCCACAAATCCTAAACCTTTTGTATATGCGTCATACAAAGAGTAATAATTGACCTTGGTGTCAGTTTGTGACATCTTGTTAACATTTTTATAGGAATGTCATTTATATTGGTGATCCATGGCATTGATGTATCATAGGAACCTCCACTTCTGATCAGTAGCTTTAGGTAGAGTGAGATTGCACATACAAAATGCATTTGGGTGGCCATGCTAGAACTTGGGAACTCTGCTGGATTCCCAAAGAGGAGCTGGAAAACAAAAGGGACATCTGGACTATCTTTCTTCACCTTATTTGAAGTTTACATCTCTCTTATAAGGATGGTCTATGGTCTATCTGTAGTGGACACTTGGGGACAGCTTTAACTACCTTGCCCTCGGGGCAAGTCCAGAAAAACAAACCTTTGAGCTGAAAGAAAGCTTTAAGTCTGCACAGTTGGGTGATAATTTGCTCTGCATGGACTTAAGTGATGCATTTCACATTACACACAATCAGTTTATCCACGGTTAATACTAAGCAATGAAGCTTCAAACAATAATATCACAGATAATTATTACTTTAAGTTCAATACCAGTCACTAACCCTAATGTCTTACAGGACTGCCTCCGTTTCTGTAAAATCAGTAACTTCCCAAACATCTTCTTCCACTTATAAACACACCCTGTGGAGAAGTAACAAGCAAAAAGCAACATAATAAGCAAAATAAAGCACAATGCAATTAACAACTACAGCTACAGTGTGCTAGCTGTATCTGTGGCCTAATGCTTTTAGAGACAGCAGCCAGCAAATTAAGCTCTCTATGTCTGTTTGCTCTCTCTTTATCCCCCTGCCTTTATCTCCTTCATCTCTTTCCCTCTCTATCTCTCTGTGGCCAACTCTCATTGAGCATCAAGAACAGAGAGGTGTTTGTTTCTCGTTAGCTGTTGGCTCCATCCTCCCGGGGGACTCAGCTGTTTTATAGCGATGCAGGACACATGATTGGAGTTGGCATGGTAGCGTTGCCAGGGGCACTGTGCCTTCAGCATCACAGACCCTTTCCTACACTGAGAGAAGTGACGGTGGCCAAAAAAAGCTCAGTGTTTTCACCTAAAATTCCCCCTGGCAGTAATTAAAATAATTATCTCTACTCAGGTCTGTCGGACATGCTATTTTGCATCTTTATATTTTGTGTAAACATCAGAAAAGACACCACCAAGTGACTCAATATTTTTTGAGCGACTGACCTTTTTCTTTTAGCCTGTGTCCTCTCTGTATTGCCTCCTTTCTCCTCTCTTACCCTAGGGGCCAGTTGTTGGCATGACAGTGCTGCTCTGCGCTGTGCTCCAAGGTTCAGCACCCAACCCACCTGCTCATAATTATTTAACACCACAGTTTGACAAAGCTGGAAATAGTGCACGCCGGAGCCCTAGAAACATCCAAAATGCATTTGTGCTTGTATGAATCCAAATAAGTCATGAATGGACAATGCTTTATGTAACATTGATAAACAGCAAGAACTACTTTCCTCTTTCTTCTCTTTTCTTTTCTTTTCTTTTCTTTTCTTTATCTAACCAGGTAAAAGTCTCATCAAAATTGAATTCTTTCTCAAACAAAACATTGCCAAGAAGGAAGCATAACAACAACACTGGCAAGACTATTACTACAATACAGACAACATAAAGCGGCTAGAAAAATGTAATTCATGCCATTAAAAATCATTAATAATATCCACTTACACTTATACAGATGTCTTGTAATGTAATAACCTCTTATTCATAGTGGAAGAGGCAGTGTGATTGGTTTTGGTTTCTAAGCAGATGCTTAAAGCACATAGGTACAGACAGACCAGCTTAAAGAGAGAAATTCATATTGTGGGCACTTCTGCATATCTACAGTATCTAGTATCTGGCAGTTGCATTCACATCACTGTGATTGAATGAAGGTACATTGCCAGGGCCAAGTGTTTTCTTGCCTGGAATGTTTTAGAGACTCATTGGCAAATCAAAGACAAACATTATATTAATAGCCTTCATTCAGTAATGTATAGCAATGTAAATACTGGTGGTTTTGACATTACAGGGTTGGAAACATTTGAAATATATTATAATTCCAAACTAACTTAATTTTTTCATAAACTGAGATTCTGAGGAGGTTAGCTGGTAACTCTCTGCCACAGGAAAACAACATTAACTTAGATGTGTCTTCATTGGACTGGGCAACATCAAAAGTAGACTACAAAAATTGCTACAAAAAAATGCATTGTTAAATTGATGAGGTAGAACAATAGATAAGAGTATCATCGGTATATAGTTTTATTCTCAAAGTAACAAAATACAAGCTTCTAAGGCATTTTAAATGTAAAAATACACTCATTGGCCAATTTCAGAACAGAGAAGACTATTCATCCATCCATCATAAATGCTGTTTTCCCCATCTTTGGCCTGCAATTCTGATCTAGGAATGATAACTAATAGAAAATGTATTCAACTAAGTATAAGCAAGTGCTCCCTCTCCAGAGAAATCCCACCAGACATTAAGAGAGTTCTCTGATAGATTGTAGTGAGTTAAAAGGCCATTGATTGTACCCCTCATTGGTATCATTACCATGGGACTGCATTTGGCAGCAATGCATGCCAATAACCCCCAGTGGACCAACTTGTGGACACTAGGATGCAGGGGTTGCGTTAACCGGATATTCTCGGTCATTGACCGTTTTTTTACAACAATGACCGGAAAATCTGAAGGCTGTCAGTTATTTTGACCGGTTGCAATTACCACCCCTACCCACTTGGCGGCGGAGTGCACAGTCATTGGTTTAAGTGGCTGCCGTTTTCACACTGCAGAGAAAAAGTCATCTGCTTCATGTAGCGTTGTTGACATAACGGCCTGGACACACCAGATGCGGTAGTGCCGCAGAAGTCCTGCGAGTATACTCGCAGGCGCTTGACTGTCCACACAGGCAGTGCATTTCTCCTGCACTCTCCGCGCCGGTTAAACATCGACTCCACTCTGTTCCTGTCAGTACTCGTTTTTTCACACATTTTTTCAACAGGTCATTTTAAACATGGGTAAGGCCATATTTTAATCGTTTTTTATAACGTAATAAGTTAACAATTTGTCATTGCATGTCCATGTATTGAGTGTGTTGGATTAACACTGAATGAATAGGGCATATTGTTCTGACCATTTAATTCATGCAGTTATGCCTGTAGGCTTGGTGACACAAAATTAAAATTGTAATGAAGTGATTAGGGTATTGAAAAATGTGTTCGGTTATGCACTGTTGTGTTATTTTAAATTATAAACACGGTATTTTCTCTTCACGTTCCTCTGTGCATGCTGTTATATTATTTTGAAAATTGGCCGGATTCTCTCGTCTTTTTTGTGTCCGACTTCCTGTTTGGTACGATCTGCTCTATCCAGCTTGACAGAAGAGCTCGCGGCTCGCGTGAAAAATAGACACTGAAAACTCAGTGTCTTTGAATATCTTTATTATCATTTAAAAACTAAAATTAAAATGACCGGTAAAAATAGATTATGACCGGATTTTTATGACTCTGTCGGTCAAAATGATCAGTGACGAAAAAGTCTCTCAAAGTCTCAAAAATTTGAAAGGAACATATTCATTGTCCTCAACAGCTAATAGAACTGGCTCAGGTGTCACCGTATCACCTAAATGTTAAAAAGCTGCATTTGAAAACACCAAAAAAGCTAGTAAGTGGACTTTTTAACTCAGATAATTTGGTCACACATGCTTTTTTAAAGGTCTGTAAATATCCCCATTACTAAACATATAGATTGCACCAGATTCACTAGCCTATGCCAACATGGGCCTAAAGATGTTATAATGACATAAAGATTTCTACACAGAGAGACTTTATTTTTGAGTTACCACTTGCTTTACCATCAATAACCAAAGTTTCATAGTAGCTAGAAATTGCACCTAAATGTGTTATTTTAAAATGTAGAGGATAGACAATACAGGGAGATACTGAAGGGACATTGCAGAACAAAAATGGGTACAATTACTAGAACAATTAAGGGAATTCACAGGCTCGCAGCACCACCAGATATATAAATAGAAATCACTCTGCTAGATGAAATGCCACTGCTGCTCAACTGAACAAATGCTTTCATTTCGAAAGGTTTCATGAGCTTGCAGCCTGAATGCAGTACAGAAAACTGTGAGAAGTTGTCAGTTGAAGTGACTCTGTGAACATTTCCTTGCAATTCATTTCAGTGCAACCTTGTTCAAAGCAACGATGCTTTACTTTTGCTTTCATGAAGTTCTTTCTTCATGCGACAACACTAACTGAACAACCTTGCAAAATAATATGTCTTCCACATCCTTATTCATATCAGTATTTACTTTGAACTCAACACTTATGAGGTCAAGTACTGTGTGTGCTGAACAAATTTAATTTTCCTGGTGCTTGTGATGATACCAATCTAAAAACTAAATTCGGAGGCAACTTCTCCAATCAATCTCTCTGTACTTGAGAGGTGGTGAAACTATTCTTTTTTATCCTGAAGCAGCTTCTCCAAACCTCTACAACCTTCTAACCTCCCTTACCTTTGTCACACACCTGTGCTTTCTCTCTCTTTTGGGGCAAAGTACCATCAAAGCTCCCTCTCTATTGATCTGTCCACCTAGGTTTAATGGTCTCTCTAGCCTGTTCCCCAAGAGTTGGAATTGAAGTGGCAGGGGAGGTAGAGGGTAACGTACCGTCTGAATCCAGCTGCCTAGCGTGTTGATAGCAGAGTCACCAAAAAAGAGATAATTGAAGGGGGTAAGGGGAGAAATGGACAGGAGAGGAAGACATTTTTGAATAGGAGGGCAAAGAGCAGAAGTGGTAACCCAGGTGAGTTTGAGAGGGATTTCTACTTAAGTAAAAAGAAAACAAAACTGAGAGGGTGAGAAAAATGGAAAATCTCAGAAGTACTGTAGTCCCCATCTCCTAAAATCCACTAGAAACAATTAAACATAAAAGGTTTCCGAGCAGTTCAGGGCATTTTGAGTGGTTATGTAAAGATGCTGTTCTAGTCTTTTGCTCTGAAAAAGAATGCCTTTGTACTTGTCCTCACTCCTTGATGCAGAACACAATTTACGGGTGAAAAAGTGACACACAAATACGGCTTATCCATTCACAAAAGGTTCTTACAGGAGAAGAAGGTTGTCAAAGTCAAACAACGATGGACAAATTGCACCGGCGGTCTTTGTTCTGCACTTCTTGGAGTCTGTTTGTTCAGTGAAATGAAAGGCTGTACTTTGTTGTTACTGCAGTATCATGGGAAAACTTCCCTTTTCAGAGGAACAGGAGATAAAATGGAGTTTTGATGTCTGTTTTGTGGCAACACTTGGCCATATGCAAGAACCACTCATACAAACGGATTTTTCATTGCCATACAAGTTATTTAAGGTAACTTGTCACATTCACATATTCTTACAGATTTTTTTTCTTGGACATGAACAAATTTCATGATTGTTCTAGACAGATATCATGACAGATATCATGATACTGAAAGAATACGTAAGTCCTACGTGGACTGCAAATAATCAAAATAATGTGTGTTTTCTTAAGCAAACCACTAAAAATGGACAAGAAAGCTGAAAAGAACATATTATGTTGGTAAATATAGTACTTTCCACTTTCTTTCTGTGAAGATTATCCAAAGGCAGTGAGCAGTATCTGCATAATTAAGTATAACGTGGACTCTGTAAGAGAATAGATTGTAGGAGTTAAAATAATCAGCCTTATAAGGCATAAAATTAAGATTAGATGTCTGCATGATCAGATGTGATGAGCTATTTATGTAGTTAAATAAGAGAGCTCACAACAAGTCCATGCAGCGAAGAGGGTTTATTGAATCCAACTTTGAGTGCTTGTATGAGCAAGCAAACCTCACAAAAAATAGGACAAGTTTATTTCAAGAATATGAAAATGTTTTTCATGAGGCCCATTGCCTGCCTCAGCAGGTAGATTTTTATTTCCTGCACATGATTTGAGATGTTGGACGATGTGATTCAGTTACCAACTCCATAACTAAGATAATATGTTTTTGTTTTGTGTCTGTTAAGGTCTGCCTGACCTGATTTTACTTAGTCATGCCCCCCTCCCCTTCAACACTGCAGCAGTTTTATCTGTAAGGCCATCACCAAGCTCAATGTGGCCCGATCTATTTTCTCATCTCATCTCTGCTCAGTTCAGCTCAGCTCGGCGTTATTAGAGTGGAATGAAAGCCCATGTACACAGCCACTTTACAACCGTATCACTCGGAGAAAATGATTCGTCAAATGGCTTTGGCAATTCTAAAGAGCCTGGGGAGAAGTTCCGATGTTTGCATAGTGGGAAATAAGCAGCTATGACAAAACTCCCCCTCTTAAAGCTGCTTAAATCTGAGGCCTGGGAATAGTTTAGGTGATCAATTTCTCCCTTCCTCTTGTCTGCGATGCAGAAAAACAGCCTCTCACCGATTTCTGATAAGGCTCCATGAGCAGCCACACAATAGTTTTCCTCCTCAAAGGTGCTGAGAGGAAAAGGCATTTTTCAAAACTTTCTGCCTCACTAAGAGACCAGAGAGCAAATAGTGTGCACTCTCCACACATACAAACACTGCCGAGGCTCCAGCAGCCCTGACAGGCAGAATCAAGCAACTTTTACAGACCACAGAAATAAATGACTTCCCTAAAGTAACATTACCAGCCTTAGATCTTCACTGTAGTCATGCACACCAGCCTGTGTGTAATTAATTCAGAGCACCACGCAGAAGTATTGTTGTATGAATCAACAAAGTGCAACGCCAGAAGAAAAGCCAATACATGTGTTATTGATCCAAAAAATAGCGGCGGGACTTTGTAAGCTTATATACTGCTCAAGTTAAAGAGACAGGTAGAGCGGACAATCACGTTATCAGTTCCTTAATGCAAGCGAATGAAACCAAACCAGTACGGCTGTTTGATGTCATGGCATATTCCTTATTGACAATTTCTAAGTAGATTCTTTAAGGCAAATGTAGGTGCCATTATTTTTTAGTAGATTCATTGATTTAATTTGTTGTGGCAGTCACCTCTAGCTGGCAGATTGTGTTGTCTGTTCACCATCTTTCCCTGTGTCCTCCTTTTTGTCCAATTTGAAGAACAACTTTTCAATACCTGCTGCCTTTTCATCTTTTCACTGATCTTTCCTTAAATTAACCATGCATGCATGCAGTGTATTAGAATTAATTCAAGACTTTACTGTCACAGTCTATCTTTGACATGGTAAGACTGAAAGGAAATTACCTTATTAATATTAACTTAATAAGACCTTGGACAAAGTCTGTCGCATTTAAAATTGGTTTCTTAGAACTCTACATTATTTCAATCTGTCCACCCAATGCAGATTTCCATGTATCTGATACTGTGATCAGAAAAGCATGTAGGAGTTCATTTGAATTTCTGTGGGTTCGCCAACATGCTGAGTGATCGCATTAACATAAAACATAATACATTTCTGGTAATTAAATGGCGAGTCGTTCTATCACAGTGACTTGATGGTATGTCACCTGAGCCTTGAAGGAGTTTGGAGTGAACATGATTAGGTTGTCACCCTTTTCAAATGGCTGTCTCCAAAATCTGTCATGACCTATACTTGGATTTCTACCTTGCACTGCATGGTTATTTTAAACCAATCAATTATCAATTAATCAATGAAATCAGCATAATGTAGTGCAACAAGGACCAGTTAAGGACAATCAAATGCCAGGGAATACATATGAGTTTTTAGTTTTACCTTGAACATAACTACAGAGGAGGCACATTTGGTAGAAAAAGGTAAAGCGTTGTACAGCTTGGGAGCGGCCACTGCAAAGGCCCAATCTCACCTGCCCCTTTACTTTGAACGAAGGACAGCCAGGAGCAGCTGGTCTGAGGATCTGAGAGGTCTGGGGTTGGTGAGGGGGCACAGGAGCTCAGAGATGTACTGGGAAGACAAACAGTAGGATTTTGAATTCTGTTCTGAACTTGACTGGAAGCCAGTGCAGAGATGCCAGGACGGGTGTAATGCTTTCTCTCTTTTTTGTGCCGATTATTAGTCTGGCGTTCTGCACCAGCTGCAGACGGGACAGAGAAGACTGGTTGATGCCGAAATAAAGTGATTTGCAACAATTGAGGCAAGAAGAAATTAGGGCTTTTAGTGACGGTTTTCAGATCAGTAAGTGAGAGGAATGGTTTGACTTTGGTAATATTTCTGAGATTTAAAAAGCAACCTCTGACCAAGGCATTGATTTGTTTTTCAAATTTGAGTGATGAATCAAATATGACACCAAGATTTCTGGCATGGGAATGAAGGTCGGACGCCAGGGACCCTAGGTGGTGAGCAATGTCCCCAGTGGTGTTTGAGGGACCACTTCGGTTTTACTGTTGTTTAACTGGAGACAGTTTGTCGACATCCAGAGTTTCACCTCCTGGAGACAGTCAAGGAGGGACTGAACTGAGCTGTTGTTGTTGTCACCAGATGCAAGTGGGAGATATAACTGGGTGTCATCAGTGTAGCAGTGGTATGAAATGTTGTGCTTATATATACCATATTAGAAGATTTTGGATGTATCACCCATCTCTAGTCTGGACTCTACAAATATTGGATGTATGGCATGACATCATTTTGCACAGATATTCATGGTGGCAAATCCCAATGACTATGGCAATCCTGGAGGATGACCTTGGAAACAGTTTTTAATTTTTCATGCTAAACAACAAAACTTTGCAAAACAAATAGTAATCCAGGGTTGCCTCAATGACTTTTTCCTCAAACAACAAATTCCACAGTCTTATTCAACCAGTTTTCCATTTCAACCAGTTTTTCTCAACTCTACAGGACGGAATGAGAAACACTTATTGAAAATGCCTGAAAAAAACAGTATATGGACACTGAGTCAAGATTTTCTTGTGACCAGTGTGATCCTAGGGCCCTTCCTGGACATGCCCCTGCTTGTTACTTAAACCATCAAACCATTTGAATTGAAATGACATTACACTAGTTAGTAAAATACCAGTTACTGCTCAAACCCACAGCCCATATTCCATATACATATATCAGCATTAACAGGGAATGAGGACAATGTAATTTACATGAACACTATTGCACCTACACTGGGACACACTGTGATAGATTTAATGTCACCTCTAATATGAAAATCTTAGTTTCCTCCCCACCCACAGAGAAACTCTTCCTCTAAGCTATAAATGGACTGAGGCAAAATTAGAGCAATTTGCATCTAATGTGAAGCATTAAAGACATTTCAGCATTTCCCAGTCAGACTTTTTCCTCTTTGTCCCGGCAGGAATAAAATCAGCAACAGAGCAGTAATTTAAAAGTAATGTGTTTGACAAATGGGCTTCATTATCAAGGCTAACACATAATAAAGAGAGACAAAAGTATTGTGTTGTAAATGTGCTTGGCACAAAGTTGGCTTGACCGATAATGTTCTTCTGCTCTCAAAAGGTGATGAGGGTAAAAAAATAAAGTAATACCAAAGAAGCAATATGAGCAATGGTAACAAAAGCAGAGAGGAAGAAGAAGCACATTAAAATCCTGCCACCTGCCACAATATCAAGACAAATACCTATGTGCTTTTGTGAAACAGAAATACTATTTAAACCTAACATGGGCAAAAGCGGAAAGAAGAGGAAGAGCACACCACAGAAGAATGAGACAGAGCGAAAGTGAGAGAGGCAGTGATAACAGCAGGGAACAAGCAGATGATAACTTGGCCCTAACATTTCGGAGACATTTACAGTCCAGATTCAATCTTAACCACAACAATCAATTCGTGAACCGCCCTGAGAATATCAAACATGTTTGAAGTTTACAGCCATCTATGGGGTCCTGAACTGTCCTTTGCTGTGTGGAGGATTACAGAGACTGCAGATATAGCCCACCACTTCCAGCAAAGAGAGGCTGTGACGATGCATTATTGCTGTGATTGGAATCACACATCACAGGAGGTCTTACAAGATTAGAAGCCCTAATGTCAGCAGACGTGCCTAAAGGCTAAAAATCCTACCAGAATTTTGAAATGTTGTAGACTGGTACCTAAAAAGCACAAGAAGCTATCAATTTAATATTGTTAGTGTCACAGTTTGGTTTCATTTCTCAATAACATGGCCTGTAAAAGCAATGCACAAGGGATCTGCAGGAAATGTTGCATGCATGTACTGAACTTGGTCTGGAAGACTAAAGTCTGCAAGCATGCATTTCACAGAATGTATCATTCTACCATGAGCTGAGTACAACTGTAGCAGGTAACATTGTTGGTTGTTATCATGATGAATCCTCTCAACCCCTTCTGTTGCTTTTCTGACACAGTAGCTGCTCAAGGCATGCTTTCTGTCCCTACTGGTCAAAATAGACTGTACAGGACTGTGCAATATACATGTATATATTATACACTGAGGGCAGTGGTGCAGTGGAGAGTGTATGTAGGTATACTGGGTATACTCACCTCTTTGGCTTTGCCAAGAAGTCATTAAGATATATAGGAGAGTATACCCACTTCCTTCTCGATAATCCACCTATCTACATAGTAGAGGTGTAGTGGTAGTTGATGAGGTGGGTTTTCTGACTGAATGGCCAATTCACTGAAGGATTCTACAGCTTTTGCGACAGTTAAACCAAAAGAAATAAGACAAAAAAGAAACAGTGTCATTCTCAAAGCACCCACAAAGGGTAAAAATGCACCCTTAAATTTGCTACCAAGCAAGTAGCATTATGGTGCATTTCCAGTCACCTCTCTGTCAGCTGGACAAATTTGTGCTAAATTTATGTACTTACGTCTATTTTGTAAGACTTTGTATCGCCTTTTTTGGCCTGAGACAATGGTGGCGTGTGGCTCTGAGTCACTCATTGGGATGATAAAATCAACTCACCACTCTGTAAACTCTACTCCTGCCGTCTTCTGCTAGCTAGTTGCTAGCCAAGTCAATATTTTCAAATGTAAACATCGGTAAATATCAAGAAAAGATAGTAAAGAATGAGCACCAGCAGAATTAGCATCCTGCTAGTCATTATACTGCCTTTGGGCAATAAACTGGATGACCTCTAGATATCAGGAATTGTAGTATTTTGTGATTCACAGAAATTTGACTAAACCCAGGACAGATCTGGGAGGCTCTTTTTCGATATGCCAATCTGACGTAGCAGAGAACTTTGGGGAAAGAAGGAGAGGAGGTGTGTGCTTCACGGTGAATAAGGATTGGTGTGACAGTGGGAATGTGAAGTGCTGTCCAGTTCCTGCTATGCATCATGCTATACACTGTTCCCCAGCTGCAGTGTTGTGCTGCCCGTGTTTGGGAGGGGCAACCATATGGCTGTCTTGTTGAGGCTGGGATGTGTGGACAGTTAAATTATTCCACAACCAGAAACCATGATTACTAGAACCATCCATGTAAGAAGACACAAAAAAGGACTACATTACAGTGCATAGAAGCTGATTAGATCACATTTCACTGGAGCTGTACCTTGTATATTGTCATGTGACAAATAAATTATTGATTGATTGTATTTAAGTTGGGTAATAGCTATACATTTAGTCTAAAATTGGCCTGTGTCTATGTGAATGAACCTGATTTAAAAAAAGTCAAATTCACAAAGATCAGCGGCAACAGCCACAAGCAGTTACAGTGAAATTAATAGTGTCTTCAGAGACTTGGTGGTAACTGAAGTGCGTTTATAAAATGTGTCACGCCCAGACTTTCAAGTTATCATTACAGTAGTATTGTAGCCAGGGGAAGGCATTGTCATGCAGGCATGCTTGTGAGCAGATATTTTAAAAGGATATTTCGGTTTTCTTTTATTCCCTGCCCTTGTTCTGCTGACTGTCCTCTCGGCGCAAAGGCAATATTTATACTTTGCAACATGGATAATTACAATCAGATGCAAAAAAGGGCAAATTGCACTCAGCAGCAAAATTTAATAGGCATGCCTGCACTATAATATCACTGGCACAATACCTTGTGAAAATTGGACCTTGAGACGAGACGACAACAGTTGGAAGTGATGTGTAATTCACATATCACCAGCTGCAATATATTCTTTTTAAATTTACCCATGAGATGTTAAATCTGCAGTCATTTATTTTGTGGATACAAAACAGAACAAATAGCTGTCAACACAGCACTAGCATATTATCACCTTATAAAGTTTCTATGGTGAACATGAGTATTATGCATTTGTTTCTGACCACCCGCCAAATGCAAGTCCATTACTCACTCTCTTTTAGCTCTCTTTTGGTCTTCACCAGTGCCTGAGGGAAATAACTGACTCTTTAGCTGTGAAATCCTCCACTATGTTCATTAGCTAGTTGCTAACCTTGTCAGTCTGCTGTGTGGTCCTTGACAGATAGTGTTCTGAGGGATTATCAAAGCTTTTTTGCGTAAACAGCTGCGTGCCTTTGTGGTAAATAAGGTTGATGACAGCAGTAAGAGTGAACCAAAACACTTATATTGCATGTCATAAAACTACAGCAAAGAGCTGTGAGATGTTGAATTGCTCCATTCCTCTGTAGAGCTGAAGGGAACTGCAGAGTTGAGGGATGATTTTCCTTGGGTTTTTCTTTTTCTTATATAGCAAATTGACTAATTGGCAAAAAAAATAACATCAGTTAAATCAGTCTTTAGGTGTTTGATACAATGTATCTTCAAAAATAATTTATTTTCACATCTTTAAATCTACTTTGCTTATGACCTAAATTGTCCTAGTGTTAGGTAAAAAACAATTATGTGTGTGTAGACAGATGTGTGAAGAACAAATTTAGCAGACCATAGAAACATCATCTGCAGTGGCAGCAGCAGGACTGAGTGGATGCACATTGTAACCTGAGGGCTGAGAGGAATAAGACCGTAACAATAACTCGCACACACCTCATGTGAACCTGCACCTCAGACATGTACAGCAGAGGCGAGGCAGCCATGCTGAATGGATAAATAAACTTGCTTGCATGTCAGTTTCTGAAGTGCTTGTAGGAATGAGAGCGCACATTTGACTGGCAAGATTAAAGGAAATCTAAACGTCCTTTTTACCCCTACCCCTCTCTTTTTAACGTTAGCTTTGAGATCAGGGAGTGAACTTCCAAACGCTGCTCGTATTGCTGGTGAGACGTGACACGAATACTGTGGTGCAGACTCGCAGTAAATTCTCATTTCTAGTGTCAGTAAGAAAAGGTTAGATAAGGTGCATTTTCGCAGATGTCTTCTGTTGACGCTATCTCTGGTTGCTTTGGGATAATCTCTTTAAACTGGAAAAGTGCTGAGCATTCACTCGGAGAAATATTTGTCATCCGCACTGTGGAGCAAAATTACTTTGATGTTTTACATCATTTTCAGTGGTAATTAGAAAAGGAATTGAGAAAATTATATGTCCATGGGTCATTTTTACATAGATAAATATATGTTGACCCTGGATGCTAAAATGTTCTGGTTTTTAGCTGAACATTTCTCATTTTTCAGTTTTCTCTTTATTTATACACAATTGTCTTCTCTTAAAATAGATCCTTGTTTTTTTTGTCTTCCTGTTAGTAAGATGCTCTCTTAACAACCTTTGAAGTGTGCAGGATCTCTTCTGTCTTTTGTCCCTCACAATGGCTTTTAGACATACCTGCATCTCAAGATTTGTACACATGATTACAGGAGTTCGCTTTTCATGCATCACTTTCTTTGACTCCTCTCAATTACCTAAATCCTTCTGATCAAGCTGGTTTGTTGCATGTATGCTGAATGCCTCTGCTGAACAACCAATGCAATATCTCAGGAACACCATAGTCCACTTAGACCAACAGATAAACGGATGAGATTTTGGTGGTCAAAGGTCAAGATCACTGTGACCTCATGTCCATCTCACTCTGGTGAACATCATATCTCATGAGTGCCTGGAGAATTTTTTCTCCAATTTGGCGCAAGCATTCACTTGGACTCAAGGATGAACTGACTACATTTTTGGAGGTCAGAAGTCCAAGGTCAAGGTCACTGTGACCTCACATCCATCCTATTCTCATGATATCTCGGGAACGCCCATACATGTTTTTTTCCTCTAATTTGGCACAAACTTCCACTTGGGCTCAAAGATTAGGATACAGTTACTGTGACCTCACAAAACACATTTTTGTCAATAATTCAAAGGCTCATATCTTAGATGACTATTTTTGTACGAAGCATCCACT
Source organism: Epinephelus fuscoguttatus (assembly GCF_011397635.1). Lineage (NCBI taxonomy): Eukaryota > Metazoa > Chordata > Actinopteri > Perciformes > Serranidae > Epinephelus > Epinephelus fuscoguttatus. The sequence goes on along the minus strand of NC_064766.1, from coordinate 7,294,294 downwards.
TTTATTAAAGTCAGTAAAGTAAATTTATGACATGAGCCTGGACAGAAATGAATCTAAACTGCAACCTGACTGGTTGGTGAAAGCATACAACTGAGAGGTGGTAATTCTGGTATTTAAATAAATAGTTCAGCATTTAGGGAAGTATTGGCTTTCTATCCAACACACAGCTGGAGTCAGGACATAATTAGCTTAGCTCTGCATAAAGACTTAAAGCCAAAGCAAAACACTTAGCCTACCAGCCCATTTAATGATCACTTCTGAACATGTTTTTTAGAGAGATATAGACATAAGGCACAGGTTTTCGTTTTGGTTTGTGTGTAGGCATGTTGGTTTTCACTCAGGGCTATGAAGCACAGACACTACGTCCACCTGTTGTTCACAAGGAAAGGGTTGCATCATATAACTCACCCTAAAACCAAAAGATTTTACATTTTGTTTTTTGTACGGATTAAACAAAGAGATACAAATTAAACAGAAAAACAATTTGTATTGGGTCATAAATTGTTTGAGAGGTTAATTGCAAAAAGTTTTTGTTATTGTATCATTTGAATCTATTTAGCAGCAGAATCAATTAATGTGAGAAGGATGAGTTAATGTATGAAGAAAATTACAAACATTTCAACCAGTTTTTTTTTTGTGATCAAATATTTTTATTTGAAATTGACAAATTCACATATAAAACACGGTCACAAAGTGCCCAAGGTACGGAACATGCCTATGTTCATAGAGCAAAAAATGCAAATGAAAAACAAAACAAAAACATACATGGAAGAAATAGGGAAGGGGTAGACATAATCACACAAGACAAACAAACACAAGGACAGACAACTAGTTGACACATCCGGTGAGGTACAGATATGAGTCATGAAAAACATCTTTGAGTCAGAGTAGAGGAGAGTTAGAGCGAAATCAACATTCGCTTCAAAGATTCAGCAATCCCAAGCCAAGAGTCCAAAGTTTTCCTTTTCGAGGCTCCATTAATACGAGCTGTAGAGAGTTCCATGTATACAACGTCCAGAAAGGAGAGAGTCCAGGTGCGGGTAGAAAGGTCATGAGGGGATTTCCAGCGAGTTGCCACCATTTTCTTTGCAGCTGTGAGTCCAGCGTAGATAATACGCTTTAGTATTTTAGGGACATGGAGAGTAGACAGATCATTTAAAATCAAAACAGGTACATTGACCGGTATAGAGACATTAACCAATTTCAACCAGTTTTTGTAAAAAATAAATAAATAACATCATTGCCATTTAAGGGTAGAGTTTTTCCTCAAATGACTGATCCAGCCTCAACAGTACAAAAAGAGAATTTATATTTTATATTTAAGTTTTGAAGTGAGAATATGATGTAATTGTACAGTGCAAACCATGCTCCTTCTGCACAGGAGAAAGACACACAGACTTCGTAGTGGTTTTGTGTCTCTTTGTAGTCGTTATGCATCTTTTTGTGGATCTGTGTCTCTTTATGGTCATTTTATCTCCTTTTGATTGTCTTGTGTTTATGTGTAATCATTTTATGTTTATTTGTTGTTGTTTTGTATCTCCCTGAGGTTATTTTGTGTCTTATTGAGATAATGTGTCTATTTGAAGTAATTTTGTTTTTAGTGGTTGTTTTGTGTCTTTTGTAGCTGTTTTGTGTCTCCTTGTGATTGCTTTGTGTCTCCTTGAGGCCATTTTATGTCTCTTTGTAGTCATTTTGTGTCTCTTTGTGGTTGTTTTGCACATTTTTGTAGTTATTTTGTGCCTCTTTGCAGTTCCTTTGCTTTTTTTCATCGTCTTTTTGTGTCTCTATTTGGTCATTTCAAGTCTCTTCCTTGTCAGTACATGTTAATTTGAGATATATTGTGTAAGTTAAGGAACGGGGACCCTGGGCCTATGCTCAGTAGGCCTGTTCAGCTAATAATCCATGGTGCAGACAATACATACGTACGTATACGGTATCAATTGTGCCCTGTCTTTGTATCACTTGCATGTGTTGTGAATTGGTTTAAGCCTCTGCCTTTTGAGACTCCTTTTTTGTCTACATGGCTCTTAAATCTTTCTCCCAAATGTCCAAGCTCCCAGAAATCACACTTCCTCTAATAGTGGATTTAGCTTAACTAGAGTGGACTTTGGGTAGGCTGTGTGTAATCTAAAGTGTGGCAGAGTTTCTATGGCTGTATGAGTGGCTGCACTGACACTTTATGTCTGTGGGACGTCAATGTATTGACTTTGCTAACCCAGAAACTAGAGTACTGCTCCATTAAACTAATTGTTTGAGAAGTGGTGGGGAACTCTCAGAGGGACAGGCTGCACCAATTAAAAATGGATACACACAAACACATGCCTATACACTCACCTACATACAAGTAGAAAGTCAATGAGTGCTGGCCTTTGAGTGTGTTGAGAGTGGTTTTTAAAACAGTGGTTAGAGTCATTTAGAGATATGTAAGCAGATGCATTGCTATTGATCCCCTCTGTTGACCTTTGCCTCTCACCCACCCATCCTCCCACCTCGCTCCATCTGAATCTCATACATGAGAGCCATAAAGATAGGATGGAAGAGTGCACTCATATATTATGGGTGCATGAGTGAAAATTAATTGAGTATGTGAAGTTGTTGAGTTTATCAACTAGTATTAAAACCCATAATATAACTTGTCATTGCAGCCGAACTGTCTGATATCCTGCTATGAAAAGAAAGACTTTGCACGAGTAAAAAGATTGAACATATGACACTGTTTGGTGCGATTTCCTGTGTCTAATCTTGTTGCTGTCATACCTGTAATCACAGTAAAGAACACCTTGGGTATCATTATGTCTCTTGGGTGCCATCACATTAAGAGTTCCACAAGACAATCCAAAGCAATGACAGTCTGACGCACATGAATGGTGAAATTATTGGAAAGAAATGACATAGACAGGCAAGGTTGTTTAAAAATATGCCAGCCAGTGGTATGGAATATATAGTTTAACCTTCACGCAACACTTGTTTTAAGACTAGACAGTTTTACGCTTGCTTGGTTATTAAGCGAATGCTTCAGTGGATTTTAATGTGTCACCAGTGAAGGACACAAACTAAATCACTTAACAAGAAACCGTATTTATAACCAGTTTTTATGGTTTCCATATATTAGGGTGCTTTCATGCCACACCCCTTTGGCTTGGCTCATTTAGGCTGGTGTGAAAGCTGTTAATTGGACTTTGGTGCAGACTGAATAACCAGACTGTGAAAATTTGGTGCAGTTGGTCTCATCAGTTTACCCCTTTAATTATTACAGAACAAGACTCCTCTTTATCTCTTTTCTACCTGTTGGTCACTATTTAGGACTTACTGAGGTCCAGCAGTCTTGACCAATAATTTGCACTTTCTTTCTTTATGCGCTCTTTCTCATGTGGCACTGGACATCAGTAAGACGTCAGGAAGACATTAGACTCTTACTTTGGACAGACATTAAATTTCAGTTGGAATGACAATCAGATTGACAATATTTTAAATGTCTAATGATGTAAGAATTTTACGTTGTGTGGACCTTGATATTATGACTAAATGTCGTTATTCTACGCCAAAATGAAGTTGGCATGGGATGTTTAGAACATGTTTGGTTACTTAACAACACAACTTAAACTAAATACTAGCAACATCATTAAATTAACCTGCTCCTGCCAACCGTCTGCGCAGCGTCTGTGTTGACTCAAAATGACGGATACATCACTAACGACTGACTGGTCAGGGCGACAGCACAAAATAACCAATTCCCAGCAAGAAATTGGATGACCTGAACACAGTGTCAGAATGAAAAATTTTTACAATTTAAATTTTCCTTGGTTCGGACCAACTGACTGACAGGTGACATTCTGGCGCACACAGCCCGGATTTGCTTCCCATTCATTTCAGTGTGGAACGGGGTGAGACACATTTGCTTACTTTTGCAAAGTGACCCGTCTCCTTTGCGTTGCTCCATAGTGCAGTCTGATTGGACTCCAGCAACTAAAATAATAATGCTTTCCAACGTCCAGCTAATTTAAGAGAAGAGGTGTGATTTACCAATTGTAAAATCTTGTTTGTTTACATTCTGCTGGACTGCTTTTGTTAGCTCCCTAGCCATTCTAGCCCATGCAGGTTAAGTTTAAAACCCTACCCATGCTGTTTCTTAACCTTCCTGCTTTTGGCCACACCGTATGAGTACATTTTGTTTGGCTGATTTCTGTCTGACTGCAGCGTTACAAAATATACACCAAGTTGTTTGGTATGTCTTCACAAATCCTGCTTATCACATACAGTAGAAATTACGCAGCTGACATCACCTCAGAGAAAAACTCCAAAATATGTTAATTATAAAGTGATCCAGGAATTAACTTTGCTGCTGTTAATTAAGTATCTGAACTTTCTGTTGGGCTGGACACAGTTCAGAGCAGCCTGTTTCTCCGAGACATCGGCAGAGACGTAGGAGCATTTTCATGAACGTTTATCCTCATTACACTAATTATACTTTGGCAGGGTCACATAGGTAACCATTTACTTAAAGAGTTGCTCACGAGGTATCATAAGCAGATAAGCTTGTTATTGAGCGCTTTAAGTACATTATAATCCAATGAGGATGCAGTTATTGACTTAAAACAACATGTAGTCTCAACCAATACATCAGTACATGGGTTTTACATGCTGGTAATTCTCACCAAGCATCATAACTTGCCTTTACTCGGTCCTTTTCTATCTCTTACAGACAACAGGGAGCTATTAAGTGATGCAATCTGTTTGTTACTCTTACATTTCTTCACTCTTTTATGGCAGACATTTTACTTAGCAGCCCACATACACACTAGGAGACATTGTATAAATGCCATTATACCCTTGAGGATGTTCTGTACTTGTCATTATGAGTACTTTGGTGCTGCATCTGTCTTCTACCCCTAATCACAGGAAGCAGTAACTAACAGACTATCCTCCTGGGTATTTCCACTTTAATAATGGACATATTGTACAATAAAAATAAAATACAACATCCAAAAAGCAGAACCTCATGAGAAATTCCAATAAGACTCATGTATCTTGTAAAACATCAATATGCATGATTTTTATTGGAATAGTGTACAGATACTTGAAATATAGCATTATGCAGTGGTGGAAGATTCAGATCCTTTGCTTAAGTAAAACTACTACTACTACTACTAGTACTACTAGTACTACTACTACTACTACTACTACTAATAATAATAATAACAATAATAATAAGTAAAAACCATGCATTTAAAACCTTACTTATGTAAAAGTAAATATTTTCTGAAAAAATAACCTATTTAAAACTAATAGTACTTGTTGCAGTAAAGTGTTTCCTGTCAGTTTACTATTGTACCTGATGTTTTTGGATTAATGTCACAGCTGTATAAATGTATATGTTGCATTTTACTGCTGTAGATGTTTAAGGCTTTGCTCATTTTAATTCCTTTATATATTGTCAGCTAGGGATGTCCCGATCACATTTTTTTTGCATCCGATCCGATACAAGCCCTTTATTTTGAAACCGAGTCCGATACCGAGTCCGATCCGATACTTTGCAACGCATTAAGAAAGAAAGGAAAAAAAAATGCATCCAAGTTGTTTCATAAGGTTTGTTTTTTATTTAAATAGTATCCAAAAAGCTTATCGGTGGTTCAACAGCACAAAATGTAAACAAATTCAATATCTTCTTCTTGTCTTCAACAAACAAAATAGACCTATATCTTTTGTAGCGGTCTGACACATGAAACAAATATTTTTCTTTTACTCAGTCAAACCCCACAAAGAAACCATAAAACAACTAGGTCATTATCACCAATCTTGACTGAACAGGTTATCACAAGCTTTATCAGCTAACACTTTGTCATTGTCTGTTAATACTCTTTTCAGTCATGCATTTGACATTTACAGTACACTGACTCTCAGCTTTGTGCTCATTCTTAGCTGCGTGTGCCTCATTCCTTGATAATTGGGGGCTCCTTGGGGCTCTGTCGTTACCGGGGCTCCACAGCAAGAGCTGCAAAGACCCCAGTGTTAATTTAACCATGCATAAAGAAAAGAACTGTGCCACTAAATGGTTTACTGTAGATTTTCCTCAAGGTGAAGATCAGGAAAAGATAAGGCTCCATATTCACAAGCGCTAAGCCAAATGATTGTCTGCAAGAAGTGATAATGAACTGTGTGGCAAATCAAGCTTGGAGATGATCAAGAGGTCGCATTATGGCATAGGGCTGTGGAATTACACATGTCTATCATAGCTGACATTGTTAACAGTGACCTAACACATGTACTTAAAATTTGTTCGGTAGTTCCTGATTATGAGGGAAACACTTGACTGACAGATTTGTGTTTCAGTTGACCTGATTGGATTCGTGAGATTTAAGAGCGGAAAGGTTAAAACGACCGCCGCTGTTCCAGTGGAGGTTAAATACAGCGCAGATGCATGATGGGCCTTTTTTATGATGCCACTGCTGCAGTTTCTGCTCAGCAAAATGGAGCGTTACCGCTGTGGCCTGGTGAAGCAATTACAAGACCTCTTCTGGCTTTATTGAGGAGTGCTGCTGCTAACTAAATGGTTTTCTATAGGAATCCCAGGGGAAGAGATCATTAAGAAATGGGTCTCAATTTATCTGTGATGCAGTGGGAGATACACTCCCTGTGTGTGTGTGTGTGTGTGTGTGTGTGTGTGTGTGTGTGTGTGTGTGTGTGTGAGAGGTATACATAGCCACTGAAACCCAGGAGACTGAAGTACATCTGTTACAGATGAGGGGACTTCTTAAACACATTTCAATGAACTGACTATAAGCTGCTAATGCGCTCCTGTAATGGAGGCAGGTTGCTGCTGATGATGTTAGAAGGGGAAATAAGCCTTCAATCAAACCCTCTCTTTCACTGTGGGCCAAGAGTGTCTCTCTCTTTTGGAAAACACGGATGAGAGAGGGGGGGCTACTTCCGTCCCAGAGGGCATCTCTGATGAATCTTATACAGATTAATCCACCCCGTAAAAAGCCCTGAGTTGCTCCTTTTATTGATTCACCAAAATGCTAATCTCAGAAATTCAAATTCCACTGCTTGTGGCTGACTAGATTCAATTTGCACGCTTTTAATACGGTTCAAATAGAAACACATGCTCCTTTGAGAAATTCCTGCAGATTATTTTCTATGAAACTGGTCCAAGGTTGTCATTTTTTTTTATTTTGGTCCATCATGCAAACACCAGCTGACTGCATTACGGCTGAGGTGCTCGGGATAAAGCGTGAGTGACACATGTCGACATGTGGTGTCTGCTGGAGAGATGAGATGATGGCCTTGCAATTGGCCTTGATTACTCATCACCACCAGAAGCGATACAGTTACAATGAGGAACATATTTCTGTGATGACAGGGTCATAATGTTCATGCCCTGTCACACTCATTCCCTATGGTGATAGAGAAATAGCAGAGTGCATGCCCCTGGTGACTGGCAGAGCCCACACAGAATTAAAACAAATAGAACACACTGCCCACACATACACCGCATAGTACCCTATTCTTTCTTTAACTATGTGCTAGGACATGTAATATTTCACGGTCCTACCTCTGCTGGGGTTCCCACATGACACTGGTGGCAATGAATAATGAGGCTGCATAGGACCCATGGGATGGGATTACATTTTTCATTTCGCTCCAGAACAGAAGTTTTAGGACCTCTGAATTATGCAGAAGATGCTCCACTCTTTATCAAAAAGCCCTCAGATACAGAGGTTATTTGAGAGGATGGAGTGTTCCGAACAAAGAGATGTATCGTGACTCCACATCAAACCTTTTTTCCTACTGATAAAAGAACTCGAAGGAGTAGAGCGAAAGCTGTGTGGCCCATATGAGTCCAATGAAAAAGAGCAGCTATTTGTCTGGCCACATGAAACTAGAACAAAGCAAATAAGAAATGTCTTCACAAAATACCAATGTAATGAAAGCAGAATGTGATGTTTACCAATGGTGACTGCTCTGGCCCCACACGCTTAGTAAGAGTACACCAGACACTGTCTGGGCCCAAAAAACTATTTGATGTAGAAGACATTGATCATAGTCAAAGCTGGGATTTATCACTGTGTTATTACAGCGATGCAGGGGTGGATAAAGACATGAAAATACATGCCATCAACCCATGCAGTCTTGTCCGTGGTAAAATTGGTGTGAAATTGTGGATATGTCAAAGCAGTTGACACTTGATGAGGTCCGACACTGGAAAGTGTCCTAGCTTAGGTTAAAGTGCAAGCTACCAATCACTCAACAGCTCCTACCACCTAAAGTGTTCGGACAGATTGTGAAGCAAATGTTCGCCTTCTGTTGTTTGCACACATTTGATGGCTGGAATGTTTGTGCTGTCTGTTTATTCACTCCAAACAACTGATGTACCCACTGCTAAGATGCTCTAAAATCCCAGCGTACACTACCTGCTCAGCAACAAACAGCAGACAGACGCAGTTAGATACTAGCTGGTGAACATATTGGAGCATTTGACATCTAAAGAGACAGATATTTCCCTTACGAGATGGTGAAGACCAAACACAGAGCTAAAAGAGAGTGAATATTTGACTTACATTTGCCAAGGCTTTTTGCTTTGTAGCTGCTGGATGTGTAAAGCAACTGTTTGCCAGCACGTTCACCCTAGGAATTTAAAGGGTAACATTGGCATTTCTAAATTTGGACACTAATTTCCATGGTTTTGTATCGAAGTGATTAATGGAGACACACATTTTTTAAATTGGTCCAGTGTTGAGTGAGAGCGCTAGGAAATGGCTTCATTGTAACCTCTCAAGGGATTTGTGCACCATCAATTTAGGTCTACTTAAAGTGTTTGTTGTAGCCACTGACAGGCTCAGATCATTACTCTAAACGTATGACAGATATAGGCAAAGGACCCTATAAAGAACTGCTATCGCCAAACCCACCACACAAACATTTAAACAAACAAACATTAATTTCAGTGTATATAGAGCCGGCATATTTTTACATCTAACTGTGACAATTAAGGGTTTATTTCAGCCAACAAAGAGTTGGTGATTGTTGCAATGTTTGAATGTTTCTATAGACTTTAAAGGAAGTGTGTTTTAAAATGATAAAATTACTGTTTATCTATATCAAGTCTGATGGGTTTGGTGATAGCTTGCTCTGTAACAAAATGGTCTGCCTATGTAGGATAATTTCTATAAAGTTGTCAGACACCTCTACAACAATCTGATCCTGACTGTGTCAAAAACAAACCCTTTTTAGTGGACGTGGCTGTGCACAATTGCCCATAAATGTTAAATTGCAGTCAGTTTAATTACTGTTGGCTGCAGCAGTCTTACTCAATACCGCACCAATTTCATAAAATTTTTGTCTCCATTAGTTCTGCAGAAAAAATATATAGGAAAATATGGTCAAAAAAAGTTACTCTTTAAAGGGTAATGATATGTCATTGCTGTATTCCTGTATTCACAGCTTGTTTCTGCTGCTCCCAAGTGGCCAAAAAAAGTTATTACGGATTAGTTATTGCAGTTTTTAAGCTACCTGTTTTCTACTGTTTTTACCTTAGTTTTGTCATTATATAGTAAGATTACCCACCTGTGCATTATCTGTGTAACAAACACTTTTGATTGCAATTTTGTGGGCTTAACTTGAGTATTTTGTAAATTACTGGACATTCTTTTAATGTAGCATATGTAATATGTATATATATATATTAGGGCTGCTCGATTATGGAAAAAATCATAAACATGATTATTTTGGTCAATATTGAAATCACGATTATTTACACGATTATGTCTTTGAATTTGGAACAGCATTTATTGAACATGTTAAAAAACACTCTCCTGTTAAATATATAAAAATATCTTGTAATGTAGTAGCAGGGTCCGACGTTAAGGTTTTTTCCTACTTGCCCTGTCGGGCAAGTACTTCTCAAATCTACTTGCCCCATCTAAATTCTTACTTGCCCTGCTTAAGAGGTTCTTTTTCTGGCTGTGTGGTGCATATTTTCGCTCATAACTTATATCTTACGTCAGCAGAGATGCTCAGCCAATGGAGGCAGCAGCACATAAAAAGCAGCACACTGCAACTGGCCCCTCCGAGGACATAAACAGGAGAGGAAATACACAATTACAGGCCTGGAATTAAGTCATTTTTAGGGCAAGGCCACTTTGGCCTTTGATAAATACAAATTTATTGGGGCATCACGGCCAAAATGTGGGGCACCAAGGCCAAAACCAATGGCGCAATAACAATATGTGCTAACTACATTGAATGAAGACAAAACAATATATGTGCTGAAAAACAGTACTGAGTTTATTAAAACTGGGTGTGCATGACTGGGGATATGTCTCGTTTCTTGTTGTTTTGATTCATGTCCCTTATTTTTTAAGTCTTTGAAATCTCTTTATTCTTTTGCTATCTCCTAGTTATAAAGAAATTATTATTAGAAGAAGATTCTTTATTGTCCTTTCTCAGCACATAACATACATTGAAACGAAATTTGACCCATCCTACTGTATACACTGGGAGCAGTGGGCAGCTGCAGCGCAGCATCCGGGGACCAACTCCAGTTCTTTTGCCAATGCCAGTGGTCAGGGTCACTGACAGGTGTATTCACCTAACATAGCCTACATATCTTTAATTATATAATTATTCATATGTCTGTATGTATATTTTTACATAAATCCCCAGTATTTTATTTGCCTTTAAAAAATCCTCTTCCTTCATTTAATTAGACAATGTTTATTGTATTGTATTATATGTATTAATTCTCTACAGGATCTTGTATGTTCTTTAATGTGTGTTCAATTTATTAAAAGAAAAACCAAAAAACGTTTTGGTGAATCCTGCAGCAAAGTGAGCCCTCTTCCATAGAGATGATCTTTGCCTCCCAGTTTGTTCCTGGCGGCAGAGCAGAGTGAACCATCTTCTTCTCAGAGGATCTTTGTCCCATCTCCATGTACGCAGTGTAAACATCTTTCGCTGGCGATTTCTAGTCACTTCTAGTGACCTTCGCAGTCACTAGAAGCACATTATGACCCTTTGTAAAAGTTTCTGTGTGGTAACTGTGCTAACATGAGCTAACGTTAGCGGCTAAGGACTGATAGGCTGTCCGGTAACGTACGTGTGTGTGTGTGTGTGTGTGTGTGTGTGTGTGTGTGTGTCAGTAACATTACGTTAACTTAGCCGTAGCTTTGCTATGCTGTCATAAAAAACAGGGCATGCTACACTGGCCGTATGGGTAGGAGGGGCATTACGGCCACACACTGGGGACTCCACGGCACTGGCCGTGGTATAATTCCTGCCCTGCGATTAGAAATAATAAAAATAAAAAATCCGAGTCTGTGCTGCTTGCCCGATCGGGCATGTCTGCGCAGGGACTGCTGGCCCGCCGGATATTTTTACTTGCCCTGGGCATTTGGGCAACTGTTAATGTCGGACCCTAAACTGTTGTAGGCTACTGCACTCAATCTTTTGAAAACAATAAATAAATAAAATACAATAAGAGACAGATACTTCAATAAATCAAGTGGTTCTACCTTTTTTATCAACCAAGCGACGCTGCTCAGCCTCACCCTCTGTCATCTTTACACGTGCTTAAATCGCTGGCCTGGATCTCCACTCTCCACACACGCGGGGGCGTAGCGGTTGAGTCGCGCGTGCGCGTCTCAGAACGGAAACACCAAATAATCGTTTTTCCTCAATTATATGAATCGTAATCACGATTAAAATTCGATTAATTGAGCAGCCCTAATATATATATATATATATATATATGTATATGTATATATATATATATATATATTACATATGAAACATACATATACATATAAAACCTGTGAAATTCACTTTCTGTCTATACACACCTTTAGATGGAGCAGGGAATTTCCTTGCCGTTGATGTTCACTAGCATGGCTTTGGAGAAAAAAACAAACAAACAAAAAAAACCCCAACAACCTTCATTTAAAACTGAAGCCATGTTTATATGTCTCCTGTTTTTCTTATTAGAGCACATTTTCACTTGCTTTGAAATTCCTATTTTATGCAGGTGTTGTGAGGCTGTTGTGGTGTTAATGTTAATGCAGCCAGATGAGATGGAGGTACATAAATTAGCGAGAGTCTTTTTAGAAAAGCACATAGCTGATAGTCAAGTGATTGAGAGTCACACTGGCATTAATTTTGGCTCTCCAGCACTTCGATGTTGATGCCAGCCTCTTTTGTCTATTCAGACCATAATCCACTTGTATTTTTGCACTCATCAGAAAATCCTTACCAGCATTTAATGAGGTGGGCATTGTTCATTCAGCCTTATCAGTTAGCAAGCAGTCAGAGAGTGTCAATGTAGACACTCACACTTGTGTGTTGTAGTTACACTACCCATTTTGTGTGCTATTTATGCCCTCTTCTCTCTCCTAGTTTTTGTTTTCTATTTTATAATCTTATAGGAACTATGGGAATTTTACTTTTTTGCTTCATCCCCACAAGTTAGCTGAGAAGATCGATATCAGTTGTGCTTTCAGAACAGAAGTAGTTAAGTGACATGTTCATGCGATGTACAGTCCTTTGTCCTAAGGAATTGTGGCCATATTAGACAAATTTGCATTATTTAAAATACCTACAGGTAGCAGGAAGAAAGCACATGGAGGTCATTATGGTGGATGGGCATGCAGCGCACGCAGTTTTCATGCAGGATTACAGAGTTTGCATATTTCACAACCCAAAAGTTTACATTCAGTGTAACTATTACCAGAAAAAAACAGAAAAAAAAGCTCTGTATGGAAAATATGAATCTACCACCACCAGTTGTTTGGTTTGGCTATAGCATAAAAAAATTAAATTGTCATTTAAATGGGGGGAAACAGTACCTTTAAAAAATCACAAAGTAGCATGTCATATCTCATTTGTTTAATCAGTGTAAAGACTGAAGTGTAAAAAAAGACATATTGCCCGGTGCATTAACATTCTGGTGTCCTGTTATCAAACTCTTAAAACTATTTCTTAAATCTATATCTGCCTTTACTGTAACCCTGATCCATCCCTTTTCCTAACCTTGCTCTAGTTTCCATGTGCAAATATTGTTGAAGGAAATAATGTATAACATTGAAAAAATTTGATTAAAAAACAAACAAACAAAAAAAACAATATCACTAAATGTAAACTGGGATTTTGCAGAATTATTCAATATCAATTAAGTGTTCATAATGAAGCAATGTTAGAAGGGAACTCAACAACTTTTTTGTCCTTGCCTCTGGGTCCTATCTTACAAGCAGAGTACAGAGTGCAGCTCAAGTGTCATTGCTAGATTCAGACTGATGCAATTGTCATTTTCAGAAAACCCCTCTCTTTTCTAATCTGCCAAATCCATCATGTAAATAACAGTGCACCAGGTGCAGAAGCATCTAGCTTTTAAAGGGAATGGGAAATAACACTCTGATTGGTTCATGTTATGCCCAAAACACTACCATGATTAATTAAGAGACTAATACCCTTTGCCCTTTGTGCCTTACTTTGCGCCCAGATTATGTGTTGTGTAACTAGCAAAATTAGTTGAACATGCCCCAAATGCACCATGCACTTTAGACCATGTGCTATAGATGGTTTAAATAGGGTCCCCTGAGTTTGTTGAAGCAAAACATGAAGTCAGACCTTTTTTTTTCTTGTCACCTCTGTACTGTGAAGATTTCCTATCAGTGGTTATATTGACTGCATAATAAACGTGGCAGCCAGGGTCAGTCTCATCTTGACTGAATGTTTTTTTGTTTGTTTGTTTGTTTGTTTTTTACATTCCAGCTTCATGTTGTTATTTGGCTAAAACTGAATTTTACACAAGTGCAGTTAAGTACATGACCATGGAATTAACTAAAGTATGCATTTTTAATAACTTGATTTACAAATCAAATTTTGATTTAATTCCCCCATTTTTCCATGTTCTTTAACTCTTTGCCATTACTGACAGGACAATTAAGCTTATATAATTTAATGAAAAGACACGGCACAGCTAAACGTTGCTATTATATGTTATTAACCTTGTCCATGATTGAGCGTCATTTCATAGGTCAGGCAAAGAAACTATATGATTAAACTCCGGCTTTGCAGCTGTGTGGGCGAGTGCTGAATGAGCATAAACATGACAGTTTTAGAACGAACTCACTTGCCTGTATAGGCTGCCAGACGGCCCGTGGCTCTCCACCTGCCTGCTCACCACTTATTGAAGATGAATGAGTTCTGGGCGGCCATTACTTACCTTGTGAAATGGCCTTAAAAGGGATGGCATAGCCCTTGTCAGCGCAAATGTGACCAAAATACCATAAAGTCAGCCTCATTTATAAACAGATCCATTATATTTAAGAAAATGTCAGCTTATAATACACTTTAAGTCCAGCAGTAAATAATAATAAAACACGTTCCCCTCAAGCACACTAGCATTAAAAGATCAATGATGAAATGCAACAAAGTTTTAAAAAAAAGTCAATGATAATGAGTGAAAATATTACTTTCCCACTGTGGTCAAGCATGAACATACAACTGCATGTATACATATTAAGAATATATCTTGCAAATTTCTTTGCAAAGGATAACATTAAGTAACACCAATAAATAAAAAAAGATTATTAAAATAAAATATAGGCCTATACAAAATATTTAACTTGGGCAACATATTCCAGCTCTTTACTGACATAAACATCACAATACCACAATATAAAAATAGTCAATTACTTTTCAAATATAACTGTGCCCATTTTCAAAATTCATACGTATTATTCCTATGCTGTAGGAGAGTCAAAAAATATAAGTTAACAGAATCAACTCTCTCCCAAATACAAAAGCAAGAGTCATAAAACTTAAATTTGTGATGTCAAAGGGTATTCAGTGTGAAGCTGTTCCAAAGACAATGAATTGGGAAATATGTTATAAATGAGACTGAGAGCACACAGGCAAATGTTCTGAATGTATGAATACATTGTTTCAGAGCTGAAAACACTACAATAGAATAAAGCTCATTTGGGTAAAAAAGAAAACAACATTCTGTGGCTCCACAAAATCAGTCTGCCATTCATTGTCTGTGGAGCAACTCCACACTTTATACCACAATATCACAAGTTTGAGACTTACTTCTCTGATTTCTGGCTTTGACAAAGAGGTGCTCATGTTCACAAATATTGATTACACTTTATCAAGCCATGGAAATAGCGAAGGAGAAATCTTAATTGAGGTGGTGTATCTCTTTATTAAAAGCGCAAAAACACATCAGCTAAATTTACTTATGTCAGTACACAAAGCAAAAGTAAAAGCACCTGTTATGTGGGCTACATGTTTTTAGCTGGTTGCAAAAAGGCTGATTCTAGTGACTTTATTTACTTTTTGATAGTAATCCATAAATATATTTTACAAGCCGAGTACAGATTCTGTGTGATAATTCTAAATTTGTGAAGTAGCCAGTGAGTATAGCTGTCAGATAAATGTAGTGTAGTAGGCTAAAACGTATCTTCATACAAAGGTTTGTAAGGTATCTTACAAAAATCCACATAATGCAGACCATAAGATATCCATTGAATTAGCACCCACGAATGGTGTCATTAAAGGGATAGTGCAACCAAAAATGAAAATTCACCCATTATCTACTCACCCATATGCTGATGGAGGCTCAGGTGAAGTTTTAGAGTCCTCACAACACTTTCGGAGATCCAAGGGCAGACAAGGCAGCAACACAACTCCAACGAATGCAGGCTGACGGTGCCCCAGATTCAAACGTCCAAAAACACATAATTGAAACCACAAAATATCTCCATACTCCATTATAAGTGCCCTGAAGCCCTGACATAAAAAGTTGTTTGGAAAAATGTCATTTGAACTCTACTGTGTACACTGCGCTCACGTGTGTGCGCTTGCACGAGACTGTGAGACATGGGTACTGCCTTCATGTGTGTTCACATGCTTTCACTGGTCTTGCGCGCTAGCACGCACATGTGAACACGGAGCACAGAGAGGCAGTTAGAGCTACAGGCTACAATGAGGCTAAAAACAGAGTTGAAATGACGTTTTTCCAAACAACTTTTTATGTCGGGGATTCAGGACACTTGGATGTTTGAATCTGGGGCACCGTCAGCCTGCATTAGGTGGAGTTTTGTTGCTACCCCCTCTCCCCTTGGATCTCCACAAGGGATGTGAGGACTCTAAAACTTCACCTGAGCCTCCCTCGGCATATGGGTGAGTAGATAATGGCTGAATTTTCATTTTGGGTACGCTATCCCTTTAACTTATGTACTTAACGTAAAGTTACATATTTAATGTAAAGTCACATGGGTTAGGTTTAAGAGGGTTCAGACTGGGTTTAGGAAAGTGAATTTAGGTAGATTAAGTTTAGGAAAAGAAACATGGTAATGCTATACCCTAAAAAAAACAAGTTCACTTGGTTTTACTTGTGACACAAACATCAGTATCCTGGAGGAAAGTCCTATGTTTATTTGACTCATCCACCATCCTAAACTGCCACCTCACGCATACTTTTGCTCTTTAAACTAATTCCTTCTTTACTACCATCAGCACATTGGTCACATGATCTCAACCTTCCTGATAACATGCTTTATACACAAATTACAGGCTCATGATTATGTGGCTTACATATGAATTATGGTGCATTACATTTTTTTAGGTTTGTATACAAACAGTGCACGAGAACAGCCTGTGTTGTAACACATCTAGGAGTCTGCAGCCATACAAGCAGCTCTGTGAGGTTGCACTGAGACACAGTGGTGCTTTGTGCTAAATGTTAAAACATCTTAGTCTAGCATGTTAGTGCTGTGACATTTGCTAATTAGTGCTAAACATGAACTGCAGCTGAGGCTGATGGAAATGTCATTAGGTATGCAGTTCTTTGGTGATCATCCAAAATAGATGTACTTCTAGGAAAATTAACAAGATCAGTTCTCTATAAATTTCAACAAAAGAAAACAAAAGGAAAAATGTCAACTTCATGGCAGTGCTAGAGGAAAAGTAGGGCAATAATCAAGGTCAGTAGGATACTTTGTCTGGGATCCATAAATGTATGTACAAAGTTTGATCTAAATCCATCTAATAGTTGTTAAGCTATTTAAGTCTGGACAAAAGTAGTGTTCCAACTGACCAACCGTCAGATTAACTTTGCCACCCTTAGAATCACGCTGCTAACATGGCTAAAAAGTAAAATATTTTAATCTGAAATATAGTGCAATAGAAGTGTAAATAAGCAGAAAATGGGCATACTCATACAAGTAACTCAAACTTGTACTCAGAAACGATAGGTACTTGAGTGTACTTGGTGATAGTAAATCCCACCACTGGCAGCAGATTCCTGTAGGATGGGTCTTCCTATATCCCACCCACAGAAATACATTTAAGCCCTGAACCATGCAAATCTCTCACTCTTAATTAGCTTCTCATTCTTATTCACATCAAATATTGGCTGCATGTGTCCAGCGTCTGGTCACAGCAGCCCAAAATGACGACTTTCCATCAAAATTTAGATAAGGTTATGGAGCGCTGATACAATATGTGCTGTTGGAATTAGAATTAGTCCACCTGTGTTTCCAGATTTGTCTGTGTGGGTCAGCGCAATCTGGCAAGTGGGAACATTGAATACCTTTGTCACTGGACTCATTGTAACACCATGGTTGGCCCATTAGCCCACATATGGCCTGCCTGGCAATGCTCTGATAGGCCATCAGTGCTCAAGCCAGGTCAATTAACAGCCAACTGTTCATTTAGAGTAGTCCTTTGACATGAACCAAGATATCCAGTCAGTAGTGCTAACTGTCCCAATCCCATTAATTGCAACACTGGTACAGTACTGATTGTAGTAATAGCTCAATGGAATTGTTGATGAACAGTGCTTTGGCAGCCTTTTGTTGTGGCTGGCCTGAAAAATACTACAACAAAAAGCACAGCAATTGCATGAGAGTATCATCATTTATTGGGGGAAAGACTGCCAGAGGGGCTTCATTCTGTTTTCATGGAGCAGAATGACTATATGTGTGTAACAAAGCATGAGACGTGGATTTGTGCAAGTAGAAAAATATCCAACACACTGTCCTCTGGTTGTGGGTTTGGCCTGTCCTTTATGTCTGTCAGACTATCAGGAAGCTTCCGATGGCTGCAAATGACCCTATCCACTGGTAACGGACCAGCTGTTTGTTTGGTAATGGATTTCCTTTAAAATGCTATGGGCCCTTGGCTATGGCTAATTCTACTCGTTAATGGTTGTTATTGTCAACTTAACAGTATTGGCAGATGGCGGAAGTGACTACACGGCTGATTAATGGATGCTGTGGTCAACACTCTGGCCACTGCTGCTTGCCATGACTTGCAGTATCAGAGGCAGTTCAAATATCATTAGTGATACCCTCACTGAGGCTATTAACCAACGCAAGGGGATCTATATTAATAGGAATTTGAAGCACCTCCAAAATCAATCAACCTCAAATCAACCTTCAGACTGACATGAAATATGCCACTATCTATCAGCACTGCAATAACAAAAGCAAATAATTGCACAAAAAACAATCAGCAAATTCATCTATGGATGAAAAGCTAACCCTTTAACTCCAACATCATTCTAATTTCATACTGCAATGGCTGCCTGGTTAGAAGGAATAAAATTATATTTCTCCAGGGAGCGCCTCTGTACAGCTAGATTATTCCCTTTCTCAAACAGCTGTGTATCCACAAAGGCTGCCATAAGCTCATCAATGGATGTGTTTGGTTAACAATGTGGTTTCTATTTGTGGTACTGAATATGTTCGCAATCAGCTTGTCCAGCATAATGCGTGTTAGTCCAGCCATTATCACAATGGCATCATGGCTAGTTAGTGTTTTCGGTCAAAGCCTCTTTGTCTGTGTTACAGTGGGAGTAATCATTACAGCTACATTTGGACCAGTACTAATTGCATGGCTGCCCTATTAGCCTATGTGGCCAGACTAGTAAACATCTGATGGCCCCACAAGGGTCCTGAAACTCACTCAGTCATGTGCCAACTGTTTGTATATGTCAAGATTTTACTCAGCTATGGACAGTTCTGCTAAGAGCTTTTAATCATTGTTTGTGAGCTCGCTGTCTGCTGCGTGGATGCAGGCAGCACTGATTATTTTTAGCATCAGTAATTAGTAGCTATGATACTGCTATGTATGTCATGACATTTGCTTTATTATTTCTCTTCTGTGAGCTTGTGTACAGGGACAGAGGTTCAGACATTTACCCTTTCCTTTGAGCTCATTCAGCCAACTTCAAAATAGCTTGCAAACCTCCATAGACATTTTAAACGAGGCATTAAGCAACAGCAACAAGCATATACTAAGCTTGTGGAAATACACTAGATAGGCCCGAAATGCTACTTTTTAAGGCTGCAATAATGTGTTTTGGTTGTGTGAGGTCAGTGAAACAAGGTAAAAACACAACATTGACATATTGTCTAGTTGTTTAGTTGTTATGAATTAGGGCTGTCAAAATTGCTCAAAAATGACGTTCGAATGTTCCTTCTAAAAATAACTCATAGGTTCGAACCATTCGAATATTTTTTTTTCCGCATTATGTCCACAAGAGGGCAAACCAATACAAGGAAACATACTTGTATATGAAACATAACTACCTGTAGGTATTTTTATTTCAACATAAACGTCTTTGAAAACATTTACATATCTACACATTAAAACACATAAAACAATTATCTATAACATTACGTTATAAACGACCGCGGACCTCTGGCTCGCCCCCCCCCCCGACCCGTGAAAACACCACCCGCGGAAGCGCTGTGCATAGCCTCGAAGCACCGGACCGTGACCGGCTCGCGCCTTGCAGCGATCGTTTCGCCGTCTGGTCTATTTTCTGTGCGAGCCACGAGCGAATGTGTCAAGCCGGATGACAGAGACAACAGCTGGGAGCAGAACCGCTTGTCGACCAGCGTGGAGAAATGCGCGTCTGATGCCAGCGCCCACTTGCAAAGAGGACAGCTGCGGTGGTGTTTTTTTTCTCTCTCCACAATCAAATATCAATTTTCACATTCGAAGGTCCATTTTATTTTCAAATTTGAATTTAAATTTGAATTTAGAATATTCGTTGACAGCCCTGTTATGAATACTTACATTTGACAAATTATACCCCTCCTTTTAGTTCCGTTTTGGTCTCCACCAACTCCTGAGAAAAAATATCTGCCTCTTTAGCTGCTAAATGCTACACAGCTAATCTCTCAATCTGTCCGCTGGGAAGGTAACCTAAAGCTGCATTTATACTTTTGTCCAAACTTGTAGGGGCATTCAAACTCAATTGAGATACATTTAAACAAAATTTGCAGATTCTAAATCCAAAACAAAGTGCTGGAAGATGCTAAAACTCTCTCTGAAGCTAAGGGGAGCTTGGAATGATAATTCTGTGCATTTGTTACTACAAGCCACCCTCTCATGTAAAATTTAAAATTGATTAGTGCAGCTCACACTTGGACAAGAGGTAAAGCAGGTCGTCCACTAATCACAAAACCGATGGTTTGAACGGTGGTTCAGTCCCCAGCTCCTCCAGTCTGCATGTTGATGTATCCCAGGGCAAGATACTGATGCACAAATTGCTTGTGAAGGTTGTGCCATCTGTGTGTGAGTGCGTGTGAGTGTTTAACTGATAGGCAGGGAGCACCTTGTATGGTAGCCTTGGCCACCAGTGTATAAATGTATGTGAATATGTGAATGTAGCATGTAGTATAAAGTGCTTTGGGTGTTTGGAAAATTAGAAAGGCGCTGTATAAATGCAAGCCCATTTACTATTCCAATCTTGCTACTTTTTTTCCTTCTCTCCAGGAAATTTCCCCTTGGACCACAACTTAAGTTGTTTCTAAAATATGTCACGAGTGACCATTCTGCATCATTACCATGAGGAACACAGGAAAGCAGAGTGTTCATGCAAACGGGTAAATAGGCATAAGTGAATCTCATATATATTACAAGCATAGCCTCAGGTATGCCTATATTTCTGTATGGTACGGTGTAATATGAGTTCCCCATCCCCCACAGTCCTGTCTGCTTCTGCTGGCAGAATATCAACTGAATCCCAGCTGACTTTGTGTGGACCTATTTGGAAGGGATTAAATAGCTAGCAACTAATAAAGGAGATGTTGCAAAATGCATATAGGGACTGTATGGGGCTGATTGACTAAGTAGTAAGCAGCTTGTGTAATTATCAGACCCATAGATGGAGAGAACTGAATGAGAGAGGAGGAGTAGGTTAGGGAAGAGGTGAGAAAACATGGGAGATGGAAGAATAGTGTTGTGATGGGCGGAGGAGGGAGGGAATAAAGGATGAATCACGCACATAAACATGCAGGGCTTTATGGAGAAGAATCTTATCGAGTGAATAGCACTAACTAAATTCTTTGTAGAAGTCAGTAATTACATGAAATATGTTTCAGTGCTTACCCTTGACTCCTCTAGAATTTGTCAAGAAAAAGGAATTACAGGACTTCTCTGTGTGTGCTCAAGCCCAAATTTATAGTTTTCAAATATCTGAGCTTAGATTTAGTACCTAATTCCTAACAAATAAATCTGCAGGACATCTGTAGCTGCCTTCTGCAGTTACATTATAGAAAGAAAACCCTGGCAGTGTATACATCATCCACATCAAAATGCTGTTCTAACAAAGCTGATGACCAGGTTCAGTCATCTTATATGCATTGTGCCTCTAGATGCAATAAATACTTTACACAAGCCCTTCTATGCTATCAACCGTACATCCAGAGGCTAATTATTTTGGATATAATTGATGAATATCAGATTGTTCCCCTGATTCTTAATACCAGTTTTAAGCAGGTAATCAGTAACTTGCAACTGATTGCATTTTTAAGCTCCCAGCCGACTAGTTTTTCATTAATTATTGAAGCTTTACTTCAGTAGCTGTCAACAAAGTTCCAGAGGATTAATGAATCAGGCTGTAACACACCAGCCACTGTTTGTGACACTCAGACTTTGGGGTAATGCTTGTCTGTGGCCGTTGCACTTTACCTCTGCTTATGTTTTACTTAGACTTATGACCTATATGTGCAACAAGGGGACATTATACATTTACATCATGTTTACAGTCTATTTAGACAATATGGATTGTCACCAATGCTGTGTTTTTAATGCTGTGGTTTATTGCAGTAACAGCATTATTTCCCATGATAGGAACAAGATTAATAAGATTATCAGAAAGTATGTTTTTAAAGATTCTGTAGCTTTAAGTCCTGATTCATTACAAAGGATTTTGAAAACGAAAACAAGAGAATAACTCAAACCATACTTTGATTTTAAACTCACACATTGGCCTCTAGTTTCCCAACACAGCACAGGGTGGCACAGGGTGGTGAACCCCCACGCAGAGCTAGTTTCCAGCAGCGCAACCCGCGGCACGCTCAGTTTGGTAGTTTGGCAGACCAAGGTGCGCTGAGATGGGTGTGGCGGCGCAGCAGGGGAAGGTGTCGACAGATCCAGCTTGGTGCAGTGACAGTTTCGTGCCAAAAGGCTTCGCCAAAGGTACGCTAAAAGCTCGCCAGCTGAAACCAGGTCTACTGTCAACGCAGGCGGAGCGCAGCCGGTGTAAGCCGAAGTTTGGCTGACCGGCGGACAGTGCGCACACGTCACCAAAACCTCACAGGCAGGTTTCCAGAATATCAGGCACATTAACGATGTAATAAATAGCCACAAAAACCACTATTCAATGCAACTATCTGCAATCAGCACATAAATGTATCTCTATATTGACTGTCCCGTCACATCTGATGTCAGATCAAAGGGGATTGGCACCGTTTGGCACGCGTAATGGAAACCCAACCTGATTAACAAAACTAATGAGTTCACATCCCTCTCAGCCAACCACAAACAGCCACAGCATCAGATAGGGAGTATATATTCAGCATCTGTCATCTTAGAAAAGTCAAAAGAAAAGAAACAGAGTGAGACTGCGAGAGAGAAAAAGAGAGCGCGCGCACGAGAGAAACGCAACATTGATTTACAATTGTGGTGACCTCCTCCCAGGCTACCTTTGCATCATCAGCCCGTGGAGGTCTGCTCGCAGTCCCGTATATTCAGACACTGCGAGCTTGGACCTCCAGGACCAAAACATCAGTTTCCTCCTGGGAAAAGTTTGGCTGTCTGACACTGCTGCTCTCTTCTGCCATGGCAAATTGAGTAAACTCTCATTACGCCTTTGCGCGGTGCATTTAAGGGTGAGGAGAGGGGCTCATTTGATTGGTGTGATGTGTGTAAAACCCACTCCACGCCTTCTCTTCTCCCTCTTTCTGACTTGCACAGGTAGGAGGGACGGAGGTGGGAAAGAGGAGTAGCTGCGCCAGGCACACGGTGTGCCAAACTTGCAAAATCCGCCTGGCCACACCCAGTTGGCGAAGCGCAGGTGCACTGCGCCCCCGCCTTGCCCGGTCTGCGAAACTAGAGCCCATTGTATGGTGTCTTTAGTAGCTGAAAAAGTGTGTTAAGTGGCTGGTCAAGGATGCCCAGATGCTCCAAGGACCCTTAATGTCTTTGTCTTCTGTGATTGGCATTTTATTAGTGGATCTAATTGTGCTAATAATGATTTAGTCTTTTAACCTACTGGCTAGGCCAGCTCTTGGAATGTGTTGTGTGTCAGTAAAAGAGTAGTAGGGTTGTGTAGTGTTAGTATATTTTTGTTGCTTTCCAATGAAAAGCGTATACAGTATCCACATGAGTTTCTGTTCAATAAGAAAAAAAAGTGTTGTTTTAAGCTCACATGACAGCTTGTTTTACATAGCAGTACCTCAAAGGTGCAATATATAAGACATGGCCAGATTTTTGTTTAAATCATCCAAATAATAAACTAACATTATTTCAGTCAGTTCAGCTCACGTTTGAATATTTATTTCAACAGCAGAACATAGTTAGAGTTTGGCATCTAGACTCCGGCCTCATCACTTCCTGCAGATATGTTTACATGAGATATTGGGAAGTGATGATCAAACCTTTCCCCCCCCCAAAACTGCATGACTTTGGAGCCTAGTGCTGTTAATGGGGATTTTCTATGTGTGGGCCTAGACACCAGCAGCCGTGTGGCCATTCCCCGTGAGCTCCTAGCTTAAATACTGTAGACCGCCAAATTTGGAGGGTCTGTTTGTAGATGACATATGGGGAGTGACGTATGATGTGTGTGTATGAATCAGCGCAGCTCGAGTTGACTGCCTGAAGTAGCTCGCAGTCATCACTCCATAAACAGGATGTGAAGAAGCATGTTTTGAGGTAATGTCAAAGATGCTACTGTGTTGTGTTGCAGGTATACCCACTGAAATGGGCATGCTAGCCCTGAGCAGTCCTGCCTCATAATATCACTTGTACCTCAAGAAGTGATTGGGAATCACTCAGTGTTTCTCACAGAATTAGTCTATGTGTAGTGGTAGCTCACCCTTTTTAAAAAATTTTATTTTAAATGCGTGTGCATCCCTTGGTATCATTCTGTGTTTTCTGTCTAAATTCTGAGGTTTTTGGGGGTCCCTGAACACAGCACAGGTGGAGATCTCCCCAAGTTCTTTCTTTATTTGGCAGCACTTCCTGAGTCAGGGGATGGCTAACATTCAGAGCTGATCAAATCAGATCTGTGGAGAGGACCAGCTGCTGCAGAACCAGGTTTGATGTAGTTTAGACCCAGTAAAATGAACAGTTTAGTTTCATTTTCAGTGCACCTGACTTTCTGCGCTCCGACAGCGTGGTGCTATAAATAACCAAACGATATATAGATTTCAGCAGCACTCATGATGAATTTTAAGATAGCTGTGTTATTTTGACCGGTTCTCAGCAGTTTGGTCAAATGCTGTCAAATATGCTATTGTTGCTGTTAGTTTGTAGTTGGTTGGTGGTGAAATGCTGCTACCATTCGTTTGTAAGTCAGTCAGTCAAGACTAGTCCAGGCAGCTCTGGAAATGGGTTAAGACCAAATGGGCTTGAGAACATACTGAGGCCAAAACCAAAAATAATTATTGAATTTTTTTCCGATATCCAATATGCCAATATATAACAGCTTATTTGGCTGATAACTGATACCGATATCCATACATCATTTTTTTCCACCACCTAATTTTACTGGTCATCAAGTCTCTTCTGTAGTGGAATTAACATCACACTATGCCCACCAGCTGATGGAGACATGAAATACAATGCTTTTCAATATTCATTTATTTTGCAAAATAAGAAAAAGCATGTTGGCGATTCCAATAGTTCCTTTTAAAGACAGTATCAGCCAATACCAATGGCACGTCAATATTATTGTGCATTTCTATTATTATGTCATTTCTCCTGGTCAACTTATTCTAACAGAACATCTGTTTTGTTTCACCAGCTAATTTTGAAACCGTACATTGACATTGACATGATTGCAATATCCCAATGATGCACAAACAAGGACTTATAATATGTTATGACACTCAAGCTCAGCAAGGTCTTGGAGAACAGCATATTAGCACTTTCTAACACTGATCGGTGGGTGGGATACGTGAGGAGGGATAATATGACTTTCAGCAGATCGTGCTGCTGACAGGCTGTGGTTTTCTTAATCATCAGCTGGTGAGGATGTTAACAGAGGTATTGATGGGCCTTAATTGACCATATGGCTGCTTGTTTGTCTAGCTGGAGATTGACCAGAGAACACACTGATAAGACAGTAACACATGGATCTAACATGTGCTGCACAGAAATGTGAACACACACACACACACACACACACACACACACACAGAGCCAGCACAGCACAGCACATAATTAGTCGTGGGTCCCAGTTCCCAACCATAGCCCAGTGTTCCTCCCGACATTATCTGCATTATGCTGACACTATTGCTGGCTCTGCTGCTTCACAATTCAGTCATGCTTGCACGTGTGTGTGTGTATGTGTATGCATTTCTGCATGTGTGTGTTTTTGAGATGGGTGGGTTTCCTCCCACCTGCTTGTTCAAAAACAGATTCAGCCTGAAGTGCTGCAATCTGAGAAAAAGCCAATTACACGTCTCTCATTTCCTTTTTTTTTTTTTTTTTTAATCAGATGCCCTTATGTGCCCCCTTTCTTTTGTCCTACACTGATTATTCCAGTCAAACTCTTTAATTTCAATGCACTTTCTTTATCCCTAATCTTTCTTCTTCCCCTGGATTGTGAACACGTTTGTGAGGCTCAAGTGGGTGGAGCTGTTACTTCCTAATGATCTCTGCTGGTTTTGAGAGGGCCTCATAAAACATTGACAGCTACATGTAGGAGTTCATTTGAGCACGGCGATCAACCTTTTCATGCTTTAATCATGGAGTTTTCCTCCTGTTTTGGGGGTTTGTCAACAAGCCGCTTTGACAAGTCTTTGCCTGCCTCAGAAGAAAAAAAAAAACATACTGGAATTAAAGTCAAATCAGTTTTATTTTCACAAATCACAAAATTGCCTCAGGGGGCTTTACAATCTGTACAGCATACGACACCCTCTGTCCTCAGACCCTCGCTTTGGAGAAGGAAAAACTCCCCCAAAAAACACTTGCCAATTTTCAACCAGCTTGGTATTGGTAACAAATTGTGTAGTATGTGTAAATAACATGGTAAACCTATCTTACCAGTGGCCGGATCTCCCTGCTCATCTGGCGGATTTCCACTCAAACTACAGGTGGTGCTTCTGCATGTTCGTATGCCTGTCACCATGGACACATGGAGTATAGAAACGGATCAAGAGAGAAACCCGCCTCCCTCTCTTACAGTCAGACCAAACTGAGATCAAACAGTAAAACTAAGCAGCGCTGATCAAATATGAACCAAGATTCTGCAACTGCATTGCCTATTTCTCACCTGAAGAGTTTTCAACAAATATTTTAGCTTACTGTTGAACTGTAATACAAGATCATTTGCTATCAGCAGGTCTTCATATTGTTGACTGTGGAAAAACGGCACCACCAGCAGGAGCATTCGTTGGCCCGGTGCAGCACAGTGTAGTCTGGTAGTTGTACGTTTTCTGCCTCTTGAGCAAAAGCAAATATCACAGCCCTTTTACTCTTTTTTTTTCTCTGGTCATGTAGCACCAATTTCAAATATATGTCCATCTTTCTACTACACAGACAGCCCGGTTTTATGAAAATACCATCTTTCCAGCAGTGAAATACTTCAAGGGGTAAAAATTGGAGGACACCTCAGAAGCAGCTGAGGAGTGATATGTCTCCAAGGACAGACGGACTTGCAATACATGTTGTAAGACCAACATAATAAAATTACAATAAATACAATATATATGACAAAATAATACATAGAATGTGAACGTATATGACATTGATGGATCCAGGACCATGTGCTTGTGTGAACCATGTAACCTGGAAAGAGGACAGACAACACACACACACACACACACAAGAAGCAAAACTAAAGCACCTTATTCACACAGACAGGAGAATGAAACAAATACACAGAGGAAGAGAGGGAGACAAGAGGAGAGGCTGAATCTGTTAGAGGACAGAGATCCACATCCAACATGGGGAATGAGACACCAACAGCCAGCAGAGACGGAGAGAGCGTCCCAGAGTGGCTGATGGTCCAGCACAGAGAAGGCTGAGTTAAAAGACAGAGAGAAAGAGGCACACAGCAGTGCTTGTGGGACACAAACAACAGAGGACAACAGAGGGTGACTGAGAACCAGTTGCTTGAAGTTAATATTATTCTCGTTGGCAGGACTACTCGTCTTAAATTATACATTGAGACTGAGATCGACCCGACAGCTGGATAATAAAAGAATGAGCAACTACTAGAAAGTTGAGGCAAAAAGCTGAGTTTTGATTTGAAGGCCTGCCCTCAACAGAGTCGGACTGTCTAATGTCCACAGGAAGATTATTCCAGAGAAAGGGGGGTACGATAGGAAAAGGCCATGTGATTGCTAGGGACAAACAGGAGCTCTGTATTCTGAGAGCCAAGAGTCCTGACTGGAGTATAACATTTTGGGAAGATCAGACGGGACAGTTTTGTAAGTCATCAGAAGCACTTTAAAGTCTGATCTGACACAGGAGCCACTGAGAGAAAGCTAAAAAAAACTATGCAATATGGTCAAATTTTCTAGTTTTAGTTAAGATTCTTGATGAAAACTAGAAAATTTGACCAAATCATACCAGTTTTAGCTTCCTTTCACTGGCTCCCGATCCAATTAAAGACGGGGATCAGTTGAAGTGGCTTAATGTGATGCAGACAGATTGCAGATGTCTGTGAGGAGCCGCTGAGTGTCATTACATCAGGCCGAGTGTGTTTGCCTGCAGTGAGTAGGAAGACTTGGATGGATTTTGGGTTCCATCCAAACTTGTCAAATTTATTTCAGAACATTTACAGTGAGAGGATCTCCCCACACTGACAGATCATGTTACTGCTTTCACTATTTATAATTACGAGACTTGTTTGAACAAACATATCACAGCCTAAGTCTTGTATTATTCTATTCATTCAGTGGATGACTTATTGAAAGTCATATTGGCATTTCACAATTGGAATTTCTTAAACAAGCTTGGCAGAATCACTTGGCAAATATCACTTGCTGCAAAGATGATAACAGGGCTATATGTGAAAGCTGTGAATACTGTACACTGCAGCTGAGAGCAAAGACGTGGCAAAGCTGTTGGACGTTAGCGAGAAAATATTCATACCTATTGAAAGAGCCACATGTGCACACAGACACAAAGGTCTATGTGGTCTATCTGAACAGCTCAACATGCATCAACCAACCTCCCCTCTGGGTTGCTCACATTTGGTGACCATTCAGGCCTTCCTATCAGGGATAGTAATAAATACATTTTTTACATATAAAAGCCTCTGTAAATCTACCTTTTATTCATCAAGTATTTGCTATGTAAAGATATAGTGGAGTAATGGCGTCCCAAAAAGAGAATGAAGTCACACTCCCTCTATGTTTTTTGTAATCTGAGGTTCTCTGTTTGTTATTGTGATATATGGTGCTGCCATGCGTGCATGTTGACGCATGTGAGTACCTAGCAGCATTTATGCTGCCTCTTCAAGGCGGAACTTGTACGCCATTATACGCCTCACCTGTCTGTGTAAGACTTATGTCTGCAAAAGAGGTTGGGGAGCACCTTACCCTCCGAGCAGAGGACAAGATCAGCTGCCAACAGAGAGAGTAAATGATTGCATTTGCCATGTTATGCGATTGTTAGTATTCATAAACGGCTGCCGATGTGTCTGTTATATTTTACACTAGAGACCATCTCTGCTGTGTTACGTGTTTCCCCCGTCAAGCCTCTTTTGCTTCTGCAAAGCTGGCATGCTGTCTAAAATCACACACTGGAGCAGCATGATGCCGCCGCTGTTTGGTTCTGTGTAAGAATGCACCTATAGTGTGATATCTGTAAAAAGGGCTCCTGTGTGTGTGTCCACTGGTGAGCTAATCACTGCTGCTCCCCACTGCGCTCACACAGCAGTTTCGGGCAGCTATGACTGATAAATGTGACAGTGTTTTCGCAAAAGCGTAATGACCAACCTCCAGTTTCCCCCAACACCCATAGCTCTGTCCTCAATGTTGTCAGTGTCAGCACTGTTCAATCTGATAGCACTGTTAGCTGCTAGACGCCAGCTCAGCTACCATCCGTGTTGAAAACTGTGTGCAGACAATCCCGGCTCAGACTTTGAATCATAGTCTCAGGTTATTGTATACTGTTACTTTAAGTAGGGCTGCAACTGAAATTAATCTATCAGTTTAATTTTTTTTTTTTTTTGATGACTTGATTTAGCATTTTATTTATGAGACACTTTTTAAAAAGTGAATTCACAATTTCTTAAATTAAATCCAAAGTGTAAAGATGTTCAATTGACTGTTACTTTTGCAGGAAAAATTAATAAAAAAAGTTGTTGATTAGAAAAAGACACTGGCTCACGTTGCATAGGTCTTCCCAAGGTTCAAGCAGTGCAATGTGGCCTCCACTGTGAGCCCTCCAGCCAGCATTAGCTCTTCACCCCACAGATGGAGCTCACGTCAAGATGTAGATGCGAGCTCCTCTCTGCCTCTGCCATTCTATCACTCTTTGTTTCATCTCTGCCTCTGGATTCATCTGTCTCTCCTTCTGTCGCTCTTTCTTAACCTCCCTGTTTGTCTCTCTTTGACTGTCATCCCGTTATGTTAGCATCAATCCTCCTCCACTAGCTTTCGTCCAGCCTTCACTTCTTCTCTCTGTCACTCTCTGTTTTCCATCTCGTTCCACCCCCCCACCCCCCCACCCCCCCCTCCTCGGTCTCAGTGTGCGGTGATCCTGAATTACAGGGGGGTAGCAGGTGTGCAGCTGGCTGGCTATTGCTGCTGACTCGCATAAACGCTGAGAGGTGAGTAGTGAGCTGCTGGGGTTGAGGAATACAGCTGGCCTCTAATGCTGATGGACCTCCCCCTGGTCTAATGTTTGCCAAGGGCCCGGCCAGGTGCTCGGCAGCATATGCACACACACTCTGAGTCCACGCAGATACACATGTTCGTGGCTACAAACGGACACACATATGCGTGTCAGATCTAATAAGGATTTCCAGCTGCTGTAATTGCACTTCTTGGATTTTGAGCTGATGAATTCTGCTGCAGGTTCATCTTCTCTGCTGCAGAGAAAAATGGAGGTTGTAATTTTGTCTGACTCAGAAAAGAAAAAAAGCTAGGACACCAGCTTCCCCACATTATTTTCTGCCTTACGAACTGGAACAGGATTTACTTGAACGAGTCAGGAGGCCGAAATGCTTTCACCTCAGCCTTTGGCTCGGTCACTCAGTGGCCGGGTGGGAAGTTTAAGGAGCATGTTCTGGTGGGAAAGACTCAGCTGCATTCCTTCAAGAGACGTTTTCCAGCATAACATGCTCTCAATCTGCTTTCCCCATGTTTCTCATTTCCTCCCTTCTTCCTTTTTGTACAAACATGATACAACAACTCACTCCTTGCTGGCCACGCACAAGCGATGGAAGAAATCCAATAAACATAAGCCGCGGCTCTCCCTTGACTCCGCTGTCGTCCCTGAGATGTTATTTAAGGGCGACACGTGGTCGATTTTCCCATTCCACCTGGATGCCCTCACCCCCCTCTCCCCCACCATCTCCAATATGGATTTGAGATGTTCGTGCCTCTCTACCTTACCTCCTGCTCCCCCAAGTTGGAAGAGAGAAGGGTAAATACACACAGGGTGTGTGAATAATGCAAGGCGAACATTAAATGTCAGGGCTAAAAATTCACAATTTCCCCCTATTGTCTCGCTGGCATTCGCAGCATGTTTTATGCATTTTATAATTAGCGGGGGAGTCTCGGAGGAGAAGGAGGCCTGGCAGTTATGGGGAGCGCTTATTTCTGTGAGAGGTGGCGTTTTAAGAAGTTACAGAACATCATTTGAAAGGCAAATCTCACAGCCTTTCGAATGTGATATTGATTCAGAGAACAATTCTTGCAATGGTTTTCCCACTCCAACGTGTGTGAGCTGCCTCGCATATATGCTGTATATTCATTAAAGGAGGGAAGAACAGCAGCGTTTCCAATTTCAAGTTATAGTTAATTTGCAAAGAAAAAATTGTTGTGATTGAATGATAGAGGTTTCTGAAAGGGGGGGTTGGGTTAGAGAATGAAGAAGCAGAATGGAATGTACGAGAAGAGGCAAGACACAAATGGTGAGATGGAGTGGGAAAAGATTACAGAAACAGAATGGCCAAGAGGGTGACACACCTGGAAGAGAAACAGAAAAAATCGGGTAGAGAGGAGGGAGGGGTCAAGGACAAAGGAGATAGAGAGAGAATGAGGAGAGTTGAAATAAGTGAATGCACTGTATGGGCACGCAGTCAAGGTCTTTGCTCCAAACATTTCTCCTTTCATTTTCATTTCCCCTCCCATTGCTCAATCCTATTGTTCCTCTCCTCCTCATAGCAATTGTCACTTTTCATTCATATGCTTTCTTTTAGCTTTTATACCTTTAATTTCCCATTTTTTCTTTCTTTTCCTCTCATCTATTGTTCATCTCACATCCATTTTTTCTTCAGAAAGCTTCCTAAATGCTATTTTGTGTTTGGCAGAGTCTTCATTTATTGTTCCAGTCAGCCTCATAGGTACAATACATCAAGTCTAATTCAATTTTTACATAAACGCCTTCACACTGCCTGACAAGAAATTACATCACTGAGAAAGTAAAGAATGTTTTGTGAAACACCACATGTCAAGATTTGCAATACTGACATTACATGTTATTTTGTGGCTTGCTGGTTGGTTGGGTTGCACTGCCTTCCACAAGGAGAGAAAGAAAACACTCTTTTTTGTAAGTCAGTGTGCAGCATTGTTTTTTTAGACCATGATACAGGAGAGAGTAAAAAAATTGTGATAGGTTGCCTGTGTTGTCCAATTGGACTGACAAAGAAACACAGAGCTGATACAAACAGGAAGAAAAAACTAATAAAGCAGGAAGAAAAAAAGTTGTTTCAACATAGACTGTATAAAAATGATAGACATTGCCACCATGTAGTCACTGATTGGTTTGTGAATTCCCATTCTGAAGCCTCGAGTTTGGGATTTTGGCTGTCGCCAAAAATGGCCATTTGGGCGAGAGGCTGGCGCTGAGGAGGAGCGAGGGGTGGCAACCAACAACCCATGGACATTATTGGTACATTGCAATCATTATTGGCACAACCTTTCACTTAAAGCAGTCATGCCCTTAATTATGTATAAATTTAAGCCTTAATAACATTTAAATGGGTGGCGTTATATAAATATTCAACCCCCATGCAGTTGTCATGAACTGGGAAATTAGCTGTAAAGTTCAAAAACTTATTGTTCCAGGATTTAAACATGTTTATTGTGCTGTAAAGTTGTGCATTTTAACATGGGCTGTATGAGGGTTGACTCACTTTTTGAGCCAGCCTCAAGTGGCCAGTAGAGGAACTGCAGTTGTTGGCACTCCCACAATGGCTTCATGTTTCAGCCCAGGCTGAAACAGGCTGCCACTTGGGTCCAAATCAAAACCATTGTTACAGTGACAAATATATTTTATCACAGTGCTATGAGAAACTAATAATTGGAGTGGGAAAAGAGCTTCAACCTTTTTGTAACAAACTGAAATGGCCTGTCACTCTTTTAGAATGGCCTTAATTTAGACTAGGGCTATCCTTTTATTTAGGTTTATATATTCTGTTTTAATGTATTTTATCTATTTTGAAAGATGTTTGATACCCTGTAGCCATGTTGAACTTTCCATTGTGTTTTTGTCAAAGTTATCTGACACTGATGTTAAGCACTTTGGTACCTCTGGGTTTTGTAAAGGGCTATAGAAATAAATGTTGATTGACTGATGTTGATTGTGAATCTCAAATCAACTAGCTTAATATGACTATAGTGAGTTTCAGAATCAAAAGCAAAAGTAGCATGATGTTAATTTTGGGAGCAGGTCAGGGTAGCTGAAAAGGCATACAAAGTGTTTTTTTTTTTTTTTTTAACTGTGATTGTTCTGTACATGAAACATTTGACTCTGCCCTCTACATATCCACCAGGTGGCGCATATTTAATTTGCACCACTTTTACCTCTGGGCCTTACAGTACAAGGAACAGCATCAGCATGCCATCCCATTTATCAAGTTCTCATCCTGCTTTTAGTTGCATAAATACATTCGTTTGACAGATGACTTTGCTAATTGCCTTTTCAAACTGCAGTAATCTCTCGCTGCAGTGAGCGAAAATTAAAAATGCAGTGCCCTGAGTATTGTTTTTTCATGTCTGAGCCTGCATTTATCCACCTGAAATTAATTCTCTAATTTGTTTGTAAGATAAACAGGGAATACTTGGGCTCCCAATCCACTTAAAGCATCCTCTCCGCTACTTTACATATCCGTTCTGAAATGCTGATTTGTCCCTGAAGACTCCACCCAGCAATCCTGCTAGTCATTAACAGTGAAATGAAGAGCAAGCCTCTACTTTTCTGAAGGGCACCGTAAAGTCTTGTAAAGTGTCACCTTAAGGAAAGTGTTAATGCAACGTGTGTTTGTCTGCGCTGACTTAATCCAAGCAGTTGGAAATGTGAAACTAGACACTGAGAATTCACACTTGAGCTGTAGTGTGATTTGTGCTGATGTGTTTGCTGCTAGCACCTTGGATCAGTATGGAGGCGGGTGATGACATGCCTGTCCAAACACAAAGCATCAAGAAACTGAAAGCAGTCACACTTGTCACTGTGGTGCACTCAGTGTGTTGAAAGTGCTCCTCCAAGTACCCTCTAATTATTAGGAAACTTTTAATAACGTCTTTACAATTTTGACCTCAACTAAAATCACTAAAAACGGTTTTACTTTACTTTTAATCATCTTTAAAGCGGACAAGCATGAAACAGGTTGACAAATGTACCAATAAACTCTTTTCTGGAGTCTTTGCAGTCTAGTTTAGAGGGTAGGTCATTGTTGGTATTGGTCTTTTCAGGGGGTTCACTGACATAGGAAAACTATCGAATTCCACTAGAGTTATTTTTGGGAAAAATAAGAAAAACAACTTCAAGTTGGTTACATATCAGACATGTCATATTTACTTTTATGTAACATTTTCAAACAAAAACTGTCAAATTCCTTCTACTTTAACAGGCTTAGATGATGCTCTCCTTGAGTAAATCCTGACAATAGCCACAACTAAGGCAAACATGACCAACTTTGACTCATTTAAGTCTCATAATTTAAACATAATTGTCATTTCAGGCCAGTGCCAATAATTCATTTTAAAGCCTTTATCTGCAAATACTGATGACATTCCAGAATAATTATGCATCCCTAAATATTTTGTACCTCATTAACTGGACTTTGCATCCAAAGATAAACTCTTGAATATTTAAAAAAACAGCACCTTTTAAAGTGAAGATAAAACATTGAATAGTATGACTGTGGTTCATTTGATATTTACCTTAGGCAACATATAACACTGCAGTCAAACTGGACATTAACCTAGATTTGCGGGAAAACTAGATTGTATTTGACATTTTCGCCAGCAGGGTTCACCCATCTTACAGCAAGCTTGTTGGTGATGTCATAGCATTGCTTGTTTACTATGAGTGCTCTGTACAATACTGCACTTGAGACTAGTTTGAATAATTTTTAACTTAACTAAATAAGTGTCAATACAATGGAAGTTGAGAGTTTAGATAGGATATAAAGAACCACGGCCAACGTTAAAAGCCAATTACCTGTGATTTTTGAGCCAGTAAGACCAAATACAATGGTAAGATCTGTTTTCATGGAGTCGGACCACAGCTGTGAAAGTAAAAGTGAAGAGCCGCCTGAACTTGAGTACTGTTACATCCAATGTCAGGTTGACAAACAACACAAAACACTTATTTGTACCAAATATGCGCTCTACCACTCTGCATCAAGTGATCCAGTGTGTGTCCAACTTGACGGAAACTACATGACTCTACTCAAAACAAAACTCAAAGTCTTCAAAGGACAAAACATGCTTTACAGTACCAAGCTCAACAAGCCTAGCTCCATAACTCCTACTGGAGAACAAGCGGACAACAGAGACAAACCATTCCAGTGACATCACCAGCTAGCTTGTTGTAAGATGGCTGCGCCTTGCTGGCCAAAACGAATATACAATCTAGTTTTTTGGCAAATCTAGGTTGAATCTAAGTTTCAGTAATTCATCTCCTCTTTATTAAGCATGAAACCACTGTGCACCTTACTGTCTGCAGTAGATTGTGAACAGCTCAGTCATCCTGTGTTATCAAGGTGAACGTCATCCCATAGCACTGCCAAACCACAAGGTTTCATTTGACCTTTATAACTCTAATAACAAGATTACAGTGATGTGAAAAACTAATTTGCATGCAAGCGCATGTTTGCACAACTGCTGACAGTCCACCTGGCAGATATTAATGAATGACTGACCACAGTTCAGGACTGACAGACAGCTCATGGCAGTGGAAACAATCGTTATTGTGCTTTTACTTGTCATTGAAACTGGAAAATTGAACACCAAGGTACCTTTACTCCTGTCATGATGTCCAGTCACAGCTTTGTAGATTTAGGTCATGCTCATTGTCTGAAGGTTGTGTAATGGTATTGTGGGAAATTTAGGAGATCAGTGAAGAAGAGTAGGCAGTGAGTGCAGTATGAAGATAAAGTACAACAAAGAAATCCACTGAATATCATACTTTGATTACAAGGTACCCATTGGTTAGCAGGTTTAGCTGTGTTACCACTGCCCACTGGACTGAAGTAGTGCTGACTCTGATTCACTTGTAGCCTGGTTCGTGATCTGGCGAACAGAGACCCATACATACATGTGGCAGTCTGGAGTTTATCCAGATATGAGACACTTCAAATGACAGGCCTAAATTGGGCCTAAGAGAGAGGCAGTGCCCTCATCAGTAAAATGTAATTTCTTTGAAGCAATGGAAGCAATGCCAGTCTGATTTGTGCATTTAATTAATGCTCCTAGTAAAAATAATTATGTGTCTCTGACATGTGGAGAGAATACCTTTCATGTGCACATTCAGAGCTGACATGAAAACAATCACTCTCCAATGATTGATGTTAACTTGATAAATACCACTTTGGAGGACATTGTGCTGCCTTCATAATTCTGGACTGTAATCACAACATGTGGACAGAAATGTCCATCAGAGACATCAAAACTGTTAATTATAAGGAATTGCTCACTTTAAACTTTAAGATAAATGTTTCTGTGTCTTGTTTTTCAGGCCAGTGGGAGGTGACTGTCAGAAGAAATGCCGGTCCTAGGTGCCCTAGTACATCACCACCTGGACCATGGCGACTCCTTGGCCGATGAGAAAAGAGAGGTGCTCCCATGGCTCCGCCTGCCTTGCTAGATGGTCGGCGTCCTGCTTGATGCTCCTATGGTTGCCTTGGGCGTTGCTATGGCTGCCGTGGCCCACCCGAGCTGAACAACTGGGTGGTGGGGTGCATGGCGGGAAGGTGCTCCATGGTTCACTGTCGTCCCCCTCATCCTCGTCATCTTCCTCCTCATCCCCGTCCAGCTCTACGGCGTGGGGCTTCAACACGAGGCAGAGTGGAGGGCAGCTGGACTGGCTGCTGTCAGAGAAGGGACCTTTCCACAGATGTCCAGAGTACACCGAGTTCAGGGAGAGGTTCCAGCAGGGATTTTCTACCAGATACAAGATTTACAGGTGAGAGGGGTCAGCACTTGTGTGTATGTGTGTGTGTGTGTGTGTGTGTGTGTTTGTGTGTGTGTGTGTGTGTGTGTGTGCGTGTGTGTGTGTGTGTGTTGTGTGTGGGTGTCAGAGAGAAGAAGAAAGAAAGAGAAGTGTGTGTAAGCAGGATTTAAAAGATCACCAGGTGAGAGGAAAATATGTGCTCTCACTTATATCTCAGGCTACCATCCTCTTAAGTATAGTGCTTTGCAACCTTTTTGGCTTATGACTTCAGGGATACTCAAGTGATTTATTTTTTACTTCTAAAAAGTTGGGGGGTGGGGGCCCGCAAAGGACAGATTAAAAAAGGAATGATGAAATCAAAGCAGCAGAGGCTAAGAAATCCTTACTTGTAGTCCTTTGTACAGGTCAAGCCCCAAAAACACTGGATCCTACATTTCCCAAAATGCAGTTTGTTAGAGCATCCATGCCTGGTAAATGCCCACATGGCCATCTCCACAAGTATATTTAGCCCTGCCGCACATCTGAACACTCGCACTCCTCAAGGCCCTCCCCCAACATATTTCAGCTAGCATTTCAGCTAATGTTAGCTAGCCACTGTGGACTTTGTTTTAACCAGGACCCCAGTGAAGTGTGCCAGGCTTCAAAGCCAATTTTTGTTGTGACCATACAGCGAAACTCCAACTTCTGTGTCATTGTGCCATTGTGCCCAAAAGACTTTTTCCCTTAGACTTACATCGTAAAAGAGGCGTCTGTAAATCCTGTAAATCAGTGACTACTTTTTTTTTTTTTTTTTAACATCACAACCCCCGCGAAATGATTTGTGTCAATATCAGGATTTGATCCATTCAGTCTGCTAACAAGTCTAGCCTACAGCCAATCATTTTATTCCCATTCAAGTTATCAGAGGGCTAAACTGGAAGTTAGTCGCTTGGCCAGTGGAAGTAAGCCACTTGGCTTGCAAAAGTTTGTAATAGCTCACCCTATGGGCCCAGCAACGTGAAAGAGCTGGGCAATTTTATACATGAGAAGTGAAACTTTTTGGTTTTATGAGCCACCGAGCAACTTTCATAGAAATGAATAGGGACCCACCTCCAACGCTGTGTCTAGTTCTCTTTATACATCCCCAGGGTTCCTACGCAAGTATGGAAAATATGGAAAAGTATGGAAATAAATTTGATGAATTTCCAGGTATTAAAAGTATGGAAAATGAAATATGGTATGGAAAAATATTTATGTTTCCAGACTATTACCACTGTTCTAAAATACTGTTTACTAAAATAGAAAATTAGGTATTTCCTAAAATAATTTAATCAATCCGGATTGTGCTTTATGCCGGGCCAAGCACAGTTTGTGTGAGAGCAAATGTCTCAGAAAACATACCGCCCCTTTTACCTGATTGACAAGTGGTATGTCCAGTCCGCTGCCCCATGAGCCTCCTGCAGCCCCCCAGGTATCAAATTTCACTCCAACCCTGCACCTTCGACAAGAAGACGAGTTTCACGTGGTTCACAATGGGTAGATGCAAGTTTTTGGATGGATGGCTTGACAGTACCGTATATAAATACTGGTTGGCCAAGGATTCCCAATTCACACACAGAGCTAGATGCAAGCTTTGTGTGAAATCGTTTGACATCGCCAACATGGGGGAGAAAGCGATTCTGAGCCACATGAAAGGAAAAAACACCACTGTCTCGTAACTGCATCGCTTGCACCCAGAGTCCCAACCTTTTTGCCTCAGCCCAGACATTGAACTTACCTGAGTTTTTATTTGCATGCCATTATGGTACTTGGCTACAATCGCCTATTAAGAATAATTAAATATGATGTGAAATATGATACACTGATATATTTACTCAGATGTTGCATATTCTCTGGGGGAAAAAAAAAAAAAAAGCTGAGAAGTCTGGAAATTAGGGTATGGAAAAGTATGGAATTTTGAAATTCCAAATGTGTAGGAACCCTGCATCCATGAGTTTAACACACCTAGTAACATCTCAGCTAATGATAGCTAGCTGCATGGCCTGTCCCACTTTCCCTCTGACTGACTAGTACTCGTTGCCTTCATTGGTCGGGCTGGTTAGGGTCAGGCAAGAGGAGTGAGATTGGTTAGGGTTAGGGTAAGAATGTCAGGGTAAGCTAGTCAGAGGCAGAATAAAGCAGAGGAAGGCACGTCATGCCATCTCCATCCTAGGAAAGAAAAACTTAAGCTAATATTAGTTAGCAACAACGACACTGTTTTTTTAAGACATCCATACAGCACAACCACAGACTTGTTGGTTAAGACAGGGGAAGAGACATGTGGTGAGACATGACAAGCAGTAAAACGTCGTTAGGAGAGGATTGAAAGGGCAGTGAGGTGTGGCCTGTCCGTCACTATCTCCATGCCCTCAGTTTGGAACATAATCTTTTTGTTAAAAATGTGTAGTCTTAAAGCTTATACAGTAACAACACTAATGACAGTATCAGGGTTATTTTATCAGACTTGTCAAAGCTCCTCCAGAGCCACAGAAGATGTTACACAGCTTTTCTTCACAAGTTGAGTAGTACTCTTCATGATGACTACACTGACCTTCATGTGTACAAAGTGAATGCCAAGAAATGTATAGTTGCAACCTCTCGTCCCAGGTAAGCTGTGAGAGGATTTTTTAATCTTCCCTGGTATAGTTTAAATGATTCTGAGAGGCCTAAAGACGTTAAACTCTCCAGCATTCAACAAGAACAAAGGAAAAAAGAGACTAGATTGGAATAAAGTATAGTAAAATTGATATAATTTTCTATGTAGCCTACTAATATAATCACAGATATGTATTATTGTTCATCTTGCCAGCTCCAGACAATCCTGTTACACTCACTTTTGAAGCCTGAGGAGGAAGTACTTAATAGCTGCAGTATAAACTCAGTCTAAAGATACTTACTGTTCCTTTTCAGAGGGATATGATCTGGATGAGCAGTCTATAGTTAAACACTAGTAGCCACAGTAGCTAACCTTGCCCGTTGCACAACCTCAACTATGAAGTGTACACACCAAAGCCCACTATTGCAGAACATAAAAAAGAGAACAAAAGTAAGAGGCTTAGTGGCAGGTGGCTCTGTGAGGTACTTTCACATAAATCCCTAATATGTACCCCATGGGGCACAGGAGAAAAAGTCAAGCAGTCATTAAAATACATCATCTGTAAAACATGAGTGTCAGCACCAGATTCTGTGCTAATACATCCAGTAGATGTTGAAATATTTCAGTGGATAACTGAAAACTTTGGTATGCTTGACATTAAGATTCATCATCTTGAGACCTTGAGTGTCTGTACCAAATTTTATGGCATTTCGTTTGAAAATTGTTGAGATATTTAAGTCTAAATCAAGGCAATGGACAGAATGACATTTGCCTTCCCTAAGGCACAATACTACATCACCTGGGACCCTCAAATTGGGAAGTATTTCTCCAAAATCTCATCTAAATTAGTATTAAAATGCTTTAAAGGAGCAGTGTGAAGGATTTAGTGGCATATAGCAGTGAGGAGAGCAGATTGCTACCAGCTGAAGCTTCTCCTAGTTAGGATTCTTTCAGTGTTCATTGTTCAGTAAGTTTTTACCAGGGGCCGAATTATCCACAGAGGTCTCTTCCTCTCCAAAACAAATGGACAAGATGATTAAAGCCGGTAAAAATACTCAATAAAGCAGTTTCATGTAACAAATTGTGTGTTGTTTGGCTGTTTGGCTGGTTGTCAACATGAACGGCCCTATCTAGAGCCAGTGTTAGATTTACCTATTGTGGGCCACCTTAGAAACATGATAGTGCAGCATAGCGATCTTTGTAGAAGAAGACCTGCTTCTTTTGTTGATATAAATGGCTTGTTCAAAAATAAAAAATAAAAAAAAAAGAATTCTTATTTTCATGTGATCATACACATGAGAAAACATGGCTTTTATATAGTGTTCCATTTCTGCCAGTATATCTCCCTGAATCCTACAAACTGGACTTTTAAAGGAATGATTAGCCAAGGAGTAACAGCTTAAAATAAATAAATAAGGAAAATTAAGTATTGCTGTAATGCCATGAGTACTGCAGTTTGTTTCAAATATGCTAAGATATGCTCCCATCCGTGCTGTATGACTTTTTATAACTTTTTTTTTTAACAGTTATTTCCGGCCCTGCAATCTGATTGGTCGAGAGACAGTAAAACCGTGACGATATTGGAGTACAACATCACGGTTATTTCACTGTGTATGTATCACTCCGCCTCACAGCTGATTGCAATCAGCAATCAAATCAAAACTGACAGTTAGTGTTAGTTAGGTCAGCAGTTGCGTTGTAGGCTAATTAATTCATCCACTGTCAAACAGCCAATAATATGGATTTATTTCCTAAAATAAGTTTTGAATTGAACTATGAATGGTCATCAGAGGAAGATGAGGGAGAGGAGAAGCTGAATCCATCTGAGCACACATCCAGGTTTGTCAGTGTTTCATCAGCGTAAATAATAATAATAATAAATGTGTATAAAGAGAAAGTGCCTGGCGCACCATGTCTGCGTTACATAGCAACGGTGACAGCGGAGTCCTGAGGGAACTATTTTTGACAAATAAAATGCTTAAATTATCTATTTTGTCCTAATTTTTTAACATTTCTTAATCAGCCTTGTTTATTTAACTGTTGAACTGTTGTATAAAAGCAGTATCACACTCAAGCTTGTGATGTTATACTCGTATATCGTCATGGCTGTGATTCGGTCATAGGCACGAGGCCGTGATATACCAGTATAACATCACTCCCTCTCGTGAGATATTGCTTAAATATTCCTGATTCATGTCACACATCTTTATTTGTAAAAAAAAAAAAAAAAAAGAAAGAAAAAACAATGTTAATACTAAGCATACACAGGGATACAAATATTCCAATTTTTTATTAGATGTTGGGCAGCCAGGTAATATTAAAGCAAATATCACTCAGGGAAATATATTAAAAAATACTGCCACATCATACTCAAATGAAATGGAATAAAAGGTGATAACAAGATGATATACAAGCGCAGAAACAAACACTAGAGGTCAATATGATGATATTTATCTTTTCAGCTTTGCCTCTGCAAATACATAGAGATCCATTTTTTCAGTTTTTTTAATCATGCAGCACTAACGCCACAATTCCATCAAGCTCTGTCTGTGTATGAGAGCGTGTAATGAATAGATGTATCACTTTTACTCCAAACATGCATTATCATCAAACACAGCTCATCGCTATTACAATTTGCTGGATGGGTAGAAATTCAATTCGAGCAGTGGAATTATGATTTGTGTAACGCTGGAGGAAGGGATTGTGGGACAGCAGTATCTCCTTTCCTTTCATTAAAAATTGTTCTTTGTTTTCAGTGCCAAATGAGAAAGGAAAGAAAGATGTGAAACTTTGGTTTGGACTTTTCATTAGCTAATTAATTGGAAATGTTTTTAACTGATTTTGTGTCCTGGTTTTGGTTGAAAATTGATTTTATAGTAATCTTGAAACATTGCAGTGATTTATGAGGTTCTTGCTAATTTAACAAAATAAAATTTGCTCGGAGCTGGACTCTTTAAAGAGTGACTAAACAGAGATCAGAGGGAATGACAAATGTATTTTATTTGGGAGATTAAAGTCAGAGATTTAAATACTTTCAGTATAATCTGTGAATGGATAAAAGAGGAGCGGCTGTTGAGTTTGAGTGGCAGGCAAAGGATTGAGTAATATACTGCTGTAGGTTGTGTCATATTCTGTCATAGTTTTTCTTCAATCCCTCCAACTTTTTGCTGATATTTTTCTGTTCTGAGTTATGACCTCAGCAGGATCGGGGAAAATGTATTGCAGGGCTAAACCAGTTATAGCGCATTTATGAGCAAGCATCTCAACTTGTGATATAAAATATATGTAGTAGTTATTTATTATAGTCAAAGAAACATGACTGGCCATACATTCAGCTTTCAGTTATCACAGGTGACTCAATTTAAAGATATCTGACAACTCATCACTCCAAACTCATGAATCACACAAAAAACTTTCAGTTTTTATAATTTCACCAAAAGACAACTTCTGAACAGCTGCAGCATTCAAAAGGTTGGTTCCACAGCTGCAACATATCTAAAATCTTACCATGAATCACCATGTCAGTCTCAATTGTTAAAATGACATTTGCCTGACAGCTGAAATACATCATGTAGACTTTTTAAGAAAAAACGTTTCACCTGTCGTTCATAATTATTATTCAATATAGGATGTAATTCCAAAATTATAATTAGGACAAGATGGATATGATGAGACGCTTTTAGACAAAGGAAAATAAATTTGTAGGGGTTTTCACCCATACAGTCAGAGGTGTGACATTATATGGTTATTGAATTTCTAAAGACCATTTTACTATTTTTCTAGCGCTTTAATAATGCCTGTATCTCATGCCCTAGCAGCCTTTGTTATTGCCCTGATAATAATGCAAACAGATGTATATTATAGTATTTTTATATGTAAGATTCAATTTAATATTTATGATACAATAATGAGGAAAATTGATTATATTACTATTTATAAACATCTCATTTACTTGTTAGTACTGGGATAGTAGTAATAATAAGACTCATAAGTATTATGTACATCCAGCCTGTTCATTCATAGGTCGTCAAATACAGACGCTTTGTCATGGTTTTTGTCATCATGGTTTGACTTTAAAAAAGAACTTTTCACACGGGGTTACGGTTTTGACTTAATGTAACGTGACGGACATACGTGACGCCCTTACGTTATTTATGTAATGTTATGCTAAAATATTCCAAGGTTGACTTTTGGTTTTACACAGGACACAAACTCTTGGT
This sequence comes from Epinephelus fuscoguttatus, assembly GCF_011397635.1. Taxonomy (NCBI): domain Eukaryota; kingdom Metazoa; phylum Chordata; class Actinopteri; order Perciformes; family Serranidae; genus Epinephelus; species Epinephelus fuscoguttatus. The sequence continues at coordinate 7,250,362 of NC_064766.1, read as the reverse complement.
CTCCTATGTGAAAGTCCTATGCTTGTTTCACCCAGCCACCACCTCATTCTTTTGCCTATGCAGACTTTCTCACTTTCTGCACTATGTCAGTTGCACTGGATATCAGGTATTAGGTTAACATTGGAGTTAGCTGAAAGCCTGGTTCATCTACAGATGCTAAAGGGAACCTTCTGCGTCAGTATCAGATGCAGAGGCACGTGACCAAGTGTCTTATTTGACAACCTAGTGGTGAGACCAGGCTGTTACATCCACAGTAAGCTGGCTAATCTTTAAAGCACAGTGTACATGTGGAAATGACATTCATCCGTACTGATCTCCACATAAGCACACACACATACTCACCCACACTGACATGCCTGAATACAGGCAAGCAGCTAAATGTCTTCCTTTGTCCTATTTTGGTCAACAAAATTGCATCACAGGCAATATCTGGTCAGTAAACATCCATTCTGTCTCCTTATTCTCACTGTGATCACCTAGCTTACAGTGTTTCACTACAGCTGAGCTGACAATTTACTACACATTTTTCTATTCATGTCACTGACCAAGTATAAAATAGTGATCTGATCATAAATATTGCCTGTGTTATGATTGCAAAGTCATCTGTACTTGTTTTTCTGTTAAAATAACTAAATTTATTACGTACGAGACTAAGTACGACATAAATTGACATAGTTACATCACATAATGTGATGTACCTACATAAAGGATGTGAAGGACAGGAAGTAAAAGAAGTAAACAGTGACTTTTTGTTCCACACATCCATCACCTCTACGTTCCTCTCTGCAAGTTTCTTGCTCTTCATACTACCTTTACTTTACCTTTGGAGTTTAACCACTGCCCTTGCGTGACATAGTAGAACCAGAGAATTCATGTTTCCACCATGACAAAGCATCCTAATTGAGTTTTCATTGGCACTGTTTCCATGGTATCGGCACATAGTTTTAACACGACGTGCCACCATCGTGTACTGTGGTGTTCAGAGGCTGTGGTCATTTCACTCAGTTTCTGTAAAAAATGACTGTATTTATCTCCTCCATGCATGTCACAACTCTTAAAAGAAATACTATGTTTTGAATTGTAAATTGAGTCTAATGCATTTCAAGGCAGCGGTAGACCAGCAGCTCCTGTGCACAGCAATGGTAAATCACTTTTTCTCAATGCATTCTTGCTTTGAAGACAGCAATATAATGACTTCATTTTTTTCCCATTGGACATCACTGTCTGACATTAAGGTGAAGCAGTGAAAATACACCAGTAGAGTGTACACTTATACTGATATTGATTTTTTTAGGTGGGACTTTTTTTAAAGTGACTAAAATACATTTTGCTGCTAACCCCTTCACAGCAGTAGATTGCTTACCTTCAATGTTGGACTCCAGCCTACTTCCCCAAACTGGGTGCGTGCCCATTAAAATCTAATTGTTGTAATGTACTATCTGTTGATAAGCCATACAACCCCATTTCAACAAATCTGAACACCATCCCTTTAACTACAGAGACACACAGCTCTCGAACTCGTTCTAGCACAAAGCTTCATCTTCAGGTTAGTGTGGACAGATGGACAAAACAGAAAGTACAGACTTCATTTGCAAATTCATTCAGCTTAGCCTGGACAAACTGAGAGAAAACTCCCAATAAGTAAGCCTTAATTTTTGGTGATATTTTTAAACTTTGCTTAACTTTAAGCAGGAAGAGAATTCCAGATATCTGCGTTTATTGCGCTCCTTTTTACTCATTAACATCTTTTCTTAGAACCTACAATAGAGACACGAACAGTAGGCAAAACTAACCAGCTGATATAATTATGCAGTTATTGATAAATAATATAATTCTTGATGTGGAACCTAGACTCTCAACACTTAACTTGCTGGAGAGGACAGTGTGTGCCAAGACGGGAGGTCTCCCTGCGTGTCCAGAGGCTGTTAGCTGTGTGGTCTATAAATAATGCAGTGCAGTCCTGCGCCAGGTCCGGAGTTCATGTCGGCCCCTGTCACCATTATCATTATTCCAAATTTAATACCAAATGTGATAGAAATACGCTGCATCCGCTGAGGCTGCAATTTGAATTTCCATTTCCTGAGATTTTTAACTTTCCTTCCTCTCCCTCCACACGCTCTTTAAAAATAGATTCTCCTGAAAGTTGTTGCGGCCGTTTGTACTGTCAGGAATGTAGACTTGCTGGAAAAATATACAGTATGTTCTAATTATCTGTAGAAGGGTTTTGTTGTTCTCTGACCAGTAGACTGTGACTATATTCCAAACGATTGCGTACAGAACTTTTTGAAGTGAATCATACAGGCACTAACTTTGCTTTCTCCCTCTCTCTTCCTGGCTTCCTTTTGTTAACTTTTATTCAGGGAAAAGTCAGCTGAGCGTGTTAGGATATGTGACGGCCTCTTTCACAGTAATACAGTCACTTATCCTCTCAACTGGTGCCTGTCTCAGTTCTTCGCTGCTCCTCTTGTCACTTAGAAATGTCACCAGAAATGTCTCATTCATTCACTTGTAACATTTACTTACAGAAGAAGTCTATAGCTGACCGGTTCCTTCTACATGTGGTCTATTCACTCTAACATGAGGGTTTTTTTCTTTCACAAACTCTGCTGTCTTCCTCTGCCTTAACTTGAATCGAATGGAAATGACAGCAGCACTTACAGATGAGGGGGGAGTGTAGTGTGAAATGACAGGTGAAGGTTTTGTGACATAAGTGGGACAGATTGTCATATGACTCTGCTTTTAGCTGCGGGACACTTCCAGTGATCATCGCGAAGGCAGCATGGCAAACACCTCCTGATGTGTTTCTCTTTCTCTGTGTAACTTTTCAGATTCTTAGTTTTTGGCAAATACCTCATCTGTTTATTCTTACAGGCAGAAAACAAAATACAAGTTTCTCTCTAAGACAATGCATATGTAAGGTTGCATCATTATGGACCCTTTGTTTTGGTGTCATAGAGCTGAATTTGTCCTGCTTCAGGATTATAATGTGTTCTCTCCACAAAAGCAGCGTGTGAGTCATCAGGTTCAGACCAGTGCCTTATGTTCACTTTGCTGATCTTTTGTTTGTTTGTTCTTCAGCTAATACTCATTTAATGCATGTAGGCAGACAGCCAGCAACCTCCACATGATCGAAACGGTATATTAACATTTTCATGTAAACAACAGAATTAAACAGCATTTACTAACATATGATTATACTGGGGTGGTTTATTTAAACTCCTGAATCTTATTTCTCTGAAGACTTAAATGAAATCCTGGCTATGTTGTGTTGTTAATACGGTTAGATAAGATGAACTTCATTTACATGTGTCACAACAACAAAAGGAAGTACAAGAGCAGCTGCATAGATAAGTACCAGAAGTACATTATGTACATCTACTATATATAATATGAAGCATCAAAATAAAGAGAAAGCTTCTATATGGGACACATCATAAGTAATATTAGCCGTTCTTCACTGTTTTTGTGATACATAATTACAAAAAGTTAGGAACTAGTTAAGACAATTATTGAACTGGTACCACCACAACTTAATAAAGTGCATAAAGAATATAGGATGCTTCATGTTTTAATTGAACAATCATTTTTACATATCCACCAAACGTGCATTCCAAGTAGAATTAGCAATTGAGAAAATGATGGCAAATATAACTGGAGAGCATCTTGCAATGGGATCACACCAATCACAGTGATCCAGCACCCTTGGCCATGTTGAAACTCAGCCTTCATTTTGATTTCAACACACCTTTAAAGTTTCTTAACTGCATCTCAACAGTTACTGTGTTGACAAAATTTGCTCATAGAGAGACAGAAGCATATGCTCATACAATGGTTTGTATGATATTCGATGAATCAGTGGCCTATGAATGATGTGTGGTACTCAGTATAAAGTTAAGTAAAATACCTGAAGTTACAGAGGGTAGGTTTAGGTAAGTATAGTTAGGTTTAGGAAAAGAAACATGGTTGGGCATATTTAGGTTTAGGCAAGTAAAGTTACCGTGGCTAGATTTAGGAAAAGAAACATGATGAGGATCTACCTTAAAATAACTCAAAGTTTCACTCCTTCGCTCCTTTCTCACACGGTTCCCAACACCAGCCTCCTGGGGGAAGTCCTGTGTTTTGTGACATTTCCACCACGCCAGCCTGCCCCTAACTGCAACCATCAGGGCAGCTTCCTTCATTACTCTCGTCTGTGCATTTTTCACATGATCACAGCCTTTCAAAATACATGGGTTAGGCACAAATTACTGGCTCATCATTACGTGTTCTGTGTACGAATTTTGGTGCATAACTTTTCATTGGAAAATGTAAGAGTGCATGAGAACAGTCTGACAATATGAAGCATCAAAACAAAAAGAAAGGTTCTATAGAATTCACATCATAAATGAATGCTAGATATACATGATCGCTTCACTGTATTTGCTGTACACGATCACCTTATGTTTCAGTTGAAAAAGCAAAGTCCTCTCTAGTGTTATGGGGGAAGAAACTGTAAAAAAACTGTAAGTATATGATTTAGTTCAAGTATCACGGCATGTTATTTTGACTCATCAGTATTTTAAGGTTAAATCCCTGCTTTGTTCACTGGGCATCTCACCTTTTGATATGAACCACATCCTGTTCATTGTGTCTCTAACACTGCCCTGTGGCATACCTGTACACTTGAAATTGTCCCACTGTGTCCACTGAGGACACTGCGGTTATGTCCTCAATATGTCTGGGTCTTAGCAACCTGTTACCAGGTGTAACACTCAATTTTGCTTTGAATCAGGTGTGGGAATAGTCTTCCAGGGTAATTATCAGCAACCACATCAACTCCCAATTTGGAAGTTTGGCCTCTGCTCCACAACATCAGACCCTGTGCCAGAGAACAGAAACTTTTTGTGGTGTAGTTTAAAGAACATATACATAAAAAAAGAGACATTTTTATGGATTTGTGTGTGTAGATGCATACACAAGGGTTTGATTTTGACACTCTTTGTAGTTTCTGGTAAAGGGTGCTTTGTCAATTTTAAACCAGCTCTGTGTCACCATCATGTGGGCAGTGTGTGCAGATAAATGGTGTTTGGCTTCCTCCTGTGCCTGGGGCTCCTGGAGCAAAAGTCCGCCGGTTGATGCAGATCTCATCATTGAAGTCAGCAGGGTGATACAGACCTGGTGGACTGTTGCTGGTGGATGGGTGGGGTGCTTCGGGTCCTTGTGGCACGCAGGAAGTCAAACACCATTCATCTGCACACCCTGTACACACTTCACAAGGTGACTTGGTCAGCAGTGTTTGCTTGTGCCTCCCTGGTATCGGGAGAGATACCCGAAACATGCAGTGGAAGAATGGTGGAGGAACAGTGATCATCATCTGTGCACCACACCACCATGCACTGCCCTGCTCACTAGATGCAGTAAAGGGTGTAGCCAGCTCTACCTGACCTGACGTGCATGAAAGGAGAGAGTATTAAGACAACAGAAGGAAGAGAAGAGGGACAAGTAGCATGATGAAATGATTTATGATTTTCACGTAGAGTCTGGCCTGATTTTTTGCGCCTAATCAGAGCTCTAGTACAGTAACATTTTTGCGACTTGCCAGAAACATCAATTAACATTTCCTCATTATGTTAAGAGAATATGTAATCCAAGCAGCATTACATTGAGACACGCTGAGTCACTGTGGCAGTTGGAGCTGTTACTGTCAGAAGTCTTTGTACACTAAGCTCTCTCTAATGACATGTTGATGCAGACTTGTATTTCCTTCAGCAGCTGTTTACTTTTGATATAAAGTTGCTCCCAGTTACTAAGTAACCAGCACAACAGATTGCTTTTCAGTCGGGATGCCGAATGAACTCATTCATCACTGAGTGAAGTCCTAAAAGCAAAAAGTTGCTTCCATTTGTGATATGATCAAGTCATGACTCAGCCATATGTAACAGTCTCCTGTTACGTCAGAGACGACTGCTGCCTCCTCCTCGCTATCAGATTCATGGCCGCCCTCTCTGTGTATGTGCTTTGCAAATGCATTCCTAAATTTCTAGGATTGTTTTTGCTTTTGATTTGATTGCTGCATCCCCCGCTACCCACAACAACAAAGCACTTGTACATTTCAGCCAACGCGTCCCACTCAAAGTATTCCTCAAGAAAGCTGGCACACTTCCTCCCAATTTGTATGAAAACAATGACAGTGGCTGTGAAACAAGGCCAGCAGGGGCCTGACAACATGGGCTTCAAGAAACACTGCCAAGCCGGAATGAAATGTCTACTTTTTTTCACAAGACAAAAACTCAAAACAATCCTATTTAAAGCTTCGGATCCAGATCGTCTTATTCTAAATTGAGTTCATTTTTTGAAGAAACATTTTAACTTGTTTTTCTTTTTGATTCAGTGTATTTACTTAGTTGTGAATAACCTTGCTTGTGACTTACAAAATGAAGAATTAAACATTTTCTGTGCAATAATGAAAATGCTAATCAGTGTAATTCTCAGTGGTGTAATGAGGGACATCATTTCACGAACATTTTCCAAAACCAGATCGGTGATTGTGGAGATAGTGTATATTGCAGTCCAGATGAAACTCATAATGTTGCAATTAGATCGTAATTATAATTATAGTTATTTAGCATGTCGTGGAAAAGGAAACCTGCAGTAAGAGGACAGTCACTGTGGAGACAACAGCAACTCCATGACATGTAAAAGCACCTCTCTTGTGTTTCTAATTACACTCCCGTGACCTCACTGATGCTAATACCTGATTATCATTAAGGAGAATAAGTGCCAGCAGTCTTTTCTCTGAATTAAGTTTCAACAGAGCTACAACAAAATTGGCTGCTCTCATTACTTTTTAATGATGGGTAATGGAGATGGGAATACATGTTAGCCGCATTTTTCTGGGCTAACCCTAATTCGTTATATTTTTCAACCCTGTCATCGCACATCTTTCACAGGATGCTAGAGCCTTAAATAAGCTTGAAAACTATCATTGCATGGGTCCTGATGTCTCTTCTTCCGTCTTCTCTCTTATGACTGTAAGCTGTGGAGAAATCCCACTCTAACTACAAATGAAAGGCAATGTTTGAAGGCAGTCCATTTGTGGCAGTCACATATAAATCTGTTTAATTATGATATACTTTGTATGTACGTATTTGGGCACTCAGGATTGTCAGCCTGTCTAATGCACAAAGATAAGATTAATTTAGCCTTTATTGTCTCCCTTAGGAGAAATTTGTCTTAGACCGTTTGTACCTTTTCCTGTGAAAACTAATTCACCAGAATTTGTAAATCTCACATAATCATGAGCCAGTAAATTGTGTATAACCCATGTCTTTTGGAAGGCTGCGTTTACATGACCACTGCATTGGCGAAAGAAGGGTTCCCTAACTGCTCTAGTAAGGAAGCAGGTTGGGACAGTGGATAGGTCAGAACACACAGTACTGTCCCCTGAGACTACTCCTAGGATATCGATTTTCAGGACTGAGTAAACTTTGAGCCATTTTAAGGTACGTCCTCACCATGTCTCCTTTTCCTAAACCTAACCACCGTAACTTTACGTTAATTATGTAACTTTATGCTAAGGACGTAGGGTCATTCATGGGGTGCTAATTTGCAGGATATCATACAAACCGTTGTATGAGAGTATGTAAGGCTTGTAGCTGATTACCTGCCCTTATCTCATTGATGGGAAATACAGCAATGGTAGTTAAGGGTACTTGCTGCCCAATGCTAGCAACTATTTAAATAAACAGCTGTAGACCCCTCATTCAGCTGACAATTTCAGAGCTAATGTTATCATCTTCCATGTAGAAGTGGTGAATTTACTGTTCATAGCAACTTAATACGACACAGTTTTTTTTTTTTTTGTTTTTGTTTTTTTTTACTGTCTAGTGTCTGCAATAAATGTTATTGCACCTTTGCAATTTGTTTTTGGTGTAGTTAACATGCATAACATCTTAGGACTAACCTGGCTTGTTTACTATATTACGTGAACCCACCAAACCCTATTCAAAATCTCAAATTCTATATGGAATGAAAGAACAAGTAGTCAAATATTTGTTTTGAAAAATCAAATTCAGTTGCGACTGACATTATTCTGACATTGATACAGCGACGGTTCTAAGATTTATCATTTTTCTATATTGCATATTTTTCACAAGTCTATTGAAAGAGGTGTGGACACGAGTCACAATACATGGACTCCAATCATGAATCTAATCACTTTAGACTTGACAAAATCAAAAAAGACTTGAAAGTCAACCTTCATCAGTAGGGGAGGTGATTAATGACCTGGATAAGGCTTCAGGCACTGAGGGCTTCTGCTTACAAACTAACAGTGTTGTCATCTAGCTTGCACTAAGCTTTGATTCCAAGTATCAGAGCCTATTACATTTATTCAACAATTGATTCAGAAAAGCAAACACGCTCCATTGTATCAGGCCAAACATTAGGAATTATAGACAGGGGGACAAAATTTTCCAAATTGGGCCCCTCATTGACACCCACTCCAGGAGCAGCACCACCACCACCACCTACGTAACCTCTAATAACAACACAGGCAATTTAAAATAAGCTCTTGGCCATTAGCCTTGTATTGACAGAGATGGAGTGTCTAATAACCATTTCCAAATCCAGTGTTATAGACCCATTCAGGCCATGCTCTGTTTTGCATACCTATACCCAAAATGATCACAAGGCACAAAAGGTCAAATCATTCATTTAAAAACACAGAAATGTCCTTTCAAATAAGACTGTGACAGTGATATTCCTCTTTTTTTCCTAAAACAAAATGAGAGAAAAAAAAATCATACACTGACTGAAGAAATAACTGCAAGGCATTAACTCCTTTTTAAGTGGGGATTGTGCCCCCAAAATGGTTTATTTTAAGACAAAACATGGTCTTTTCCTAACCATAACCAAATGGATTTTGTGCCTACACCTAACAACACATTAAACACAGCATTGTTGAAATGTAAAGTTTCAATGTATCCACTACGTAATAACATGTAAATGTTACATATCTGTGATTTGCAGTGATGTACATTGCCAATATTTTTTGGTCGACAGGGTTGCACTGTTATAATTTCTTTTGATATTTGGTGACATTTTCAAATCATTTAACAAGCAAAAATATCCACAAGTTGCTGCTTTAGTGTTTTCAATATGAACATTTTCTGCTTTGCTGTTTTATATCATAATAAACTGAACTGGGGTTTTAGACTGTTGGTCAGACAAAACAAGACGTCACCTTAGGCTCAGGGAAGCTGTGTCTGTCAATTTTTACACACTACACAAATGTGTAGTCTATACTGTTAGCTGATTAGAGAAAAAAAATATGAATGTTATCACTGTTTAAAGTCCTAATCTGCTGCTGTCATGTCCTTGATATCAAGATCCCTCTTACAGCAGGAGGAAATTTCCCATATGCTTCCACTGTCTACTGTATGTATAGGAGGGTCCCTGATTAAAGGGCCAGTGTGTAAAATGGGTTGAAAACAGTGACATCAGTGGTCAAATTCTAGATTGCAGGGCTCACTTGCTCACTCCTCCCGTCGGGTAAATGACGGTGGCCTCGTAGGGACAAACAGCCTTGCGCACGAGTTTTTCAGGAGTAGGTCTATCTAGCAACGAGGTGAATGTTTATTTAGAAATCTAAACCATGTTACGATATTGTAATGAATCCCTCATGAGCAGGAGACCAGAGGAGCATTCGGGAAAAAGACCTGTTTATTTGAGCACTCCAGAAACTTTACTCCAGGGGGTAAAAGACTCCGTCCCAAACTCTGACTCTTCTAACGTAACAGGCACACTTCATAACTTTACACACATACTTGTTTACCATACCGAGTGGGGACCCCCCTCCCCTCTCTGCTCAAACTCCAGCCCCACACTGACTGACAGCGTAGCCGGTAAACAGAGCTCAGCTGTTTATTTAGCCTTGCAATATCTCCGGACTATAGTAGCTGCAATGGACGACTTTGAACGCGATTTTGAACGCGAGTTTCTTACAGCGGACACAGACCCAGAGCCATACAGAGCATACAGATGAGGAACTCCATGTGTTTGATGCTGAGCGGGCGAGAAGAGAGGCTGAATGCACAGGATGGGATTCGGTGCTACTGCTACCATCGTTGGGGAGATATATCATCAGGAGGAAAAGTGCCGCAGAGTGCATCACAAGGAGTGAAGTTGCGTCTTCTTTTCCTCGCAGATGACGGTTCGGGTTCATTCTCTCCTGTTGCGTGGTAAGTGTGGTCCATTCGCAAACTTGATAACTAAAAAAACTTTTCACTACTCTCTATTGACGAACTACTAACACTCTCTGCTGTTTCCTCCTCCTTCTTCCTTCCTTCCGCTGTCTTCGTTGGTTTATTTATACACTGGATTGGATGGCTGGATTGTCCGCTCGGTCTGCTGTACATACATGGCGGCGCAAGATGGTGACCTCTCTAAAGCAAGGCCCTTGCTATATATATATATATATATATAAAAGCATAAATATAAGGCTACAAAAACCAAACAAATTTTATTTTATAGCAATTATACACTTGTATAAACATATTAATGGGAAGAATATTCAGATTCAGATTCAGATTGACAATAAACCATGCCAAATATTACACACTGGCCCTTTAATATATGCTTTTAGAAACCACTGGTTCTAATATCCTAGCAACCAACCAAATCTATTAATGAAGCATTAATAATTGGTTACCATAAAGTTTGAAGTACTTAACATATTGACTATTGTGTTTTGCAATCAGTCCAATGGACTGATTTACTGTACTTTTACCAAAGCAGTTGTTTTTTATCCAATCAAACATGACATTCCGTCAAACTCCTGCATAGAAGAGTCTCATCTGGGTGCATTTGGATGTAGAAGAACACAGGGCAGTGGGAAATAATCACACTCTTTTCAATTTTCATCTGTCTGAAATGACAAAGAGGACCTGTCGAGCACTTCTAATAGAGACGGGGCCCTGCCGAATTTTCACTTCTACTTCTGCTGGACTAGAGAAAGATTGGCTGCTGATGAGACACAGGATGAGGGTGGAGGGTGGTTGGGGGCTGTCAGGGCTTAGACTGCAGGCTTCTTCTGTGGTGTCCACAACATCAGAGGCGCAGAAAGCAGAGCAGCGGGGCAGAAACAGGCCTGTGGCTCTGTGATGAAAACAGTCAGGAGGCAACAGCCTGCCTTGCAGAAAACACTTGCCTGTTGGGCACACTGTGTGTGTGTGTGTGTGTGTGTGTGTGTGTGTGTGTGTGTGTGTGTGTGTGTGTGTCCATTTGTGTGTGGTGACTGACCAACATATCTCTGAAATAAAGGACATAACACAAATGTGGGTCACGCACTGCCCTGCCACACACACACACACACACACACACACACACACACACAAAGACAGAGGTTCGGTGCAGTTGCTGTTTGATATGTTAACCTCTCTATTTCATAAAGGGATAAAACAAAAGAAGCACAACTGCTGTGCGCATTACCACTGGTCTTAAACACCAACTGGGTTCAAACACACAGAGAGGCTCAGAGGGAGAGAGCGCAGAGAACAGAGAGAGACACACATATGCATGTGTAAGTGAAAAAACAAGACAGAAGGGCAGACAGTAGTGTAGAAGTCTGTTTGTATATTGTTTGTAATAATGATTGTGTTCATCTCACTTGTGCTGTCAAATTATATATAGTGATAGGACACATATATGTGCTACTGGGTTAACTGGTAACCACCATCCAAGGACCAAAAGTGAAGTTTTAAATGGGCACAGTCAGTATTCACTGCCTTATCGCCTCATGCTCTTGGACAGTGTGAATTTTGGCAGCTATTTTAGATTTAGTCTTTAGAGGAAAAAGCTTAGTTTCAATCACATTTCAGTCATTTTATACTTTATAGTTTTTGTCTACTTTTAGACGATACAACTGAAAATGTTTTTGTCCAGTTTAGGGCTGGGGGATAGGTAGAAATATATATCCAGTCTCATATCACACTGTCAATAAAATATGTATACACTGCCCAGCCCTAGTAGGCCTACAGTTTTAGGTGACGAAAAGTCATTACATTTTAGTTAACTTTATACTACAGTGCAGTGTAGTCCTTTCTTATAAACTTATAAATAAAGTGTGTCCATACATCTTTTTCTTTTTTGTCCAGCCAAACCATTTTTGCATTCAAGCCATTATGTTTTTGTCATTCACTTACTGCCAGTTTAGGAATTATTACTTGTATGCTATATGTATGGGACTCTGGGAATCTTCCCATGTCCCACAACTAGTTCAACCAATGACATTGCATATATATTTTTGGTTAGGTTAGGCACAAAAAATGGCTTGATTATGCGTAAGAAAAGAAAAATCTTTTGGCTTAAAATACCTGGTTTTGGTGGCTCAATACCTGCTGGAAACACAGCGATGTCTCAGGAAAACACAACCGCGATGGGTCTCTAAAAAACACCTATGTTTGGGGGCTGACAAACAGTTTTGCTTTTTCTTGGTTTCAAACAGTGGTCTGCAGCTTGGCAGGCATCTCACCTAGGTGCCATACCATCCACTATGGATGGCAGAAGTCAGCTTATGTACTATGTCACCTATAAAATGTTAATATGATACATATGACACATACAAAATAACATGTTAATGGTTTACAGAAACGTGCAATGCCAACATTTCCTTCTGGCAACTGGGTACTGTATTTTCTCGATTAAAAAAATAAAAAAAAACAAACAAAAAAAAACAAAACATTCATCCCATCATAGTTTTTACTCTAAAAGATCTATTTTTAGCTCATCAACATCTGGTCTTTGAGAAAGAAAAATGTTGGCATAGTTTTTGTTAACAAAATGAACGTTGCTCCTGAACTTTGGTCTTGAAGTCAAAGTCATTAAGTTGTCCTCTTGCATCATTTATTAAGACAAAGAAAACATAAAGGTTGAAATGAGGATGTTTTTTGACCCTCTGTGCAATATATATTATGTTTTAAGCCACTGAATACTTCTTTGTGTAAAAAAGCACAGACTTAGACTTCCCCTGTGTACTACTTTGATTTTACAGATAAAAAAGATGACAAGAACATCAGCAACTGTTCATCCCCAGAAGTAATAGTTCAGTTCTGTCAGCTTTTGAATTTTCTACAGAATTCAGACACAAATTAGGGCTACATCAGGGACACATGTAATGAATTAACCTATTGCGCTCAGGGAGAAAGCCATAATGAGTGATGTATTACCCTTTTTAAAATGAGCCCAGCAGTGATTTTGTGAAATAAAGTGTCTGTAAAGCAGCAGGTGAATATAAAACAGACCTTGTCCTTAAAAAGTGAATAACTACAAATTGATGCAAGGCTCCGCAAGAGAGAGATTTCACATTAACCTTTAATATGAGCTATTTGCCATCAAGAAGAGGTTTGGCTATTAAAAATGGAATGCAAAACTAAATCTGTCAAAACAAAATGTTTTCTGGAAGACAGACTGAGAGTGAGAGATGAATGTGTGGGTGTGCGTGGCCTCTATCCAATTTAAAAATCACAAAATAACTCAGGGTAAAACTTCTCGCTGAAATGTGTTGAATTGTTCAGCTCAAAAAGTTCACTTAGAACTGCAAGTATAAAGGAATATTCCACTGAAAATGTATTGAACATCAAAAGCTCAAAGGTTGTTTGGCTTGCTTCTTTGCGGATGACACTCAGCTTTGAATCCACAAGCAGCAGTTCCAATGGACTCCAGTGGCAAACTAGACTCAATCCTAAAACATGTTGATATGTATCAAAACACCTGAAGAACCTCCTCAATCCACTGCTGCAGCATAGTCCATGCCTCTACAGCTGATCCATACTGTATGTTCATTCAGACTTTACCACTGCAGTAGTTTATACAAAAAGGCTTCTTGCAAAGCCCTGAAAATACTAGTATAATATATCCATAACTCTGCTGCTTACTGACTCTCGCAGCCACATCACTCCAGTCCTGAAAAACCTCCACTGGCTCCTTGCCTTCCCCACAGACTAAGGGTATGTTTCAAGCACTTAAAGTCCAGATGATGCAGATTGATTGATGGGTGGTTGTCATAATATTATTGATTTAAACTGGTTAGTGCTACCATATGTTAGCACAAGTCATATTTTGTCTTATGCCTGGTTCACACTACTGAGCTTGACATTGTGTCCTGCCTGATCTTATGCTATGCTCAATATGATATATACTTTTATCAATCATTTTGTAAAATACACCTTTGACTTAAAAAAAAAAAAAGTCATCAGACAGAAACCATCAAAATAGCTTTATGTTATTTATGTGTTTTGTTATATGACTGTAATACTATATGATTATTTGTTCATGTTGTGGAATTTAAATGAAGCCAAGAAAACATATGAGCTCCATCATGTATTTGTATTTGTGAGAGCCATGGGATGTACTAAAATAGGTATATGCTTGCGGTCTGAATGGGCATGTGGGCACTGTGGCAGTTACCATAAATATGACACAGGAGTAGGGACACGGCTACAAATACTGCAAGAGTGTGTGTGTATAAGGACGGACCGTTAGTCCCTCTGGAACTGTCTACCCAAACACATCTGTGACTGCTCCAATTTTGCTGTAATCAAGAAGTCTGTTAGAAGTCTGCTTTTAGAAACGATTTTTAATGCTCTAGTTTGTGATGTATTGTGTTTTTTCATTCTACTTATATCTAATTTGTGATGTAAAGCTTTTCCAAATGATGATGATACAAACCACAATAACACATTGTGGTTGCAGGCTCGTGAAACAGAAACTAATGGGGCAGGACTCAAGCACACTTTTTAGCTGAGCCTGTATTACTGTCCTTTACCTACAGTCTAATGCAGTCCAGTACAATTCTTTATCTTTTGTCAGTTCTAAGATGCCTATAGTGCTCTGCATATGTTGACACCATCATAGAGGTGTGACTTCTACTTTAGCAGGCCAGACGCCAGAAGAAAATGTTGGCATTGTATGTCTCTGCAAACTATTTACATTTGCATATTTCATATTTACCATATCAGCGTTTTTTAAGTGACATTGTGTATGAGCTGACTTTTTCATCTGGAGGTAGAGAGGATGGTGGTTGGTGTGACACCTAGGCCAGACACCTCCCAAACTGCATACCACTGCAGACAACTGCTCCACACCAACAAACAACAAAACTGGTTGTAATATAGCAAGTCATTGCTTTTTACAGTGACTTTTTAGACACCAAATGTAGCTGTGTTACAGCGACCATCACTGTTTTTTCAGCGGCTTTTTAAGTGAGCTCTTTCTGTTTTTCTAGTGCCTTTTAGGCAACAAACATGGGTGTTTTGTAGTGACCTGTCACTGTGTTTCCAGCGGCTTTTAGGCAACAAATGTTGGTGTTTTGTAGCTATCTGTCACTGTCTTTTCAGGCAACAAATGTGGGTATTTTGTAGCGACCTGCCACTGTGTATCCAGCGGCGTTTAGGCAACAAACCTGGGTGTTTTGTAGCAACCTGCCGCTGTATTTCTGGCAGCTTTATAGACGTGAAAAGATACCTGTTTTTCATGCTGGGATAGCGGCACAAAAACGTGCTGTTTTTACTGAGACATTGCTGCATTTTCTACTGAGATTTTGCCCCCCAAACTGGGTATTTTAAGCCAAAACATGATCTTTTCGTAACCATAACCAAGTGGTTTCATGCCTAAAAATAACCACAGGTTGAAAGAAATGTAGAGTTTCAATGTATCTGCTGTATAATGAAGTGCAAATGTAATGCAGGGAGGTGAGGCACAGTGAGATGAAAAGTACAGAGCATCTTAATGGAGGCCTTTTTCCAGTCTGAGTTCAATAGTAAATTGCAGTTTACTTTAAATGAATAAATGCTTCCCCAGAAACTGGAGACTGTATTTAAGTGTACAATAATCTTTCTTAAATGCGTTCTTTGTTTCACTTTAACTGACTTCTTTTTGCAGTTTGTGAGCCAGAAACCGAAAATTGGAAAGAGACCAGTATTCCTACTTTGCAAACACATCATGTACCCACATTAAACTGCATACTGACTAACCAGAAAGTGCACACATTGTATGAGTAAGAGAGAGCGAGGGAAAGACAGTTGCAGAAACTACATTTCCTGGTTTTGATGTATAGATTCCCAGTAGGACCTAGTACGAAATGTGGAGACTTCCTTTACCAAGTCCCTTTGAGAACAATCAGGGCACACACACACACATTTCCAACACACATGTGTGCCTGAGAGAGAGGGAGAGATGTGGAGGAAAAGAACTTGGAGCTACACAGACAATAAAACATCAAAAAGAGCTTTCCGTCAAAGAAGATTACGTTAGATACAACACTGATGGGATGGAAATCCAGGCAATATTTTTCTCTTTTTTCATCATCAAAAGATTAGGTTTTTTGAATAAAACACTCCTCCACCCCCCACCCCCTTACACACACACACAAGCTCAGATAACCACAGCAGCACAGAATCTAGTTCTCCCTATGGCCTCTCTCTCTGCATATTTCTCTAACAAACAGAGTAGGAGAGCTGATGAGTTCAAAGAATCAGCCAGTCTGATCAGTGGAGTTTGGAGAAGTTTGATTAGCGAATAGCTTACGTGCACTTAGAATCAGGCTCTCTGTTGTTGCTCGGTTGTGAATGTCAATGGGACACATGAAAACATCAACAAATTGGTCGTCACTGTATGTCAGCTTTGGTTTCACAGGTTTAGATTAGAAGCACCCTGATTTTTTACAAGAGGGAGCAGATTTTCACCAGTGTTTTTGTCCATATGCCTCTTAATGGTTGTTGTGTTTTCGGCAGCAAGAAGACGCTGCTCCCTGTAGTATAAAGTAATGAGGTTCACATGACATAGAAAGCTCAGGGCTTGTATTCATCAAGAGTGTTGGAGTGGGGAAATCACCCCTAACTGGCCCGAAAACTCTGAGTGATGCTATTTTGGTCCCTCTTTTAGAACTAGGACTGAAAGGGTTTTTATCATCTTTTCAAATGCCCGTGTCTGCTGATATTTAGGAAAACTAACCTGTTAGGGTCTGGAAGAAGATAATGTTTAGCTTGAGATATTCAAGAGAAGCAAACAAATGCTAGTCTGCAGAAATCGTTGTCCTCGCAACCTTTTACTTTTTTTTCTAATGGGAGAAATATGATGATTTTGCCAGAACAATTGATTGAGCTCTCACCAGTGCTGTAGTCCTTGAGATCAGTCTTGGAGACTGGTCTCCAGACCACCTTTTGAAGGCTTCGTTCTTGTCTCAATCCCAGACAAAGTAGCTCAGGTTTTTATTTCAAGACTGCTCAAGACCAGAACTGTAGGAATGTCAGTAAATTGCCAGTGCAGTAAAAGGAGTGTTGAATGAAGATGGTTAAGTTAATCTCCACTCTTTAGTGTTTGTATTTGTTAGCTCATAGAAAACAACAAAAAAAAAAATTGCCATACATAAAATTTATCTCTGCAGTGCCTTTTGATCATCACACTTATACATACACACAGATGTGGCTATGAAAAAGGTGAATCTTTATTTGTCTTTGTTGTTTTGGAATGTGGATCTTTCAAATCAGTTTGAGGAGTGCCTATAGTTTGCATGTTCTAGGGATGTAATGATTACCGATATTACGGTCAATTTTGGTTAATTTTTACACGGTAAGAATCACCGTTTATGTTTAAATTAATTGCATTATCACGGTGGATTATCAGGATATGTAATAACAGCCTCATTCAAGTCTCGCGATGCAGGCGCTGCATGAATGCGTACCATGTGTAAACACAAAGAATGAAAAAATGGCAGAAGGTGGTGATAGCGGCACTCAGGGCATTTCCGCCCCAACTAAACGCACAAAGCCTGAGGTCTGGGCGTACTTTGGGTTTCTGAAGAATGCCGAGGGACAGCTGGCAGAGGACAACTATCCTGTGTGCAGAATATGCAGAAAGAAAGTTGCTGCGAAGGGTAGCAACACTACACATCTGCTGGCTCATCTCCGTGACCATCATCCACAGCTTTACAGCCAATGCAAGTTATGCCATGCAAACGTCAGTTATTGTGTGAGGGACTTCGGTTTTACTGAGATTGTCATAATGTATAACTCTCGACGTATACGGGACATTTGAGCCGTATCTGTCCTCCTAAACGACTACTAGGTTTTTCGTTTTCGTTTAAGACACTTAGAAGCTAATACTAGCTGAGTAGCTAATAGCCGTATTAGCATCTATGTTGCTAACGTTAAGTGTTTCAAAACGAAACGGAGCTGAAAACACTGAGCGGAGCCGACAGAATATAAACCGACGTAACGTAACACTAATTGAGATCAACTATGATTGAACCACTATGATTATGGTTATTGTATGGCGAGCTAGAGTTGATATAGACGGCCAGTTATGCTTTCTCAACATGAGCTCAATGAAACAACATAAAACGCTGACATGTTAACCTTTGACCGAGAGCATGCACTCCTTTTCTCATACAGGTAATCCTCTGACTCACATGCACACTTCTAATGTGTGAATTATTCTGTGTAATGATGACCATTGCCCTTAGGGTTTTTTTGGTTTCTTCTGCACATTTGTGATATCTATTCTATATATTGTATGTCTTTTGTTCTACTCTTGCATTGTTTTGTTTTATATAAATTTTTTCTCTCGTGCTAATAAATAAATAAATAATATATAAATTGTTTACATATTTTGCTGACTGTTAAAATGCACCAGACAAATAAGCTTTGCTCCTGTAATGTGTTTACATATTTTGTTAATTTAAAATAAAATTTTCTGTTGCTGTGCCAATCCCTTGCCCCTTTAATGTGAAAGTTTCATTTTAATATAAGATTTTGGCTGTTAACATTTTGGTATGATAAGGAAGTTACAAGATTTAGTGAAGTTATTTCAGTGTATCTATTTTTTGGACATTTTACAGCGCTTAAAAAAATATTGCAATATTATTGTTTACCATGATAATTTGGTCACTATAATCGAGATATCAAATTTTCCATATCGTTACATCCCTAGCATGTTCCATATTTAATGTTGTGTTATGCAGTGTGGGACTCACACTGGACTGGTCTTAGTCTTAACTTGGTCTCTGCCCCTAAAAGTCTTGGTATTGATACACTCTGGTTTTGGTCATGAATTGGTCTCGGTTAAGGGGGTCATGGTTGCAGTACTTATGTTTACACCACATAAAGACAATGCCTTCATCAAGGGTTCTCAGTTACGAAAGGTAAAATATTCAGATAGAGTCTTATAACTTACTGAATTTCATTTGGACCATTCAAATAATGGCAGGGCTACAATATTTCAGAGAAGAGGATGTACAGTAACAGGCTCTTGCCATTCACTGTTTGTACTTGTAAAAGTAATGCACTATAATTCGTATATAACCCATGTAATCAGCAAAGAGACTGTCGTCACCTAACCTGTGCACAGCAGGCTGCCGTTCCTCATATTACAGGAGCAAAGGAGGAAGTCCCTGCTGGTCTTACTAAGGGAAACTAGATAGGACTGAGTTGTATCTTACTACAATCTTACTCAAGACGCATGATTGAGCTTTAAATGAGCGACTGTAAATATCACTCATTTATAGAAACCTGTTATGAACATAAACCTTTTACAATTGTTATGGAAAAAAAGTACAATTTTTAATTTTAAAGGTGAATAAACAAAGTCACATATCTTCTGTGTAAGTAATTTTGCCATCTGGATTGATTTCAGTTAAAGGAGACCACTTATTATTAAAAAGTAATCTGAGCTGTATACAGAATTAATAAGAAGTTAATACTTGAATACAGCCATGAATACCATAACTGCCATCACTTAGCAACATGAGTGTGTCATGAGACAATGGGCCCCTGGGCACAGATTTGCAAAGAGCCCAAGCACCTCTAATACATAGGAGTAAGACATACATTTTGAGGTGGTTGTGGGTGTCATTACACATCTTTTTGTGGTTTTGTGTATTTCTTGGACATTTTGTGCCCTCTTATAGTTGTCTTGCGTTTTAAGGTTATTTTGTGTCTTTTTTGTTGTTTTGAATTTCTTTGTAGTCGTTTTGTGTCTCCTAATGTTTGCTTTGCGTCTTTTTGAAGTCGTTTGGGTCTCTTTGAGACAATTTTGTTTCTCTTTGAGTTACTTTTATGTCTTCTTTTGTCATTTGGTAGATCTTTTATGTCTTCTTGAGGTTGTTTTGTGTCTCTCTGTAGTCATTTTGTGTCTCTTTTTGGTCTTTTGGCTCCCTAACACTTTGGCCCCTTGGGCTTGTACCCGTTCAGTAATCCATCTATGCTTGGCTGTGTTGATCATTATTAGGGTCTTTACAGATTTTGTCCAGACCTTGATTTGTTGAGAAAAAGTCTTTCCTATGCATTTGTTTTCTCTCATAATAATCTATGCAAACCATAGACTGATTCTGTAGCATGCATCCATGGCAACACTGTACCCCCATTATGTTTTTAAATACTCCAAAATATATATTCATGGTATTGCATCTGATGTGGCATCCAGAGCTGGCTGGGATGAACTCAAAACCACTGTTTTGAGTTGAACCTGAGAGCACTTCCTTTGACCGCAACTTTCACCCTTGATTCGGTATACCATAGAAGCCTTCTCTTGGGTGTAACAGCCTCGGGGTCGGGACAAGAACTCTTCAGTTATTCTATGTTTAAAAACTTCTTTTAAAAAATAGGTTGTGCTGAGATGTTGGCAGCACAGTAGCAGCAGGCAGCACAGGATAGCTGCAGCTAACTGGCTTAATAAACAGCCTGCTGATTAATGATTGGCACCGTGCAGTGGGTGGAAGGATTTGGGAAGGTAGTTTGAACCAGAGGGGAGTTCCCTTCTGAATTTTAAATTGAGGGAAGTGAGAAAACATGTAGATGGGTGGTGGCCAGGAGGCAGACCTGAGGTGGAGTAATGAGTCTTCCTGATTTAACTTTTGCTTAGATCCATTTATCTGATTTATAAATTTTCAAACTCTTGCCAGTGGACATACAGTATTTTCGAGTCTGACAGGGGTGCTACATTTGCTCAGTAATTTATGGGACTATGTTGCCTGGTATATGCATTAAAATCACTGACATGGAGTGTAGCTGTAGTGAATGCCACTAGTAGCACTATTCTGTAATGCAAATCACTGGGGTGTGTTTATTTTCTGTGGCATGAAGTTCTTAATGTGCTCAAATGATCAATCATTATCCTGCCACTGCAGAGGATGAAAACCATGGATAGAGCCAGATACGGACTAAAGGACCCACACCTTCATTTCTGACACCACAACTTTCCAAAACTGACAATCCGACATTCACACCTCCTTCACACACCAACTGGCCAGCTGTGTGGAGGTGAGAAAGTAGGAAGGGTTTGAACTCTCTGTTTATATTTGTTGCCCAACTATGCCGTGCCATTTTTCATTTGTTATGCAACAGGATGAATGCCTTTCAGCCAAGTTTGTCTGTCAAAGTTTGCACCACAATCCCATCCCTATATTTTAATGATTATTGAAACCATGCACGTAATCTCTGAAGGGAACGGGAGGTCAACCCTGCTTCATTATATCCTGCATCATGTTGATATACATCAAACAGCAACAGTGACGACAACAGCTGTTCACGACTCAGGAGGTCATGTCAAAGTCTTTGGTCGTTCTGTATCCTCTGCAATCTGTGCACAGATCTCTGATACCAGTTGAGTGTGTTACTGCTGGTGTTTGCAGTCTAACAGGCCTGCACGTTCTCATCTCAACTGTTGCCACCTTGTCAGTGCCATTCACATCTACACATGACGCGCTAAGTATCCTCCTCTGTTTGTTGTTGACGTTCAGCGACACCGTCAATTTATGGCTGTTAAATGCATTGTGTCTTTTTTAAATACACTTCTGTTTTCACAGATAATGTACAGTTTTTGCTAATTAGATGCACACAGCACATGGTTAGGTTGTGAAATTAACATTATGGCTTGGCTTAACATTAATACAGTAAGCGAACACAGGGCTCCCAGGTGAAAGTCCAGGCTGTGTTGGTCTCATGCACCACTCTTCCAGCTCCTCCTATACGGACTTTCCAGCTCCTTATCTTAAGTTGTCACCAGCAGTGTTTCAAATTGACACCCTCCAGCAGCGTATCATACTGCCATGACAGGTGCTGTCCAGTCAATGGCTGGCCTATCATACTTCACAAACAACTTCAGCCTGTTACATGCATTGTCAGTTTTCAAAATACTGTTCCGTCTTTACAGTAATTGTACAGTTTGCGTACAGTCTCAAATCGATGCACTATGTTGGTACAACACTGCAAATTGCCATTTGTTTTTCTTTAACAACAAATGCACGTGGTTATTTTTTGCCAAAACACGCACATGGTTGGGTTTAGGCAACGAAAGCATGTGGTTTGGTTTAGGAAAAAAGAACAGGGTTTGGCTTTAAAATCTTACAGGAAGTGAACACTGTGAACACTGTTTTAAAATCATGTATCTTCCCATCTGCCAACCATGTGACTGCTCATAACTTGGCATTTGTTTCAGTTTATTCAGGTTAACATATAAACAGACAGAAACATAACCTAAATACGACAGAAATGAGAGTTATCATTTATTGTCCATCGCAGTCTCAACACAAGAGTTTCTCAGTAGCCTACTGATCACTGCGAACCCACATAAAGAAGTTTTGAGAGAAAGCCAGTGTTCTAATCTAGTTCCAGGAACAAGTCAGCGTTGACTATCTGCTCTGTGTGCTGTTTCTTAGTAGGAGGTGGAGGATCAGTACATGTCGAGTCTATACACATCATTAACCACTAAAGTTGTCTTTGTAGATGGTCAGTAGCCAGTTTGATTTGGCTTCCTCTCGTCCATTTTTGTCTCAAATCCAGCAACATGTTTCTTATTTTCTCCACTCACACACATTCTGGAAACCCTACAGTACATAGGTTAGTGTAACCAGTCTGCCATGGCCTTTAACAAATACACTGGGGCACTGTTAAGTTTAGTTTAGCAGCTATTTTCTTTAGTTACGGTGCAATCAATGTAACCATTGGCAGCCATACTCTGTATAGCTCATGACAAACTCCAGTTTGGTATTTCACATTGTTGCCATGCTCGTTGGCATCTGATGTTATTTCAGCAGTGTTATACAAGCAGGTTGACAGGATTTTGCTTCCTGCTGTATCTTAAGGCAGGATGACTCACAGTCTGGCAAAACAGCAAAATACATCAAGGCATGATTTCACTGACATAAGTGTTTACATCCTGTCTTCAGTTTTCTTGTAATATTTGGCAAATATGCAAAAGAAAATCAATTGTAATACTGATTTATATATAATTAGTCTGGAATACAACATAACGTTGGATCAGGAACAAATCTGTAACATTATAAATGTCTTTTTTTCGGAAGTTGTCCATGAAACAACCAAACATCTGCTTTCACTGTAGAGGAAAACGGTCTTTCCTCCCCATTTCCCTTCCATGTATGTCCTTAACTTATTGCTGAAATCATGATTTTGCTGCATTATGTTTGCTTTGTTCAGGCTTATCCCTCGCTCCCTTGATCCACGGACAAATCTGTGGGTGGAATAAACTCTCTGGTGGAGATAGCAGAAGGCAAACGGCTTACTTAGCAACTGACTGTGAAACAGCAGACAAAAGAGTTTCCAACAGCAAAACACGGAGGCAACTGAAGGGCTGAACGTGTGTCCAAATATTACCTGGGCGAGAGAATGAGATGGGGAGCTAGGAAGGGAAGCAAGGAAAAGAGGGAGATAAAAACAGGGGAGGAAGGGAATTAACAAGAAAAAGAAAAACTAGTGAGAACAAGAAAAAACAGGAGTTAGGAGGGCAAGAAGTAAGTGTGTGTGTGTGTGTGTGTGTGTGTGTGTGTGTGTGTGTGTGCGCGTGCGCTCTTTTTTTTTTTTTTTTCCTTCAGTGTGAGAGCGGAAGACAAATTGACCATATGGATAAGAGCAGACGGTGGCCAGGTTGTGCTAAGAACCAGTTAGTTCTACCACATTGTGTTGTTTGGCAGTTAGCCTAATGTTGAGCACACTGGGAACTGGCAAACTAATGGAAACAAGCAAACTGCCACAGCACAGACTTTTTAAGGCTTCTAGGACGCTGCAAGGTGCATTTCCTGGCACAGATTGGTCCACTACAACTGCAGAGCAATGGCTGCATGCAAATGGAGTATGATAATGTAATTAAATAAAAATGCTATGTGGAAGATGCCAAAACAAATGGAGATATTTTTGAAATGTGGTCAGTGTTGATTTGTGGTAATCCAATAGGCTCCATTTGAGTTTCATGCATTCAAATATGGCCATAGAAATGTAATGGATTGTATCCTGAAACCAAGGGCATGCTCTGAACGTCATTTAGTAACAAGGCATAGAATTTAAGTATTAAACTTTACAACTATACAACTGTTAATATATGTATATTTCAATCACTTTTTTTTGCCTAAATTTATGCTCTTTTTTTGTTTTGTTTTGTTTTGTTAAGAGTTAGTTGTGCTTCCTGTGGTTGCCGTGGACGGTATTGGTGTGTGGCTGCAAGTCACTCATCAGGATAAGGAAATCAGCTCACCAGTCTGTAAACTCCCCTTTCCTGGTGTCTTCTGCAAGCTAGTGAGGATGACGTTTTCAAATGTAAACATCCAGATGTCATGCAGCTCCCTCATACAAGGAGAAAACACGGGCAATCTGGACAATTGCCAGAATAAATCTCGCCTCCAACGTCTGTTTTGGACATCCTGGGATGGCGTGTCAATTAACGCCTGTGACATGCATTGTTTCCTCTCGAAATACACTTCTGTTTTCACAGGAAATGTACAGTTTCTGCTCGTCACATGCATAGAGTCTTTTTCAAATTAAACTTACAATGTAGGTGAAACCTTGTTTTTATATATATTAAAAAACATTAAAAAAACATTTAACCATTAAAATTAAAATGACTATGGTTGTTACTGACATCATGTAATGTCATGTGACGTAAGTCACTACTGTGGCATGCTACACAGACTGATGCACTACTTTCTTATTAAAATAACTCCACTGACTTTTGGTTTAACAAGGGAAACAAACGGCAGGTTCCCAGGTGAAAGTCTGGTCTCTCAATCTTTATACAACAGTAGTTGCCAGTGCCATCAACAACTGCTGCCCCCAGTGGGTATCATATTGCCGCAAAATGTGCCCCTGTGCATTGGTGTCTGACGCTGAGATCACGGACAAAGCGGCAGTATTTGATGAGTTGGGAATAAGAACTGGCTGGTGTGACAATGGGAATATGGGGTGCTGTCCTGTTCCTGCTCGCCCTGAGCCACAAGGAAAATATAACAAACTATGACATATCCACACCAGTGATGCCAGTGGTGCAGCCAATCAGTCTGGTGCACATTCCCCGACTCCACTGCTGACATCACTAATGACATAAATTAACGCACTGAGGGCCGAATTCACAAAAGGATTGCGTGGCTTTTGCGGCCGCTAAACCGGTAAAAATGGAGCAAACACATACCTTCTTATTCACAAGGCACGCGCAGAGGGTGAAATGCTCCACTAACTGCGCTGCCAAGCAGATTGTGTCTCGGTGCTCCGGTGTTATCTGCACATATTTAAATGAGATAATATGCATATATTTGGCGCCTTTCTATGCAAATGAGCCTCATTCATAAACAACGTCTAATTCACTAACACCAGCGCTAATAGCCACACGCAGTTTGAGTGAAGTAAATAACGTCTTCAGAAAGCTGGTGCAAACTGGGCGCTCCTCTGTGGAAGCCTCTCACTCAGACTTTCCAGTGATCGTGGCAGCAGTGATCGTCTGTTAAATCAGTCTGTAAATAATATTTTGACATTATTATTATTATTATAATCATTATTAGCCTACTTTAATGACATCTGAAGATACTAATGCGTTGAACAGGTGACAGTCTGCGGTCGTTCTCAAAACGCACTTCTGTCACGCGCTTCAAAAGCAACTTTCAATAATTTATTTTTAAGAAACGGGGGAAACAAACGTGAACAAAAACGGTTCCATAATTCATATTAAATTCAAAAGATAACGAAAAAACAGCTACAAGTGAGAGGGAATAGTGATAAAGTGGTCAAACTTGGTCAAATCCACAGCCTCAACCCATCCGACACTGTTAGACTGATTCACCAGCAGACATCACTACATGAGGGTATACAGTATTCAGTATTCTGCCATTGTTCTGCCACAGTGTTCTTGGCGCAAAGCCAGCATTTATACTTTGCCATGTGGCTAATTGCAACCAGGGGCAAATCAGGGGCAAACTGCACTCAGCTGCCAAACTTTGTGGGCGTGTTTGCGCCGGTATATCATTAGCGCAATATCCTTTGTGAACAGGACGTTAAGACGGAGCAAACTGCGGGTGCAAGTGAAGTGCAATTCAAGGTGCTATCAGCGGCCGCCGTTCATTCTTTGTGAATTCGGCCCTGAGTCTGTGGAGGATTTAATCTGTAAAACAACAGAAACAGCTGTACCCAAAACCACAGCTAAATCATTCCACAACCAGAAACCATGGATTACCAGAACCATTCAGGGTGCCACAAACACGCACACGTGCGCACACACACACACACACACGGATAAGTTGAAGTATTTATATTAACTTCTGCTATATTGTTCATATACTAACCCTAGTTGTAGTTTCCTTCATAGTGACAACAGATCAGTATTTTTTCACTACCTGGAACTCTGCATTATTGACTCACCTCAGACTGGTATTCTTTAATGTCTTTAAGGAGAAGATTTATTTTAATTAAATTGAATTAAATAGGGAATAGGAATACTTTTTCAACCCCTGATGAGGCTTTGCAGCTATCACTCCCAGGCTGCATACAACATTAACAAACATAACTTACCAACAAGGTAGAACAGCCTTTATGTAGTCTGAGAGGGCAAAAAAGTCTGCACTGCAGCACCCACTGCTGCTCATTAAGCTTATTGCTCAGAGTGCACAGTAAAAACTGAAGGCCACTCAGATGAGTGTATGAATCTTTTATCAACCTAGATCTCTCATCTGGACTTTGGTGGCCGGACAGTAAGAAGAACAATAAAAGTGCGTGGGACAAAAACGGATTTTGAAAAGTCCCAGATCCATCCCCAGTGGAATAACGCCCTCACAACCATGGACATATATTTTTTTTGGGTTGCTGCTAGTTGTTAGGTTTAGGACAAGGACACCAGAGCCACCCTCCTGAAACAAGCACATATATCCTCTCTTTAGCTCAATGATAACTTTGTACAAAACAGCGATGACAGGCTCTGTTTCACAGCCTGTTAAATATGAATGAAATGTGATTGAAGCTGCACTTATCAATAGCAATGGATCAAATAACCATGTATAATGTGAGAGGACTCACTTGTAGCGACAAACCCACAGAGCATTCACCCAACTCAGCAGTTCCCCTTAGCTCTATACTCTCAGCTTGTGTGAATTTTGTGGATGACAACGACAGCAGGCAGCTGTTTTCAGTGATGAACCCTCTCCCACGTCTGCCAATTTTTCCACGCACGTTTTACTTGGCACGTCAGCCCGGTGCAGCAGGGTTTTGCTGAGTAGACTTGTTTTATTAAAGTAAAGCTGTTAACAGAGTATCACTAAATCTGTGACAAACACATTCCATTTCTAATGTATTCTTTTCAATCAAGGTCTCCCATTATTTTGTTATGTAAAACTTTTGTGAAGCAGCAAAATAAGGAAAAGATGGGTTTTCATCTGAAGTAACTTAACACTACTCCTATACAGCTGAAAATAAACACGAAACAGTAAAATGAAACAGATTTCTGTAGTATAGTGAGGGACCTAGGAGAGGAACAAAACCACAGAGATTCACTTAGCAGCTACAAAAGTACTGAGAGCTGAACACACAGAGGCCCTATTAAAAGGCACCTTTCTCTCACAAGGTTGATGGAGTCGGTGAGATTGAACCAAAACAGTAGTTGTGCTGTAATACCAAACCACAAGCTAAGAGAGGCTAGCAGGCTCTGTAGAGTCGGCTTGCCTTAAGTAGCTGTTGCTTTCATTATTTATTTTTAAATAAAATATCATTGAGAAGTGGGGCTTTCATTTACCTGGACCATACAATCATATCATTCATCCCTTTTTCTTCATTAAAGCAATCGAAGACCTGCTGATCTTATTCTAAACCTGGTTGGTTGCTTGGCACAATATACTGCAGCAAGCACTGTGTTAAAGTAATATGAAAGGGGATGCCTCCTATTAGAGGGCTGTTGTATTATCAGGGCTGACATCATCTGGTTCAAATAACGGTCATAATCCTGAGTCCTTTGGCGGCTCAGGGGCAGTCGACAATCTTCACCCCATACTGGAGCGCCGCAATTGGATGGTAATTGGTCCTCATGTCCACATGTGTGCACATGTGAATGTGCTGGCAAAATGGCATCACAGCAGGACATATAGTCAACAGCTCACAGTAATAATAAGTGCCACTGGATCTGTGTTTTAACACGTACTGATTCAATTATTTCATCCCAGCTGGAAAAGAAATACCCACAAACAAACTCATTCCTTTTGATTCTGCAGATTTTCTGTGGGGAAAAGCCTCCAGGGCAGTACAGTAGGAAATGGAATAACCCGCATTTGCATGCTTGCTACTTGCACGCTCTCGCTTTTCATTTAGCAAGAGTCAATTTGAATTAGAATTATGAGGTTCAGTCTCTATTCATGAAGTGGAGGGTGGGAATTAGTGGCGGAGGTCAGAATTGGGGCACTGGTGTCTATAACAATGCCAGATCCAATTTGGTTGAAATAGTTCTTACTACACAATAACAGAAATAGACATTTCTCTGTTTTGCTTTTGTTCACAGGCTGAATTACTTGATGAAGCAAAGTAAGGATTCTGACAGGGTATGTTTAAGTGGCACAGTAGAAAAGGAGAGTAGAAGAAGTGGGGGCACATGAAGTAAACTGCTGGGGATGGACCAGAGAAAGAGAGGCGCACATGTAGTGAAATAGGAGGGATGTAAACAAGCACACTGTTATACATTATTCGAGAATGAAGAGAATATGTGCTCTTTATGGGTATGAAAGGCATGCGTTTATTTCCCCTGATGCAATAAATCTGGAGACTGGGGGAACCTCTAGGATTGAGGACACTGGAGGCTTAGCCAGGACCTCTGTAGGTGGGTCCATGGGGATCCTCTCCCTAAGAATTTTTTTGATAAACAAGCTCTATTTTAATGCTTTTAATGCACCCTGGCATCTTATTGACCCCTTTTTACATTCCAGCACACACACAATTTTAAATTGTGATGTTGAAAACGTCAGTAGTTGTTAGTTAGTAACAATAAAAGTAATATAAACTTAATTTATATAGCACATTTCATACAAGAAATGCAACACAAACTGCTTTACAATAAGGGCAGTGTAAGCACTGAATTTTCACATGAAAATAGACATAATGGACATAATTCAGACAAGGCAAAAAAAAAAAACAGTTTAAAACATGGATTAACTGACTCGTGAAATTGTAAAACTATTAAACATAAAATAAAATAAAGGCCAAAGTGAACAGATACATTTTTGGTTTCCTTTTAAAATATTTAGGAAGCTAGCTTCCCTGATATCTGTAGGTAGTGTGTTCCATAGCTTTGGGGCATAATCTTCAAAGGCTACATCCCTGATCTTCCCACTGTTGCTGGGAACCTCCAATAAACCAGCAGCAGATGATCACAGCATTCTTGGAGGCAAATAGTTAATATGGGAGTTAGAAATGTAGCTTGGTTCTAGCCTATTTAGGGCTTTGTATACAAGGAGGAGGATCGTGAAATCAATTCTAAAAGTAATATTAAGGCAGTGCACTGGCTTCTTCCCTCCTTCCTACCCCTCTACTTCTGGCTCCCTTGCTCAGACCACACTGATTTTGGAATTCAGCCTTCATTTTGAACTGAGCTGCACACCTGTAAAGTTTTGTGATTGCATCTTGCACAGTTGTGACACTATTGCATTGACAAAATCTGCCCGCAGAGAGAAAGACAGACAGATAAATAAATACCTAATAAAAATACTAAAATGGTATCGTTGGTAGTTCCTTAGTTCCTGTTACAATAGGTGCCACTAGGACCACATTTTGCCATGATGACACACACACACACACACACACACACACACACACAGAATCACAAGATTTTCAGCCATTGTTGCATTTTTGCAGCCGGTAACAATATGAGCCATTTAATTATTAATGCCCACCTTTATGGATAGTTTTCTCATTTTTTAAAATCATGCTTCAAATGCGCGGCACGGTGTGGTGGTTAGCACTCTCGCCTCACAGCAAGAGGGTTGCCGGTTCGATCCCGGGCGTGGGAGCCCTTCTGTGTGGAGTTTGCATGTTCTCCCCGTGTCAGCGTGGGTTCTCTCCGGGCACTCCGGCTTCCTCCCACAGTCCAAAGACATGCAGATTGGGGACTAGGTTAATTGATAACTCTAAATTGTCCATAGGTGTGAATGTGAGCGTGAATCTCTATGTGTCAGCCCTACGATAGTCTGGCGACCTGTCCAGGGTGTACCCTGCCTCTCGCCTGATGTCAGCTGGGATAGGCTCCAGCCCCCCTGCGACCCTCAAGAGGATGAAGCGGTTAGAAGATGAATGAGGATACTTCAAATGCTTCGGACCAACTTTACATTTCATCTGGGCCTTTACCATAGAGATCCAAAGGTGTGACATCACTTCCTGTCTATAGCCTCTGTTCCACTAGCTTCTGTAACCCAACACAATCTCTGATTCTGCATTTCTAGTATCTGTTTCTAAAAATAATGAGGCTTCTTCACGGGGTTTACTTTCCATATTCTAAGACAAACCAGCATCCTCTACAGCAACAATTACTGCATACAACATGTTCACAAAGGTACTCTCATTATTTTAAAATGGTAAAATTCACCAAGACACTCTTTTAAAGTGAAAGTGAATTTTTTTTCAAAATTGTGTAAGATGCCGTTTCTGCTGACTAAAACCTTTTACAGCATCCACTCCTCTCTGTCCTGCTGTCCTTACAGGCATGTCTTAACTAAGCTGAAATGGGGTTTGTCAAAAGACACAACAAAGGGATATACATTATTAAATAAATAGCATTTGACCACTTTTTAAAAAGGTACTGTAGCCTAATATAGTATCTAAACATATGAAGTGAGTCACAGGACATAATGTTATTAGTGTAGTTACAAATGTCAGTGGG
The DNA here is from genome assembly GCF_011397635.1 of Epinephelus fuscoguttatus. NCBI lineage: Eukaryota > Metazoa > Chordata > Actinopteri > Perciformes > Serranidae > Epinephelus > Epinephelus fuscoguttatus. The sequence goes on along the minus strand of NC_064766.1, from coordinate 7,219,207 downwards.
ATCTTTGAATGAGGTCCCTTTACTTCTGGAACAGAACCCAAAAGCACAGCTTTCATGACCACACTCCAGTGTTTAAAGAAAAATCACGCAATATGGCCTGGTGCGATAATGACTTTTTATTTCCCCAGTGTTAAAACCTCTTGCTCTATTTTCATGACTTATTTCCACCAAAACCATAAACAATTCAGGCTATTCTCATGTTTGTACGTTTTCCTACGAAAAGTAACTACAGGTTTTATCTAGACTCAGTTTAGACATTCTTTCTGTTTTAGTGATGGGTTCAAATACAAATGATGCTTTATTATGTGATTAATTTTGGTATATGGTTGAGATATTATGTGTTGTATTTATTGTGTGGGCAAGTAAACCTATACATGTATATATAAGGAGTATAAATGGCACTGAACTGAACACAGATAAAAAAGCAGTGCAGATGACTGCTAATAACTTCCAGCAAGCCCTTTCCACTTCAGATAGACAATCTGTATATAGATATTTTGTGAAATAAAGAGATACAGCCTGACATGGCTGCTGCAGACATTGAAAAAAAAAGGCAGCCTAAGACGCACAAAGGCAGTGATGAAGAGAAGCCTGATAAAGGAGCTGCAAGCTGCTTCTCAAACATATCCCAGTGAGTATTTAACCAGTTCAGTGTTAAAACTATTGCTGCACAAAAGACACACATGGGAAAAGGAAACTAGTGCTAATAGCCCGCGCCTTTTCTTCAAATCTTTTCATTTAAGACATGCACATACATGTGCCTGCAATTTATATAACCACAATGCAGTGCATTATTTCTATGTTCTATGTAAAAACTTTTGAAACTTTCTCACTGTGTGATTTGGGGATACCTATGCACATCAATAAGTAATCTCCCTGTTGCAGTAGGAGTTATGAATAATGCAACTGCCCATATAGGTGTGCCTTTTCAGAAATGTGTTTCTGGAAAGTTGCAGAAGTACCTTACAGTGACAGACAGAGCGTATCTTAACAAATTAACACTGGCAGGGCACTTTATATGTCAAAGACACCCAAGATATTTAATCTCAGTTTCTTTCAGAACAATTATTCAGCCTGAGAAACAATCAAATTGAAGCCTTCTCATTTGAAATGAATTCATTTTAATGCAGACAGGGGTATCATGCTGAAGTGATAGACCTCGTCTCTCTTTTGGGGACTGGAGGAGTGGATACAAATATTAATAAACCCAAAACCTAGTTTTTTTTTAGTTTTGAAGGGAAATAGGACACATCAGCCTCCTGTCACACACACACACACACGTGTGCACACACACACACACACACACACACACACACACACACACACACAAGGGCTACAGCACGGTTCTCAAAATAGCTGAGAGAAATTTAACAGGGAAAGTGAGGCGTTCAGCTCCTTGATTTTTCCAGTATGATACTAATACAGGAAGGCAGGTAGGTTGGTGAGTAGATTCAGAGCACGTCACGCATCCTCTGGGTTAACTTGTTTTTTTTGTTTTTTTATTTTTAAAGTCCTCCCCTGCGAAATGTGTTCAGAAAGCATATCTTAAAGTAGCACTGAAATAAGCTCGGTGCTATTGAATCAACACCTTGTCAAGCTTATATTGTTTCAGTATGAACCTACAAATGAAGCCAGTGTATAAGACCACACTGCTGCACTCGTTCTATTAAATTCTTTAGAACAATTCAGCAACTTGTATTTCGGCTGTTTGAGAGAAATTTGTTATAGTTCTACTAGTTTATGTTGTTTGAGTGCTTATCTTTGGATAGAAACTTTATTTCTGTACACACAAAGGAGAAAGCATATCCATGAGAATGTCCTGGGCATGCAGTCATTTTATGCATGTGTTACCCAACACATCCATCTTTTTCACTAAACAGGTGTGCCTTAGGATGGTCACAATAACTGTAAGGCCACTCTACAATGTGTGGTTTGATCACACAACACAATGCCACAGATGTCCCAGGTTTTCAGGGGACGTGCCATTGGCATGCTGACTGCAGGAATGTCCACCAGAGCTGTTGCCCATGAACTGAATGTTCATTTCATGGCCACAAGACATCTCAAATGTTGTTTACATAGATTTGGCAGTACATCCAACTGGCCTCACAACCGCAGACCACATATAACCACACCAGCTTAGGACCTCCACATCCAGTATCTTCACATGCAAGACCATCTGAGACCAACCAACTGAATAGCTGATGCATCAATTAGTTTGTACAACCACAGGATTTCTGCACAAACCATCAGAAACCAACTCAGGGAAGCTCATTGCATGCTCATCGTCCTCACTGGGGTCTTGACCTGTTGCAGCTTATCGTTGTAACCGATTTGTAAGGTTGTAAGGCCGGTTGGATGTTGGATGCACAGTCTCTCAACGCTTGTGACATCTGCAGCATTGTGTTGTGTGATAAAACAGCATTTTAGAGTGGCCTTTTATTGTGACCTTCACAAGGCACACCTGTGTGGCAGTGATGCTGTTTAATCAGCATCTTGATGTGCCGCACCTGTCAGATGGATGGATTATCTTGGAAAAGAAGCACTGCTCACTTACCAGAGTTGGGTAGAGTACTTTGATTACTTTTAGCAGTAATGAGTAACCTAAGGCGTTAATTTGCTGTTTGAGTAATCAAATACTTGAGTACATTTTCAAACAAGACATCAGTTACTTCCGTTACTTTTAGAACGCTGGTCCTTCAGCTCCGAAACAGCAACGGCTGTCTTTTGGTTCTAATAACGGAGATAACATTAAACCTATCAGTCAGAAAGAAGTCATAAAGCTTGTGGCTCGCTACGTGGTCGGAGAAATGCTGCCGTTGTCTACGGTGGAGTCTAAAAAAAGGCAGAGGAGGACTTGCTGACAGACAGGTCAGACTCAATATTTGCATTATGCCTGGTACACCCTACATGACTTTTCTGCCCGTTCTGAAAGTCACTATGTCAGATTACACGACTGTGGAGTCATAAAATCGTGCAGTGACTCGGCCGACAGACATGACACACGACACGATGGTACTCACCAATTATCCCCGGTCGTCTTTCACGACGTGTGTGATGTCATCGGGTTATTCTTGTCCTATTTTTATTACTTTTACTATTATGTGAGTCACTGTGTCTGTTCATGTGCCAGCCGACATGTTGTTGTAGTCACCTAAAAGCGTCAGCAGATGGCAGGAGCTACATTTGAAGTACCATACGCAAACATTCAAGCTACTGTATCCTCCACAACCAAGTTCTTACAAATGTTTCAAAATAAAAGCCTATTTAGAAAATGGGGGGATTCTCTCAACCGAGGTTATACGGGGCTTTTAATTTGAAGGAAAATCAAGAAATGTTGAGTTTGAAATGATGACGCAATGTGTTAACTTTATAAAGACAACGGGAGTGGATAAAAAGTAAAAATATAAAGATACAGAGGGATTAATAAATAATGGACCGTCTATAATGTAGTCTGTTTCAAATGAAGCTGGGAGCCTCTGCAGTTGTGGTGAGTAAAAGCCCCGCTGCTATTTGTTAATGTTATTACTTAATGTCCGACCGTGAGGATGTACCATTGTTTGCTAGCTTGATGCTAATGACAGTAAGGTTAACTCAGCGGGTTGACAAAGTGCCTCTGCTGTTTCACACCATCATTTCCCCCTTTTACTCTGTGTGGTAACATCCCTAGAGGAAATATTAAAAACGCTGGGGTGTTGTTGTCATACAGTTGTTTACGGCAGCAGATCGTTGTGTGTTTCTACTGGTCAAAGTGACGGCTGTGATGGGAGAATTGGATCTCAGTGAAGGGCAAGTGGTCCATAACTTTAATTTTGGAGACAAAAAAATGTAGGCTTAGCGCCCTGTGGTCCATTGCCCAATAAGAAATGTAGAACACTCAAAAGTACTTTAAAAGTGCTTGAGTTACTTTACTCAGGGAGTACCGTTGGAAGTACTTTTAAGGTAACTGGTTACTTTTTTAAAAAGTAATGCAGTAAAGTACTTTGATTACTTTTAAAGTAACCCTTACCTAACTCTGTAACTTACACAGATTTCTACAAATCCCTGACAGAATATCAGAGAAAAAAAACTGAGTGCATTAAAAAAATCTTGGATCTGGAACTTAATCATGTGGAAAATGGGAGCAAAACAGAAGTGTTGAGTTTAAATATAAATGGAAGTGTACCAAGTAAACACTCTGTTAAACGTACTCACAAATGATTTACACACCTGCAAAGTAAAGTGTTACCCAATAGAACAACACAGGTATCCAAAGTAAAGTAATGTCGAGAGAGTGGCCCCTGTCAGTATTATTCTTATATGATATATTAATGGATTATGACTGGTGCATCAAGATGTAGCAGAATTTAAATGTTATAGCTGCTCAAGGTTTTAACTTGAATATATATTGTTAGATGGTTTATTTAACAGGGTAACAATGCGGACACTTTATATGCAAATATAGTGAATACTTTATATAAAAAGAAAATAATAACTGTATCTGTCAGATAATTCCAGTGGGATAAAAAGTACGTTTCCCTCTGAAATTATTTGCAGTATATGTGATCACTGTTATCACTTGATTGTAATTACAACTTCATTACTTCTCAACCATCGAAAAAAAGGTTGTACTGAGAAGCCTTGTATATTTCTATACGTAGCACTTACTGAAGCCCAGAACTATAAATGGCTCCTCTAATTTGCTGCAATCATGTCAAATCTCAGCAGTGCCATTGACATATATTGTATAAAGTGTGGCGTCTTAAGCCAACAAGATTCAGCTGAAGCATGACAAATTTTAAAAATAGCTGACAGAGACACTCAACCTAGATACGCCAGCCTCATAAGTAGGCAGGTGATGTCTTGTACAGATTTGGGACACACCGTGCAAATTTAACATTACCGCACATTAAATTGGTTTGACTTCCCCTCCATACTATGAACTCCAAACCTGCACACATGAAACTTACTCAACAAACTTTCCTGTGCTTACCTTAAAATACTATTGGATCAGTCATAAAGTGACAGATAATTTTGTCCACAAATAATCTTTAGCTTTCCCTTCATGTCACAGCTCCCATTAGCTGTCATAATGGGATCGGCGTTCAGGGTCCCTTGCAGTCAGCTTCCAGTTTAATTCCTTTCAGGAGATGTGTAATGACTCTTGTGGGAGCAACTCAGACATCATTAAAAAATCATGCACTGGCTTCCACCCTCTAGGCTGGGTGGAGGGTCTATTTCTAGTGGGTTCCCAAAAGACAGGAGGGAGTTTTAATGAACTCAGATCCCAGGACAAGAGAATGGACTTCGGCTCTCGGGCTGATAAAGTAAAACAGCCCTTGTTGCAGAGCAGTAGAACTTCATTTATTTAGATCACCTGGGAGTAATAACCTTTGGTTTAGTGTTTGACAAGACAGTTTGACAAATCTTATGTGGCAACTTAGAGGTTCAGGGGCCACATTCATGAACGTGAACTCCTACAAGTAATGAGTAAGTCACTGCTAAGAGTAGAGTAACTCACAAGTAGTTATTTCACATGGTAGCACTAAAACAAGCTCTTATGTCTAGGTGACCTAAGAATCAGAAGTTAAATCACTGACCTAACAGTGGCTTCTGATCTGCTGTTTAATCAGGTCAACTTTTCTTACAGATTTTGTAATGTTTTAAAAAGACATCAGACATAAGGCTTCGTCTTGATATTCTTGTTAAAGCTGATGCAACAGGTCATCACAGAAGTGTTGGAAAGCTGGTTTCGTTAACAGGAAATATTATAAAAGCGACAGCACACAAAAGATTCTGATGGCAGCATAATAATGTGTTCAACTACCAAGGTTAGGCTGACCTTATCTTGTCCCAGCAGGGTGACTCTTGATGGGTGTCTCTGCACGCTGTGGCTCCTTTAATTCAGCTACAAATAAATGATTACATGTAGGCTTACAAGATGTTGTCTGGCTTCATGTCCTTTTTTAAATTACAGATACAGCAACTTAATTTTAAATGTAGCAGTAGCATTTGGAAACACTTTTAACAAACGGGTAAACCCAGCGTAGATGTATTTTCATACCAGTCCCACACCAACCATTTAAGCGTGTTGTCCGTAGCAACAGACTTACTGCACTCTTTGTTTTAGTTTAGTGGACTACAGTATACCAGTTGCTTTTGCATGTTTTAGTTTCTTAACTACAAATTATGCGTAAATTATGTCTTTGCTGTCCATTTTCCAACATGTTGTACAGTTTTAGAATGCGTCCTCTTTTGTTTCAGGAAGCCACTGGTTTTCATTGTTGTTTAGTACAGCATGAAAATTAGCATACACTTGAAACTTGCTTGAATTGTGTAATCAGGCACAGTGGAAATCAAGTACCCTAATTTTTGCCAATGTGACTTCATCAGTCACCGTAGAATATGTACGATGAGAAAACTCAAAGAAAAACGATGCCAGCTGCCAAGTCTTTTGGAGTTTACTCAACTTCAGGGCCAGCAAGTGTCAGCTCAGTGTAAGGACTTAGAGTCAGCAATTCTTTAGTTATAGCGAGAGTTGTTTGGCTTTATTTCCAAGGGCAATTATTTTCAGCAGTAGAACATGTTAAACATAACCCACCTCCTTCTCTTGCCATAATGACTGCCAGTTGTGTTTGCGACTTTCAGCCCTCTACAAATTATTTTCAGTTAAAGTTTTTGCTTACCATTTCCAAATACACTATTCAGTTTGAGAATATTTAAAATGCCCAGCCATCCAGTGATCAAGCCAATGATTTTCACAGTTCTTTATGCAGGACTCCCTTAAACTCGGTATTTTATCCAGGTGAGTGTGGTTTTGCAGGATGCACCTTAATAGCTTATAATAATCTGCATGCAACTTTGTAAGAATGTAGCACAAAAATCCTGAATTGTTTTGGTTCGCTAAAAATGAGAACTTGGACTGAGTGTCAAAGTTTGGACGAGTATAAGCTTCAGAAATTAGGAAAACTAGACTGAACACACGTACAATATGAGACAAGTATGAAGGCTTACGAAATATACTATTAATGTTTTCCTCTAATTTGTGTTTTTGGTCTCATACCTATGTACTTGGAAATTAATAGTCCACGCCTGCTTAGGCATCTATTGATGAAGATATCACAATGATATCAGAAAACAGAGCCCAAGAATACAGATAGATTTTTGTTGTTGGACATAATTTAGCCCAGAATGTCAACGTCTTTTACCTCTATTTAGCTGTACAAATTTTCATTATAATGTTATCCCAATTTGAGAATTTATCAGTTGTCAGGTAAAAGTCATTTTACCTGAAAATCTGCAGAAAAGTCTGACAAAGTCATGGTTGCAGCTGTGGCAGCAGTACAAGAAGCAAACATCTCAGTGTATCTTTGTAAAACAATGATCACAAAAATACACAAAATCACCCCTGTTTGAAGTTATAGTAAGGCATGAGGTCTTCTGTAGGTTTAATCATGGGATTAAGGCAAAGATTAGGTTAATATGCAACCTTTTAGGTTGTGTTTCCGCTAATTCATCTAAAAAGTGTTAAGACAACTCCATGTGAGCTGACGAGAATGCAAATCGGGCATACAACGCTCCGTGTGACGCAGAATGTAAGGCACTGCTCCCTGGTAAAATACCAAGTTCTTAGGAAATACCTTCTGCAGTCCATCAAAATCAACGTAAAGTTTCATTTAGATTTTTTCAGTTTATGTATTTAACTCCCCCATTACACGTCTTCACAAAATATTAGTGATTCCTTGCAGGGCTAGCTTGCTTAATCACTAATTTGGCATTAAGTCCAGTTATCTCCATGTTGGAGCCATTGAGACAGAGTAAAGTCACAGCACAATTCCTACGACAGCTTCCTCCTTTTAAAACTTTCCATGTGTCAAAGGTCAGCAGTATCAAGATGGTTTGCAACTGGCCAACAGAGAAAACTGGTCTGCCAAAGTTGACCTCTATGCAAAAACTCAACACAGATTTCCTTTACCTCTGAAATTACTATTACAGACACCAATTGCTTCCTGAAATAGTACCAAAAAAATGGCTCCTACGTTGGTACATTTCAATTTAGTGGTAATAAAACGGTAAATACTACTACAATCCCACTCTCAGTGAAAATCACTGCATGAAAACAGTCCAATCCAGAAGAGGAGATAGCCAATTATTGTGGGTTTAGATTGCAAGAAGAAGAAAAACACTGAGTATTTCAGTATCTGTAAATTAAGCTGTTGTTATCGCTTGCAATAGTGTCCTTGTCGCTTCCTACATATTGTATTTTTTGTATCTTCTCTGCTGCAGTAACCAACTGAGCATAACGAAACACTTTGAGCTGGAAGGGCACTTGAAGAGCGCAGACCTCTGCCAAGGCCAATAGTCCAGTCATTTATGACAGAAATATCTGCAAGTGTAACCACTATATATGCTTTGATGCATTTCCAAAACTTTTAGAGTTATGTCAAAATATAGTTGTGCCTTGATCGTCTCAGCTGTGCATTTATTATGTACTTTCAAGCTGGAAGTATTCCACATATACTTAACATACATTTGTGAAAACCAGAAAACACTTTGTTAACATGTATATATGTCCAAATATCAGATGCCTAGACTAAAATAAGATCATGAACAGCTTGTTATGAAAAACACTCATAATGGAAAACTGTATATTCACATGAAAGACATGTTTACTTGAGTCAAATTTAAGTCAATATCTCTGGTAGAGTTTATTGCAGACAATTCACATTTGGATGTGAGGAAAAGTATAATCAGTTGCAATATATGTGTGTGTTCATGTTTCCATAGTCACCTTAGTTTGAGGAAAAAAAGCATTATAATTGTACCAGTTATCCCGTGAAACCACTGTCCTGGGTGCTCCATAACAACTGCCGCTATACGAAGTTTAAGCAACTGTGCTGTCTACCCCAGAGGATTACTGGTACCTGTGAATAAAGATTGTGATATGGAGTCATCGTATTTCTATAACTGGCTATGTTTGCATAGCCACTGTACATATTTACATACATGGTTCAGTGGTATACATACCATTGAATTTAACTGCTATCAACTAGATTGTAAGATGTATACCATTTTTTTCCCCACCAAGGCCAAATGTCCTATCCAAGCAGCAATGAAAAATGATGTGCCACCAACTGCAGTTCCTCTAATGGCCACTTGAGGCTAGCTCCAGGAACCAATTAGTCCCCACAGACCCCCATATTAAAATGTCCAACTTTACAGCAGAAATAAACATGTTTAGAGCCTGGTACAAAAATGGTTTGGGTCTCTTTATCTAATTTTTCTGTTCATGATAACTATATGGGGGTACATTTTTGTATTACTCATCTGTTTACATTTAAATAAGGCTTAAAGTTATGCATAATTAAGGCATGGTCACTTTGAGTGATAGGTGTGTGCCGTCCGTTGACAAGTTGCTACCATGGCAACAGTATTGGTTAGGTACCAGAACTATGATGTAATCCCAGACTCACAGGGTATAGATGTAGCCATAGCTGCCGCTATTTCAGAGTGATTTCAGTTCATTAAAGTTAATTGTAACATTTTGGTTGTCTAAAAAGTCCTGTTCAGCGTTTGTTTGTCTGGAGGAGTGTTTGTTTTGATGGGTTTTGTGAGTGAAAAATTAGCATTAGCATTATCACGGTTAGCTAACCACAGCTGTAAATGTGCCATGCTAACTAAGCTAGCAGCTAGCATTAGCACCACCACTTGGTTCAAGTATGGTTAATTCTGACTCCAAAGAATATAATAAGAATATAATAATAAGATATTTATGACCAATATGCCAAATTCTAGACTTCAAAACTAGAGTCCACAAATCAATTGGTAATGTCACTGTGGCTACGTGCATTATACAGTATCTGACCCTATCTCGCAGTGTTAATGGAAGTGAACAATAATTTGTGTATTGGCTGTGGGATTTGGACCTGCTCCAGAATTTAATGGGCTCTTCCTTGGTTGATGCTTCACCCTTCCACCAAGTTTAATAAAAATCAGACCCCTAGTTTTTCTGGAATCCGGCTGAACGACAGGGAAACAAACATACTGAGCTGAAAAACATGACCTCCTTGGAAGACTCTAATGAATATATGAAAATATCAACCCTCCTTTTCGGGGAGCAAGGCTCATTTCCATGGAGGATTGGTTGTGAGCAGTCAAGCCCAATTTTCATGGAGAAACTTGAAGGTTGTGCACTCCACCAACCACCAACTAGTCAGAAATAGTAGCCTATGTGGGCCACTTCTTAATGATAGGTGAGACTGTACCTGATTCAGGTGAAACTGCTCATTATAAAGTTTCAGCTCTGTTCACTTTCAACACCACAAGCCTCTCATCATGATTCAAGGCTCAGAACAAATAGGCTTGTGGTGTACTGTGGGGTAGAGTGCAGAAGTGCAGACAGTCAACTGAACTTGCAGTTCTCTCTTATTTTTCTTTTTTTTTTAAACTTTTTTCTCAACTTCTCTCACTCTGTCTTTCTCTCCTATTTTTAATGTAACCTTCAACCGCAGTTACTTTATTACCCATCTGAAAACCAGATTTTTCTTTTAAATTTAACAATGATAAGAATTATAAATATTGTTATTGTTAACATTGATGATGATAATTTACTAACAAAATCATTGGAGAGACAACATCAATCAGACGACCAGGTAAAGCATTGAGTTCTGGGGACAGTTGCTAAGAAAAGGTAATGTCAGCTGCTTTGTTGTAACCTTGACCCTGACTAGGATGACCACTTGGATGTTTAGACGGATAGATAAATAAGCAGCAGGGTGACTGGTGTATTGCCCACAGCCTGCCATGTAGGCACAGGAACACCACAGGCATGTTTACTGTTGAATCCACAGCTACATGACATGTGTGAGAGTGAAAATAGAAGCAGCGCGATAAACAGTGAACCTAAATAGCATCTGCCATCTGTTAGGCTTAGTTGTCATGTCACAGCATAAAATATTTTTATGTTTTTTACGGATAGAAAAAAGAAAGGAATTTTGATTTAAAAAAAAAAGTCATACTTGATAAAAATCAAACAATTACAGAATAATTAACAAGTACACAGGATTAGAACTAAGAAAGTCATTTCCATTTTATTTTACTATGTCTTTGAAGCAAATAAGCAATATTTGCTTTTACAACAATGTAATAAATGATGTAATAAGGGGTTGCTCATGATCTTAGAGAAAATTATTACCTAAATCTGCAGTTCCCCTTAGCTACTAAAGAGCCAGATATTTTTCTCAGGAGTTGGTGGAGACCAAAACAGAGCTAAATGACAGTGAATATTGGACTAGCACTCATGAGGTGGACAAAACATTACTTGAAATGAATTTGTAATGATTGGTTGGTTGTTGGTTGCTATTTGTGCACATGGACAACTGTAAGTTCACTATATTAACTAAGGAGGTGATGATATATCAAAGTTGTGTTCAGAATTTGTTTCCATTGCCCCCATGTAGCCAGTTAAACTGATTAAAGTTAACAATAACAGAAGATGGGGATCAGAGCATTACCACAGTATATTTGCCAATCATTTTTTCACCTTTGTTCAATTGAATACAGTCCACAGACAAAGATATTTAATGTTCAAACTGATAAACTTTATTGTTTTTTGTAAATTAAGAATCATTGTGAATTTAATATCTGCAGCATATTTCAAAAAAGTTGGGACATGGGCAACAAAAAGACGGGGAAAGCTGTAGAATGCCCTTAAAACACCTCTTTAGAATATTCAACAGACTGCCAGCAGGTGATATTATCATGATAGGGTATGAAAGCAGCATCCTCCTTTTCTTTCAAAACCAAGGATGACATGAGGTTTACCACTTTGTGAAAAACTTTGAGGGAAAATTGTGCTACAGTTTAAAGAAGGATGTTTCTCAAGACTCAGTGGCAAAAAATGTATGGATTTCACCATTTACAATCCATAATATCATCAAAAGATTCAGAGAATCAGAAGACATTTCTGCACAATGCTAAAAACCAACACTGAAAGCCCATGACCTTTGATCCATCAGATGGTGCTGCATAAAAAAACTAACATAATGGTATAAAGGATATTACTAAATGTGCGCAGGAACACTTAAGAAAAACATTTTCAGTAAACAGAGTTCATTGCTGCATCTACAAAGACCACCGACTTCTCTGGGCCCGAGCTCATCTGAGATGGATTGACACAAAGTGGAAAAGTGTGCTGTGGTCTGATGAGTCCATCATGGATGTCGTGTCCTCCGGGCTACAGAGGGAAAGGACCATCCAGACTGTGACCAGAACCAAATTTAAAGCATGCAACTGTGATAGTGTAGGGGAGTGTTAGTTCCCATGGCACCATGGGCTCATCTTGCTCATCTACTCAGATGTAATCCTTAGAGGTTATGTTATGTTAGCAACATATGCTGCCATCCACACTACATCTCTTCAGGGACGTCTCTGCTTTTTCCAGCAAGACAACGCCAAGCTACATTCTGCATGTGTTACAACAGCGTGGCTTCGTAGTAAAAGAGTGCGGGTACTAGACTGGCATGCCTGCAGTCCACACCTGTCTCCCATTGGAAATATATAAGTCATTATGAAGCAAAAAAAAATTAGCAAGGAAGACTGCAGACTGTTGGGCATCTGATGTCGTATATTGAGCAAGAATGGGAAAGAATCTCACTTTCAAAACTTCAACAATAATGTCCTCAGTTCTCAAACACTTACTGAGTTGTGTTGTGTTGTTATAAGGTATAATCCAGGGGTAAACATCCCCCTGTACCAATTTTTTTGGAACATGTTGCAGGCATCAAATTCAGAATGACTGTATATTTACAAAAAAACAACAATAAAATTTTTAAAAGGTTTATTTGTTTGAACATTAAATATATTGTCTGTATACTACTCAGTATAATATAGGTTGAAAAGGATTTGCAATCATTGCATTCTGTATTTATTTACATTTTACACATTGCCCCAGCTTTTTTTTTTAATAGGGTTTGTAATAATAATTATAATAATAATAATAATACACAGTGTATACAATACTTTTCAAATCAAAGTTACAAAGTGCTTTAAATGGTTGAAACGGGAACACAAACATTTCAGGACTGCAGTGAAATAAAATCAGACAGTAGCAACAATACAAACTAAAAAAGAAATAAAATTCTCATAAGAAGCATAAAAAAATAAAAAGCAATAACATTATACAGATCAAACATGTTGAGAAAAAATGATTTACAGGCATTATTAAAAAAAACTTAAATAAGTTTTGAGAAGTGATTTGAATGTTGTCACTGATTCTGCAGGTCACAGGACCCCATTTTATGGCCTGCAACTCAACACAAGCAACAACAGGGATGTGTGCACGTGGGTACTGACTGAATAAATTTATATTTATATTCAGTAATAATATACGAATATTTTGAATATAAGAAAACAGTGATGAATCAAACAAAAGGTCATTTGCTGCCACATACGAACAATTTAAGATCACATCTGTGCATATGAATGTGTCATAAATGAGGCCTAATATTACATAGATTCAAGTAAGTATGTTATTGTAAATATGTACAGTGGACTGTAAAGATGGTAACTATTTCGTGCTCACACATAGAGTAAAACATTTTCTCACACACACACACACACACACACACACACACACACACACACATACATGCACATTGTGGTAGGAGCCCTTTTAGAGGATTCCCTCTGCTCACAGCTGCAATGATGTGAAGTGTTTGGTAAATACATTCACTCTGAGAGCCGTTCTTTACTCTCTCTGAATTTGACAGCTCATACCATCCAGGTGTTATTTTCCAACATTCTGCAAGAATGTAAAACCAAGTGAAATGTCTGCATAGGCAGAGTTTTTGCTTTTGTTTTCTATTCCCTTGTTTTAAAAACAAAAGAAAAAAACATTCCCTCTGCTTCAGCGAAACCAAGCGCCGGAGCTGCAGGTGCAATCAGTGCAGTGCTAAAACCTTTTAATTAACACCATCTATCATCATTAGCCAAATAGTCAGCCAGCAGTCTCGCCGTTAACTCTTCGAGAGCGAAGCCAGGAGAAAAGTAAATGATGCACTGCTCTTCTTTGCTCTTCGGCCCGTCGCCGTCAGCTCTCCTTCCCCGTGCTCAGTCACTGTAGAGCGGCTCAGAAAACACATCAGTCTAAATCAGCTCCACTTAATCAGTGTGCAACTACTGGCCGCCATCCTGTGACTCGCTGGACTAAATACTAAGCTAAAACTAATGCCCGCTGATGCATATGATAGCTGCAGACTAATTGTTATAGTTTGTTGCATTTAAATGAGATTGACCTTTTGTTTGGGATATTTGTCATATAAGTGCTGCTGGAATTAGAATGGCTATATTTGTTCTAACCATTGTAGCTTCAATGACTTTGGTCATTTTGTTATACTTCAAGTTGTAAAACCTTATAAATGTCATTTCAGAATGTGTTTATTTGATTTGATTCTCATGCTGCTTGCGTGGTGTTTTGCATAGACCAAAAGCACTGCACACATCAGGCAGTGCTACGGACCTGCTGAGTAATTCTGGGAGAGGAGTAGGATGGACAGTGTAAGATGAGATGTTGAGTCAGTAAAATGATAAATATTTATGCTTTTGTAATCACTTGAGTCTCCAAACACCAGATGAAGTAGGTGGTGAAGATGATGGTGTTGGTGCTGTTATTTGCACTTGACAGTAAGTAACCACAGCAGTCAAGGTAGAGTGATACTGTGCAGTTTCATAAGCCACTTATACAGTACCATGGTCATGGTCATTTTTAACATGGAGCCTATTTTCCTATGTTTTTTTGTTCAAGTGACTAATGGGAACAACATTCTTAAAATCGGTTCAGTTTTGAGAAAGACCACTGCAGCCGACAGCTGCGAAACAGGCTGCAATGTAGTCAGTCGGGGCATGTGTGTACCATCAATTTACGTCCACTAAAAGTGCTTGTTTTTGCCACTGACAGACTCAGATTATTATTTTAAGTGTCTAACAATATTATGGAAAGGATCCCTATAGAGACAAAGAATAAGGTGCTTTTGTTTGACCAGAAAAAGCCCTGGCATTGCTATCGCCAAAGCCACCAGACTACATTTACAGTAAATTAGGGTAATTTCATTATTGTGAAACACACTTCATTCAAAGTTGACAAAGCCAAAGTAGAACTCATGAAACCCTTTTGGCTTGTCTATCCACTATTTTAAGAATCACTAACTCTAGTTTGGTTGATTAACCCTTAATTCACCTAGTACGATGTGAAAACATGCTAAGTCAACACACGCTGAAATGACTGTTTATGTAAATAGTGTCTAGTGGGTTTGGTGATAAACATTTTGGGGCTGTTTCTGTGGGGATCCTTCCCATAATGCTGTTGGAGAGTAACAATGCGAGTCTGTGAGTGGCAAAAACAAGCTCTTTCGTTGGATGTCTGATGTAGAGAATCATGTACTCTTCAACAGTCTTCATTTCAATGGATGATATATTAAACTCAATGAGCCACAGTTGAATTTACTTGAATATATATGTATATTACAACACAAATCAGATATGAGAAGCTTGTGGCACAGCACGTGTACAGACAGATATTGCACAGGCACTGATCCAACCTTATACAGTACACTGTACATGTCATACAGCTGAGTCTAACATAGAAGTCTAAACATCTACAAGGTCTCAATCTTGCAGTATCTCATCTAGAGCTGGTGAAGGACGCTAAGGTCTTCGAAAATGTCTAAACTACTACCATAGATAAATTCACACATCCTCATACAGCTTCTACAACTTCAACTTTATTGCACAGTCTTGGATTGTGGGCAACATTTTACTTTATGTAATACTTGTATAATAAAGTATGTGACGTATAAAGATTAATTGATTCAATCAATGCCTTTCTACTATGGGGCAATAGATTATTTCTGTTAGAACGGTTCTTGTCAGCCTTTGATTAATCTCTTACTTACTGCTGCTACATTTGGTAGAAGCAGTGCCCCAGAAACAGGTGAAACCAGTAGCTTTCCTACTGGTTTTAAAGTGGCACGGCACTGATTTGACATATCAAGATCAGCTTACTTGTACTACTGTGAAAACAGTTCAGTATTGTGTTCTTGTCCTTGGCAGAAGCTGTCTGTTTTCCAGCTTCATTAAAAGAAGTCACTAATTAACAACAACAAAAGCCAAGGGGATGTCTCTATGAAAACATTAAATGAGCAAATTAATCATTGTTTATTCAAGTCATCATTTAACGTGAGTAGAGTATTTGGATTGGTTGATATAGTACTTTGCCTATATAATTACTACATTAAGATTGTGTTATCTCTGAATCTGTCATCTCATGAATTCTATAATAATTTTCCATAGAAAGTCTGCACAAATACAATGGCAAAATATACTTCTAGGCATTGGGCATACGGACACAACAGCGCTTTATCCTGTTAAAACAATACTCCCAACTTGGATTCATTTTTATGAAAAACCCTTTTGATTCTTTTGATCTGAGGACCCTAATGGACTGAAGGAATATGAATAACTAACAGGGTAATCAAGGACTGCACACATAATTTGAGGTAGCCAAACAACCCTGTTTTATACATCCAAATAACTTCTATAAAATAATGAACTGCTTGGCAACCGGACCAGGCTTCTTATTGAGACAGGCATTTATTTGTCAAAATGTGTAGCCACAGTGGGCTAGTAGAGGGGACTGGGTGTTTAATTGGGACTAGGCTTTTAATTGAAGTTTTACGGTATTTCCCATAGCTGACTGTGACTGCATAACATATTCCAGTCAACAGCAGTACTGGGTATGGGAGAAAGAGATTGGTGGGAGATTTCTGAGATTTCATAAAACAACTTGATCAATTTGCATGGAGGGTCTAACAAGATAAACTGTTGAGTTGCATTATGGGAAGTGTAGGATACTGAGTTTTTGGCCTTTAATGTTCTCGGTGTCACTACTAAGCCTTACTACTTCATGTAAGTGCAATACTATATGGCTGGATTAACCCTTTAATATCAAATGAGGATTATTAGGTTGCTATAACTTTCTTTTAAATTTAATGCCATTCAGCATGACAACATTTTCTCACTGACATGGTCTCAGAGAAAAATGAAAAGCATACATTTCAGAAAGGTATTTCTTGCAGAGTCATTTCATTAGAATCCAATATCATAAATAGATTATATAATCATTGTACTGTTATTGTTTCCTATGTGGATGGGGGCAGATGGATTTACAGTAGCAGCATGAACAGAGAGCACAAAGCTGTGCTGCGCTTAGGCTGTGAAAAGTGAGAGAAGATAAAGTTATCTGCCTGGATAGCATAAGCTTCTTGGATTGACTGTAATAAAAGGGTGTACTGAATAGATACATTGTGGTGGCAGGCAGGTAGAAGAAAAGTGCATTAAACTGTAGATGAAAAACAGCACAGTTATTACTCATATGGCAGGAGTGGGTGTTTAGAAGTTATTCATGAGACAGTGATTGCAGTCTTCTCCCCTGCCTTCGACATGAGTGAGTCATATAAAAGTAGCCCTGATAAAGAGCATCTAAAAAGAACAAGGAAGAGGATGTTTGTAATGGAGTGTATCACTGTATTATTATTTTATTAGAAATATTTTTTTCTAAGTCATTTGTTTATTTATGTTGACACTGTCAGTCATCAGTGTTAAACACACGTTATGTTACAGCAGCTCACCTTTTTGTTTTGTTATTATTTTATGAACACATTACATTAACGTTGGACAGATAGACAGTTCTGTTTGGAATATGGTGATGCATAATAATGTACAGTACAACTCAGTATGACTTCTGATCACAAGACAAAAGAGACAGAACATTTGTATTTTAAAAGAAAGCACATTGTTTAAGTGACTGTAATTATGTCAAAAGCTGTACTCCATTCGCCAAACGTCCCTGCGCTTACCATGTTATTTTCATCATTTGTACAGAAATGATTGCTTTTGTTATGAGCAGGAAATGGTAATTTTTTTCTTAGCAAAGGAAATTTTGATAATAATAATAATAATGCTTGTATAATGTTTACTTCTCATTCCTAAATCACACCTGGGGGGTGGGATGGGGGGTGTTGTGCTGGTGTTAGGATATTATTTCAGACAGATGTGAGAAATACGATCCAGGAAGTGCAGTTTGAGAAACAGATCCATGAGTGTGAAGGCTTATCAAACAGCAAAATACTGCACAGCAGTTTATAATGCTCTGAGGCAGGGTTTTATCACAAAGTTATCACAAAGTCAATCATTTTATCGTCCGTCACAGTGATGACCAGGTAAACAGTAGAATTAAGCCGTTCATGTTACAGAGTAATCTAGGAATGTGCACTTGCACACACAGAAGTGTGTGTGTGTGTGTGTGTGTGTGTGTGTGTGATACTTTTTATTGTTCTGTTTTTGTAAGACAAAATGAAACATGGGTCAATAGCAAGATTTTTTACAAAGGAAAATAAAAGACATGAAATGCTCATACTACGCCTAAAGGGAAAAAAATAGTTTTAAGTTTTGACATACAAATCATTTTTATGTCAAAATGGGCAGTTAAGTGAATGTTAAGATCAATATGAAATAAATAAAAACAACAAACAGCAGTAGTGATAACATTCATTCATCCAATTCAATTGTATTTATGTAACCCAATATCACAAATCACAATTTGCCTCAGAGGGCTTTACAACATACGACATCCTCACAAACTCCCCAAAAACTCTTTAACGGGGAAAAAGTATAAAAAACCTCAGGAAGAGCAGCTGAGGAGGGATCCCTCTTCCAGAATGGGTTGACAAGCAATAGATGTTGTGTGTGTATTTATGATGGTGGGATGTTGTCATTTTCTAATAATTCTGCCAAAGGATTCCATATTTTGCTGAATTGTTTTGCAGTAGTTATTATGTATTTCGATCAGTGATCATCCTTCCCAAAAATGTCCACTTTCAATTTGTTCACAATATCTGTAAGGTAGTCACATTCAAATGAATACATGCAGGCATGAATATACAACAAGGGCAAAACAATTATAATTTTATAAAAACAAACAAAAAAAACCCTAAATGCTGTTAGTGGACCTCAGTCTCTTGAACTACTAATGGCCCACATCACATCACCCTAAACCTGGGTCTGTTCATTTTAAAATTGTTTTTAACATTTTATTGATTACTTTTAAAGCTTGTATTTTTTTTTTTACAAACTCCATTCAGAATGACCTACTTTTGGACCACGACCCACCAGTTGGGAGCCACTGGCCTAAAGCTACATAGCAGAAATGTTGACACAATATGAGCCAGTGTGCAGCCTCAGATCCTCGGTTGGGGCCCTTCTGGCTGTTTCAAAGTCTAGGCTTAAATCTAAAGGTGACCGTCCTTTTGCCATCAGGGCCCCTCGGCTTTGGAACGACCTGCCTGAGGAGATAAGGCTCACAGAATCAGTGACTTCTTTTAAATCACTTCCACTAAAACCCATCTTTAGAGACCTGCTTTTGGGTGATGTTTCTGGTCTTTTTACTTGTATTTATTTATATTAACATTTTGCATTTTTGTCCTCTTGTTTTACCTTTATCTACACTCTGCCTTGTCTCACTTGTGCATGGTAGGACTGTTTGGCTCTCTGTTGTTATATTGCCCTCTGAGTATCTCGTTTCTGCTTTTGCTTTACTTATTTAACCACTTTGTAAACTCTGTTTTCAAAGGTACTGTAAGTTATTATTAGTAGTATTATTACAAATGCTAGACTTTGATGGCCTGTGTGTATTTAAATTTTACTTTTATTTTACAGCTTTTCAGATTTCAGAAGACACAGAAACTGTATGATCATCCAATGATATATAATCCAGCAGAACATAAAACATTTATAGCATTTCCGCCTAGACCGTTACAACATTAAATTACGCTTATGTGTTAGTGCCTTATATGCTGTTAGAACAATAACAGTCCAATAAGGTAATTAATGAGAATTCTGCTCTTTTCCTCAAGACGAGGCCCACTTTAGCCATTAATACTGTAAGTATAGTTTGCTGTTAATATATATACTGTAAAATGTTGAATGCAGGACTTACAGTTACAGAATGTATAAACATAGTGGTATTACCACTTTGAAATCATAGCACTCTTTTCATCTTTTCAGCATTGGTCCTGGTCAACACTCTTTTTTTCCCTTGCTGATAAAAAAAAATAAGTTGATATGCACAGTATGCGAGATTACATGAATAAACTAATGGCCACATGCTGTAGAAGAGAAAACAGATAGGCGTTGAGAAAGCAAAGGTTGCTCCAGCTCCTCTTGTGTCGTCAGTCTAATTATCTTTTTACACATTTTGCTTGCAGCTCCAAACCCTGCCCTCAGACTCACTTTCCCTCAGTTGCCCTGCTGTCATGAAAAAACAATGCGGCCAGAGTTAATGATAGCTTGTACAAATTGCACTGTGACTGTGGCCAGGCTACAGACATTAATTGGTGCATTATGTGAGAATGAACCTCCTAATGAAGCACTAGTTTGACCATATGCTCCCGGGGCCATTCCTTCTGAGGAAAGCTTTGTCATGGTTTGTGCTAAATGGTTACAAATCTGAGCTTCCCTTTGAAGACGAATATGCAACACAGCAACTACAAACTAATTACAGCCCATTGCTGTCTTTACAGTGGTGCCATCTGTATGACCCTATGTATATCTATTGTGTATTATTAAGGGACTTGGCCCATTGTGTGCACCCTAGTGTTGTCGTAATGCTGTCAACAGCATAATTACAGTATCGTGTTGTCGGTAATAGTAAACTATTGACCGCGGAAGGCCCTGTAAGAGCAGCCAGTGAGAAACTGAGACAATGATACAGTATATGCACCTCCCCGTGTGTATGTTCCTGCGTGTGCGTGTGAGGAAGTACTCATGGGAAAACACTGTGTCACTGCTGGTATTTTGTTCAGAGAGAACGCATACATAATGTGCTAATATTCAACGCCTCTTGTTTTGCCAGTAAATTTATGCAGATGAGGTGGATCTGTACTTTTCTGCCAGTATTTGCATAATCTTCACATACCTTGGGGTTCCGCTGTGGCAGGAGTGAAGTGATGAAATGATTATCAGCTACTTGAAATGGATGAATTTTCCATCTCTCTCTTTGTCACTGTGTTCTGTTGACCAGCTGAATTAAAATTAGGTCTTTGCTACTGCACATGAGACATTGACTACTAGAACATGTTTACACCCAATGTCAGCTGGGATAGGCCCCAGCCCCCCGCGACCCCTAACAGGATAAGCAGTTACGAAAAATGAATGAATGAATAATATTATTTAATAACAATTATGGCAGCATTTTAAAGTGTTGTACTTTTCCCTTTCCAAGTCTTGTAGCCCTTTCTCTCTCTAATTCTGTGTTTATTCAAATACCATGTGGGTGTGTACATTATGGTTAACCCCTTCAACATTGGGGTTGGACCAATACATAGCTTTTTGGTGAAAACCATGAGTTTATCAGTTTTGTTCACCAATAGATGTGATGCATTTTTCTTTTGTTTTTGCATACTATATTGAGCAATTGATCAATATTGTGTTGCCTGTCTCATACCTGAGGCAGCATAACAAGCTGTAAACATAACACTGACATATTTGACAAGTGTGTTGGCAAACAGCCTATTTACACATCGTGCACATATTGCGCAGCAAACATAGAGCAACATTATCATTTCTTCCACTTGTCTTTGATTGCTATTTTAATCTCCACCACCCACTCCTGAGAAAAATATTCGTCATTTTAGCACTAAGTGCCCCTTTATGTTAGTTAGCTATTTGCCAACTTTGTCTTTCTGTCGTTTGGTATAGGCCATATGTAGTGTAGAGTGCATGTCCAAGAGCTTTTACTGCTGAAAATGGCTTTCTGCTGCTACTTGAAACAGTTGATGAGACCTGTAATAACTGGATCAAAATAATGCAGTTGCAGGCTGAGAACCAAAACAAGCTGAAAGACATTAAAATGCTCTGTAGAGCTGAGGGGAAATGCAGTGGGTGGTAATTCTTTGTGGGTTTGCTGGTACAAGTGACACCTTCACAAAATGCATAGTAATACACCATTTTTATATATATATAAAAATGTGGTTATGTGCAGTTTTTAAAAGCTTTTAGCTTGAATTTAGTCTAATGCGGCATTTTGATTATCATGTTTGATAGCTCTGAGTAATTTATTCATCAGTTCATTCATTCATTATCCCAAACCACTCATCTGATTCAGGGTCATGGGGGGCTGGAACCTATCCTAGCTGACATTGAGCGAGAGGTGGGCTACACCCTGGACAGGAGTTGACTCATTTAAAAGGTCCTAAATATTAGTAGCAGGCATATCACCGGCATAAGGAAGGAATCAAATCTAAACTTGAGTGCTTATGTAAGTCCCACTGGCAACAGCTAAACATCAATTAATCATTACTGCATTAGTTTTTTCAAAGGCATTGAAATAAATGTGAACAAACAAGACCGCCCCTGAGAACACTAACAGCCTCTACAGGCCTTTACGTTCCATTTATATCTGAGCAACTGGGCCAGATTTGGTGGGAAAAAGTATTGGATTGTTTTCCAGTGCAAAAGGGGAGGAGGGCGCTGTATTTACAGCACAAACGGAGCCAAGGCTTTGACTCTTTATTGTAAAAGCAGAAAGAGGCAACACTGATGCCATTTAGTTTGAGCCACTTCATAAGCTGGATATCTCGTTAGTTAGCTGGTAGTCCATGTATTCCATCTAGACAAGTCATTCATGTGTTAATGTGTAGTTGTTAGCTACCTAGCTAAACTGCTTAATTGTAAAAGTTATTCTTCTAATCTTTAGAAACAGATATCTGCATAATGAATGCAGAGTCTATAGGCAATGGGACAAGATTTTGGTATCCAATGTGTTCTCCGTTCTTTTTGTAGTCTAATTGTAGCCCAAGTAGTATTCACTATGTTTGGCTTTAGTTGCTGTGTGGAGAACAATAGAGGCAGAACACACTGACTGAAATGCAATTCTGAAACCCATCGGCTAACATCTGATGACGATTTAGCTTTTCATTGGCTTTTTTCTTATTTATCTGCATTCATATGCAAATATCTGTTTACAGAGATTAGCCAAAATGCTGTCTGGATCTGTCTCAAGTTGCTAATCAAATTGTGAACAATGACCAGTGCACAAAAGAGGAAATCTTGGCCCGCATATCCACTGGCTACACCAGAACCCCCAAAAGTATTGGCTCCTCCCTGATGGGTAGCTGATGGGTTCCGACATTGTTCTTTTCCAGATGTTTTTGGAAGTTACCTCATAGGCTCCAGGTGCATTACCAACCCCCGCTGGGCTTGAGTTGGGTCAACCCAAATTTGCATGTAAAACCAAGACAGATTGCAGCAAACAGAGACGCATATATGTGGCTAAAAGGGAACAAAAGTGTATTTAATTGTTTCTAGATGGGAAACGAATGAATGGCCAGATTAATTTCATTGCAAAAATCAACTGGGTATATGGGAAATATGGTCATACATTCGTGACAATTTGAATCACTATCACCTGGATTGTAATGCAGGCTATATGTAGCACCTATACCTCATTTCCATACCATCTTACTGAACAACCTTTTCAGTCTCCTTTGAGTGTGAATGTGTCTGTATGCGATGTTAAACTCTCCCTCTTAAATGAGATTTGAACTAAGTGTGTATTCACCTTTTAATGTATTCATAATTTCAGGGAGTTCAGTCACTGGAAGGTGAACAGCCTGGCAACAGAGAAGAGAGATTTCCTCAAAGCTCCATTGCCCTTAGCGCCAGAGTTCCTTCGCAACCTGCGGTTACTGGGGCGACGGCCAACCCTGCAGCAAATCAACGAAAACCTCATCAAGAAGTACGGGACCCACTTCCTAGTCTCCGCTACCCTGGGAGGTAAGGAAGGACTGCAGGTGACACACTTGCCTTTATTCTCAGGTTAGGAGATGTGAGGATACACCAAAAATAGAGGAGCAACTCATTTTCGGTCTCAGGGGAGTTATATCCTATGTTAGTAGAGGATCTATGTACCTGCTGTTTTTTAATGAAAAAAGTCAGGCAATAGCGACAGTACAACACCTTGCACCTGCAGCTTTCAGCCAAGGTTGTTTTCCTCAGTAATTTTCCACTCATCCTTCCCTCTGATGAACATTGCGTGCAGCTACAAGAGCCTTACAAAGCAGAAGAGGGATTAAATTGACCCGTTTCTCAGCGTATGTCTGTTTTTATTGGATTTCTTTTTACCCTCGATAGCCGAGGAGAGAAGTAACTCACAAAGCAGAATCGCCAGCGGTATCGATCGCGCGCCTCACAAAACAGGGCTGAGACCTGTGTTACGTTCAAAGTGACGACCTCATGATATTGATACACTGCTGATCCTGGTCTCCTCGTAGCAGCCCAGATATATGAGTATATTTTTTACAGTTGGCTGTTTTTTATAAAGGGACTTGAGGAAAATTGATAGTGAGTATAAACATCTTAGCGTCTAAGCATTCATTGCATCATAGATTTACAAGACCAGGGTACTTCAGACAACCCCTATAATAAACAGTGAATGTATAAGATCATAGGGGATACTTACTCACATATAAGAGATATCATTTGAAGACTGTGTTACCCATACATCTTCTAAACCAGGGCCACATTGGCTACAGCCCTTTACCACACTGACTACATACAGTAGAAGACCTGCGCTCACACATTCTCCCAACAATCCCTGTGATATTTTACTGACATGTTAGGTTTGCCTCCCCAGGCACCAAACTTTAGTGCCACTTATCGCTGGATGTATGCACTGGAGCATCAGCGTGGGAGACAGAGCAGAGATGAATACAGTGGCAGACTGATAGTTAGACTCTATATGTAATTAACAGCCTCAACTAAATGGGCTGAGCCAGTCTGCATACTGATTAGACTGTGTCTGAGCAAATGCACACATCCCCAATCTCATTTTTCTTTCTCTTTTGTTCTCCTGTTTCCATCACAATCTTGCCTGTTTTTTATAGCCGTCTCACCCACCATGGTTACATTGAGCTGTGAAGTTTATTTTGCTGGTTTGAAGTGAATAAATTGACTTGAGGACTGGAAAAAAATACTGTTGGTAATTTTGGGAAGCAATGAAACATTCTTAGTAATAATAACTAATGTTTAGAATAATTATTATTATATATATATATAATTATTTTTGTCATTGGTCATTTTGTCATCATTTAGCTAGTTTTACTTACTCTCAGCTTTTTTTTTTTTTTGCTTTTTTTTTGAGGCAGTGCTCTCAAGTCGCTTCCTCTTTCTTTTATTCACTAGACTGCTCCCCGTAACACAGACAATCTATACTAAGCAGTGAATTCAGATTCTGGACACATGGATTTCAAAGCTTTGCAATTTTGAAAATAGATGAATTAACATGGATCATTGAAAGTGGTTGAATGTATATATTATTTGCAAGGCTAGAAATTGATTTTAAAATTAAAAAAATATATATATATATATTTTTTTTACTTAAAGTTAGTAAATAGGCTACGTTCCACTGTCTGCATGTCTCGTGCAGTGTTGTCATTAGTTGGCTTTCCATTCGATTGTAATGCAAATTTTGACCAAATACTCAGAAAATCGGCAAAAGAAAATGCAAATTTATAAGTGTTTCCATCCACAAATTATTATTTAAATGCTCGGAGCTGAATCATTGAGATAAGTAGTAGGTGGCGCTGCAGAAGAGGACGCAGCGAGATGACATAAGAGAGCCAGTCAAACCTCAAATGAAGGAAACAATATATGTATCATAGCAGACAATGGAAATAGGAAGGTTTGAACGTTTAATATTAAAGCTATGTGCTCTTGGAAGAGTTCTTGTAACAGCCCTGTGTGTATAGAGTGTTAAAAGCCATCCAGGGACAAAAGAAGAGAGCTTGCAGTGGCCTGTGCAATGACGACAGGTCATGACTGTAGGCATACATCATAACTTATTCACTAAATCTGTTTCAATTGCATGTAGTTGAATTTACCTTTTAACAAATCTCAAACTTTTCTACCTCCCTCAAGCAAAACTAAACATTTTTCTATTAATTTTTAGCATTTTCACTCAGGTTTTTATTTGAATGCACAAATTCAAACAATGCCATGTCAGGTCCTTAAAGTGGAGGAAACTGCAAGTCCTTGAAAAGTCAGTGAATATGATGCTTAAGCAGGTGTGGGAGCCTTACTTAAAGTCTTGGTTTCTCTTGTCTCACAATGATATAACATTCATCGATAATGGTGTGCTTTGCCTGATAAGCAAGACACTTTGAGGGTGGCAGTTTGCAAACGTATAGTACTTGGTGTATAGGTGCAGTCAATAAAAAGGCTTAACAACATCAAATAACCTCCTCCACCCCTGCTTTTTTAGGTTTTGACAAATGTCCAGCTAACTACCTGTTAGCTAACTGATACAGTTATATATGAATATTTTCTCCAGACTAAGGTGAGGTTGTGGCAATGTCAAAGCTCGTTTACTATTACCGATGCCTCATATTCTGTATACTTAATTCCTGTCTACATTGACAAAGAGCTAACATAGACTCACTGTTTTTCGGACGTCAGGATATTCCAGACACTTGACCATTTGACTTCTATTCATAAAATAAATACAAAAACGAATACGAGTAACACAAATCATATATTTCAGTGTCATCATTTTTTCTCCTTTTTTATCTTTTAACCATCCAAGAAGCATCTACTTCGTTCATTCAAGAGAAATCAGGGTGAGTTTCCAATGTGTGCCTGCAGCTGCACCAATTTGGCAAAGGGTAGAACTCTTTGGGGAGGGGAGAGTCTTTGCCGGCAAAATACTATTTTCAGGGTGATTTTATTCTTGATGAAGCTCAATAAATATAAAGATAAAATCTTAAATGGTCAAACAGTGTTTGAGGTCTTACCTTTTTTAACATTGGTGTACCCTAAATTATGAATTTTACAAGTTTCGAGGTAACGATACTCTGTCAGACATGACAGATCGCTGTCAAAAAATGGAGAGTAACCAGCTTAAGTCTTTTTAAAAAACAATTATACTCTGTTCAATGATATTTGATAAGAAAAATATAATATTTTTACACCATAAAAAGTAACAGTAACAGCACCTGTTCAGAACATGGCGATTGTTCACTATAGTCCAAACATCATGTCTTTGGGTAGTTTTTCATGATCTCTCTTGAATAATTGGTTGAAAAAGTGCCAGTCAAAGTTGTTTTGACTCGTAAGACCCTCCTCCAGAGACAAGGTGAGCAATAAAGCTTGTGTGTGCATGTATTAAGGCAGCAAAGCGAACATATCGCAGAAAGTATCCAAAATAACGCAAGTCTACGTCAGCAGGACAATGCACAATGAGAGCACTACTGGATGTTTGGAAAACATTACAGAATGTGACACTTTTGTGAGCTGACATTTCTAAAAAAAAATTTCTCTAAAATAAAATAAAAAATAAAATAAAAAGAATTATATATAGATATAGATATATATATATATATATATATATATATATATATATATATATCAAACAGCTACTTTAAAATGCTAGCTTCTTGCCAGACTTTTCAGTGTGATTTTCAATGTAATTTCAAATGCTGCTGAGAAACTAGACCAAGTGATGAGTTCATGTTGGATAATTCAGGGGGTTGGCGTTTGGAGTATTTCCAGTAAATACTCCAGAGCCAGCTTTGGCTTTTAGAAAGTTCGAAATGTTAGTAGCTACTTGGGTAGCCTAATGGAGGAGTGACTGGCATTGATCAGCAATGCTTGGAAACGCAGGCATTATCGCCTTTAAAATCAGTATCTTTGTTTTCATTACTTGATATCACAAGGAAGATTATAAAAATGGCCACAGCCCTCTTGTAAATTCTCCTTGTTATCCTCAAACATGTTATAAACACCATCAGAGGACACAGAAACATGCAACCTACTGTAGCATGACTTTGTTAATGCTTCTGTAATTGTCTGATCAAAGTGAGTGACACAAAAGCAAATGATACATTATCTGCATCACAGCAAACCACAAAACCACAGTGAGACAGTTTAGGCCTGCCAAAGAAATGTCAAATTCAGAAGCAGAATATCACTTCAGTTCTTTCCAAGAAAAAATATCTGCCTGCTGTTCTGGCATGGTGAACTGTTACAGTGGAAGTGACCCTTTTATTAATTTCCCCTTGAGCACTTTAAAGAGACGACTCAATATTTCATTCAAGAATATTTTAACAAAGATGTATTTTTTTTCAATAAGGTAATGTAGGTGACATAAAACTAACTGAATTTATTGATTGATTATTGACTTGCAGGAGAGGAGTCTTTGACCATTTTCCTGGACAAGCAGAAGCTGAATAAGAAGTCAGAGGGTAACAGCAACAGCTCAGTGGTGTCTCTGGAGCTGCTCCATCAGCTGGCCGCTTCCTACTTCACAGATCGAGAGAGCACCCTAAGGCGACTGCACCACCTCCAGATTGCCACCTCTGCTATCAAGGTACTGTACCCATGCGTCCAGCGAGTGATTAAGCCTATTTGCAGCACATATCCATACACGTGTTCTTGACTTTCTAGCAATGCTGGAGAATGTCTACTTCAACATATAGCACCTGTGCAAATACACTGTTTATTTGCTTTATGTAGACTTGTGTTTGCAGTTCCCCGGGTCTACAAACAACCACCCATCAAGGTAGACATGCAAACATTAACACTCCTATAAAACTGTCCCTTTTGGATATATGACTCGGCGCTGCACCTATAACAAATAGCCCTGCTTGCTCTCAATGTATGCACACAAACAATCTTTTTTAAAGATTATTTTCAAGGTGCATCATTGCTCAAAGACTGGGGGAGAGACGAGAGAGCACTCGCGAGGACATTTTTTAAAAATGGCAGCCTGGATTAAAAGCACAGTGTATGCACTGCAGCCCACAGAGGCACTAAAGCAAGGCAAATGTCAAGTTTCTTTAAAGTCCCAGTGGGAAAAGTGTATTTATGCATACTGTTCTCTACTGTATGCCATCTGGACTGGGTTACAGGTCCCGTGTGTTCTCTCCTGTAGGTGTGTGTGTACTTGTATCACATGAGGGTAAAAACAACCAGTAATTATCATCTGTAAAGAGCTGTTTGATTCTGGCATAAAGTGGTTCTGACTCTAGAATTTGAAGTGGTTTAATACCTTTTTTTAGCACGTGAGTTAGTTTATTGGTTCATTTATTTCTCTGCGCACTCAACACTCGACTTGCCTTGACATGGCCAGTCGTCATTTACCCAAAATCTACCACCAGGCTTCAGCTCTTTTCATCATTAATTGCGAAGAGGAACAGTTTTGTCGAGAAACCACTCAAAGAACACAGAAAAATAAATCCTATTATTTCCTGTGCCTGGTTTCACCTTGTTAAAATCCTTCTTTTTTCCCCCTCTCCTGACGACTGGAAGCAAAGCATAACCAAGCAAAACATTTTTCACATCAGAACAGATCTGTTGGCTCTCATGCAATGACAGCAGGTGTGTGGGTGGGTGGACTGTGCCTTCATGCTTCAACTTAAATAGCAAATATGATTGAAATGAGTAATTGCTAGGTGCCAACTTTGTGTGTACCTTGAATAAGATGGCTCATTTCCAAGTACCGTTGCTGAAAACACTGCATGCGGCACAGTGTGCAGAGGTGAGATTGACCATTTTAGTTGCCAAGAGTCACTTTAAAAAGGGACACTGAAGCACTTGATTGCTTGAAAATGTATTTTCCCATAAAAGCCTTGAATGATTCTACATGAGAAACAGAGAGCACAAAGGCTACTTGGACTCAGCGCGTATTGCTTTTACCTGGAGAGAAAAGTTTGATTAATATAACAACATGAAATTTAAATTTAATGACTGAAAATAAAAAAAAAAAAGGTTTGGAGCACATTTTCATAACATGGTAGCTATAGGGTATGTGAGAGAAAACAGTGTTTAGACAAACTTAACTGCAGTGCTGTATGCAGTCCATAAAGAAATATAGAAAAAACAGATGCATACTCAGAGTAATCGAGTTTTTATATTTATTGACAAGCTTTATCTCACTAAACCACTACTTTGATATGTAGGCAAAAGTGGCAAACTAGAATTTCCTTGCTTACTGAAGTATGAATGCTGCATCTCATAACAGCCACAGCATAAGGCCACAGAAACACATTATCTGCTAAGCCTGAATTAATTACGATGTGAAATCTTACTCAGTTTGATCAATTTGTGTCTGTGGGGAGAAGCTAATGAGTGACTGTTGCACTGAAACAATCCCTTATCGTTTGCAAAGAAGGCGATGATTGTAAATAAATAAATGGCAACCATTAAGATCTGTTTTCCGCATCAGTGAGTCTGTTTTCAATCCATCCAGTGATATTTTGTGAGATACACTTTGTACTAATTCAGCTGCACACTGCCGCTCATGCCTATTTAACAGCATGCCCTCAGTCAGTTTCTCACAATTTGTCAGATACTGTAGTTTGGTCTGAGTAATGCAGAACTATGTATGATGTTGATGGGATTTAAGTAGAATTCAAAAGTTGCAAAACATGCAGTATGGCAAGTGACATTTAACGCAGTGGAAAATTATATTTAATATATTTAAAAATATCTTTAAAGTAAATGCTTATGATGTTATAATAATAAATCTAGTTAAGTTAGAAATAAACCATTACAAATAGGGCAACTGCCCCAGGGCACCAAAAGTCCCAGGTTTACTGAATGTAAAATAGTTGTAAATAATTCCAGTAGTAAAGCTCCAATAGGTAAAGGAGCTGTATGCAACATTCCAGCCTGTTCCCACTCCCAGTGCATCAAATACCGCTTAAAGGCATAGTGCACCCAACATGAAAATTCACCCATTAGCTACTCACCCTCATGCCGATGGAGGCTCAGGTGAAGTTTTAGAGTCCTCACAACACTTGCGTAGATCCAAGGAGAGAGGAGGTAGCAACAAAATTCCACCTAATGCAGGCTTATGGCGCTCCAGATTCAAACGTCCAAAAACACATAATTGAAACCACAAAATATCTCCATACTGCTCGTCCGTAGTGATCCAAGTGTCCTGAAGCTCCGACATACAAAGTTGTTTGGAAAAATGTCATGTGAACGCGGTGTAGAGAGAGGCAGTTAGAGCCACAGGCTACAGTGAGGCTAAAAACAGAGTTCCTGATGTCTCATAAAGCACCTTTAAGGTGGATCCAGCATTATTACGCACTTACTTTTACTCTGTCCTCTTATATTCTATCCACATACTTGTTGTGTCATGCTTTGTGCATCTTCAGTGTCCATGTTTAACTTCAACACCCTGACAAATGCTTTCAGGCCAAACACACTGATGTCAGCCATGTAAAATTAAAACATTTTTATATTACTCAGGACTCTGAGCACCTTGGATCTGTCCTTGTTTACAACTGTACTCCAGGGTGTGGCAGTACAGTGTGACATCGAAGTTAAGGGGGATATAGTAACCGTGACGCACACTTCTTCCTACACCTAAGCACACTCATCAGTGATGCTAAGCGTGAGAAACTGCTGGAGGCTGGATTAGGCCTACCAGCCGATCAAAGCCCCAGACCCCCCGTGGCCCCAGTTTGTCTGTGCGGCAATTACTTTGTGGTAATTTGATTAATTACAATTTTGTTTGCCAATATGCACCACTAGTTTTCTTTTCCTGCAAGGCTTTGCCCTTGTCAAAAGTTAATAAGTTAAATTTAAAGATTAATGGGCAATACACTGAACAAGTTTTGAAAGTAAAATATCTCAGCCTTCTGTTAGATTCCCACTGACAGTTAGAGAAACATGTTACAGTGGTTGCAAAAACAAACTTTCAGAGTCCTTAGAGACAATTTATCATTTCATGCAACAAATGCGTAGTTTGATGCAATCAATTATCGTTTCACACAAGTATTTTGAAGCCCTGAGAGTGAGACGAAGCTGAAATGAGCAACCTAAGGACTGGATCATAATTAGGATCATTTAAAACCAAAGTAAACTTTTTCAAAGTTTTTGTGCAGTATTATTGTATTTCTTATGGGCTGTTTGTTTTGGGTGTATTGTGCATTTCAAACCTCTTAAGGGACAGAAATTGCAAATTAATTTGGACTTTTAATGCTGTGGTATGTGACATTGATTCATGTTCGTCACTATGCAAATGAACACTTTAATAAAATAAAGCACAAAATAAAGGTGGCTCCTGCATCTTGAAAATTCAGCTTTAATATCATATCATCCAGTAGTCAACTGATAAATTTTCATGGGACTACTGCTGTTCTTGATTTAGTTTCATTTAGTTTTTTAAAAACAAAAACAAAACAAAAAAAAACCTTCAAGGTCACCCTGCAATATCACCATTTTGGTGTGCTCCTGTCAGGAAGTGGAGAAAAGGACATAAGAAAGGAAGAATTGCTCTAAAATGCATGATGGGATATTTCTACAATAGCCATTCTACTTTTTCTCATCTCCGCTGCAGAGTGTGAGTAACACCAGCTGTCAGCAGCAAGGACACACCAATGACTCTTTTAAAGAGTAGAAAGTCATCCTATTCGTCCACCTCATACATTTCTAGCAGTTTTGTGACATTAGTAAAAGTAACATTAAAACGGGGAAAAGCTAGATGCAACAGCATAACATAAGGCAGAGAAACGAAGCTACCCTAGAGGTAGCGTCTGCCTACGAAGAAAGAAACAGAGTTATCACAGCTCAAGCTCAGGAGACTCTGAGAGGAAGAAATCAACTTCAATTGCAATTGAAATGCTGCTGCTGTCAGGTGAAAACATTTCATCCCAACACAGTCTGAAAAAAAAGAAAAATGTATTTTAAGTTTAGCAAGCTGGCATGTACGGTATCCAGCCTGTTTGAGTTTTGTTGTTGTCTACCGCTGTTCCACCGGGGCCAAAGTCAGTGAAACTTAGCCTGCACAAATCAAAAAGGACATTCTGTGCAAACAAACGATGAATGAAAATATAATTATTCCTAACACCTGGACACCATGTGCAGTGACTGAAAGTGTGTGACAGCTAGTTAACAAAAAAGCAGAAAAGTCAAAACCAACATTTAGAAGGAATGGAATATGATTGAAACATCCAACTTCTGAAACTCAAACTTGATCAGACCAAACCTAATTATTTCCAGGATCACTATCTCTTTATTTAAAACAATAACTGTACTAACTCATCCATCCATCCATTTCCATCCTCTTATCTTGGGTTGGGTCACAGGGAAAGCGATCGTGGGGGTTCCAAGGCATTACCAGGCCAAATGAGATATACAGTGGGTACGGAAAGTATTCAGACCCCTTTAAATTTTTCACTCTTTGTTTCATTGCAGCCATTTGCTAAAATCAAAAAAGTTCATTTTATTCCTCATGAATGTACACTCAGCACCCCATCTTGACGGAAAAAAACAGAAATGTAGAAATTTTTGAAAATTTATTAAAAAAGAAAAACTGAAATATCACATGGTCATAAGTATTCAGACCCTTTGCTGTGACACCCATATTTAACTCACATGCTGTCCATTTCTTCTGATCCTCCTTGAGATGGTTCTGCTCCTTCATTGGAGTCCAGCTGTGTTTAATTAAACTGATTGGACTTCATTAGGAAAGGCACACACCTGTCTATATAAGACCTTACAGCTCACAGTGCATGTCAGAGCAAATGAGAATCATGAGGTCGAAGGAACTGCCCAAGGAGCTCAGAGACAGAATTGTGGCAAGGCACAGATCTGGCCAAGGTTACAAAAGAATTTCTGCAGCACTCAAGGTTCCTAAGAGCACAGTGGCCTCCATAATCCTTAAATAGAAGAAGTTTGGGACGACCAGAACTCTTCCTAGACCTGGCCGCCCAGCCAAACTGAGCAATCGTGGGAGAAGAGCCTTGGTGAGAGAGGTAAAGAAGAACCCAAAGATCACTGTGGCTGAACTCCAGAGATGCAGTAGGGAGATGGGAGAAAGTTCCACAAAGTCAACTATCACTGCAGCCCTCCACCAGTCGGGGCTTTATGGCAGAGTGGCCACGGAAGCCTCTCCTCAGTGCAAGACATATGAAAGCCCAGCATAGAGTTTGCCAAAACACATGAAGGACTCCCAGACTATGAGAAATAAGATTCTCTGGTCTGATGAGACCAAGATTGAACTTTTTGGCGTTAATTCTAAGCGGTATGTGTGGAGAAAACCAGGCACTGCTCATCACCTGCCCAATACAGTCCCAACAGTGAAACATGGTGGTGGCAGCATCATGCTATGGGGGTGTTTTTCAGCTGCAGGGACAGGACGACTGGTTGCAATTGAAGGAAAGATGAATGCGGCCAAGTACAGAGATATCCTGGAAGAAAACCTCTTCCAGAGTGCTCAGGACCTCAGACTGGGCCAAAGGTTCACCTTCCAACAGGACAATGACCCAAAGCACACAGCTAAAATGACAAAGGAGTGGCTTCGGAACAACTGTGTGACCATTCTTGACTGGCCCAGCCAGAGCCCTGACCAAAACCCAGTTGAGCGTCTCTGGAGAGACCTGAAAATGGCTGTCCACCAACGTTCACCATCCAACCTGACAGAACTGGAGAGGATCTGCAAGGAAGAATGGCAGAGGATCCCCAAATCCAGGTGTGAAAAACTTGTTGCATCATTCCCAAGAAGACTCATGGCTGTACTAGCTCAAAAGGGTGCTTCTACTCAATACTGAGCAAAGGGTCTGAATACTTATGACCATGTGATATTTCAGTTTTTCTTTTTTAATAAATTTGCAAAAATTTCTACATTTCTGTTTTTTTCTGTCAAGATGGGGTGCTGAGTGTACATTCATGAGGAATAAAAGGAACTTTTTTGATTTTAGCAAATGGCTGCAATGAAACAAAGAGTGAAAAATTTAAAGGGGTCTGAATACTTTCCGTACCCACTGTATATAGGGATATAATCCCTCCAGCCTATTCTGGGTCTGTCCTGGGGCCTCCTACCGATCCTGATCAGATGCCCAAACCACTTCAACACTTCCTTTCGTCATGAAGGAGCAGCAGGCCCCTAACCCCCTCTCAAAGGCTAAGCCCAGCCACCCTATGGAACTCATTTCAGCTGCTTATCCCCAATCTCATGCTTTTGGTCACTACCCAAATCTCACGACCGTGGGTGAGGGTCAAAACGTAAATGGACTGGTAAATCGAAAACTTTGCCTTCCATCTCAGATCCCTCTTCACCAGGATGGTCCGGTCCCGCAGCCCCCCACATCAGCTGACTCTGCACCAAACCACCTATCCATCTCACGCTCCATTTTACCCTCACTCATGAACAAGACCCCAGGACTTGAACTCTTTTACTTGGGGCAGTAACTCTTTTCCAACCCAGAAGTGGCATTAAACCATCTCCATCCCAGCCTCCAGCCTTACAGGATTGCTTCCTTAGTTATTCTTTACTCCCTTTGTCACATGACCATAGCCTTCCCAAATGTACAAATTTTGGTGTCTTACTTTTCATAGGAAAACGTACAGTGGATGAGAGCAGCCTGATATTAATGACGAGATGCAAACAATTTACTCCTTATACCAACCATGCTCCATGCATATAGATTTAGAAATCTGCAGCATATGTGTTTATGCTTCTTTTTCATTGGCATATATGATTCAGTAGCACATAAAAAAATCAATAAAATGCACATATGAACCTGTTAACCTGTCCATAATAACAGAAATAAAGCAGCTCCCCTCCTTGGCAGGCAGGTTAATAGTCCTGTTTTTCAGCAACTGCAAACACCTAAAGATTTTGCACATCCGCATACACACACCTTTACAAGTGCACACACAACAAACACACAACCACTCCCATTTGGAGAAGAGCATCCTTTACATGTTTTTGCTAAATGAGGATCTCTGGTATGCAAGCCACCTGCGGCGCCGTGTTCTGCCAGACCAACTCATCACCCAAGAGGAAGCGACACTGAGTGGGATGTACTTGACCTGTGTCCATGTACGCCTCTGGGCTCCGTGTCGTTGCAGCAATGCGTAGGAGGTGGGAGTGAAATACATTATCTTTATCTCCAGCAATAAAGTGGAGGAACCTCAATCACACATCCAGTTTAAAATACAGTTTTGTGAGAAGAAAAAGAGCCTCTGTAACACCTGTGTTAAATGTGCTGTTTGAAAATGAGAGAGGACGTGGCTCTGTATGGCGCAAAGGAAGGCACAGTATTTTTTACCACAGTGCTGCCGCTTTCAAGAGCCAAAATCAGCAGGGACACTGCAGTCAGGCACTTTTCTCTTCTATAAAACCTCATCATGTTGTAAAAAACATTTTGTACAAATGAACATGTTTTATCGACCTATATACTATATAGTGATATAAAAGTAAAGTAAAAGCTTTATACTCTTGAAAAATAATTTCAGCACTAAATCTCTACACCTTTGCTGTTACTTTAATCTCCCATAATTCTTTGTGGTGTCAAAATTATATTTGATGATGTCATATAACAGGAGAAATTACATCTGGGTAGTGAATCTAGCAGTTTGTGTTCAGGATGTGATGGAACAAAGTCATGAATTATGCATTGCTAATAACATTCCCTAAAGGATGTGTCATAGTTCTATGTGTTTCCTTATGTCATTTAATTTCATGAAAAGAGCAAAACCAACAGTGTGTTCATCTGTCTCTTGATGCTTTATGACTTCCCCACCCTGTCTGTGGCACTTAGTTCCAAGAACAATTCGTCTGTCTGAAGACATATATCTTAAAAATGTGTCACAAATATATAGTTCCATTTTTTAAAAATACGTAATGTCCTTAAACAACTGTAATTTTTTGCTATAATTACTCAAACAGGAGGGCAGGAGTGTATTCGTCAGGGACTGTTTTTATGAGAGGATCAATACAAATTTGTGCTAGTGAGTATTTACTGCAGCAATAAAGTGTGAGTGGGAGTGTGTCCAAATAAACTACGATACAGAGGGATAAGAAGTAACAGGCATAGGATGAACACACAATACTAGATACACTCATTGGTGGTTTGAGTCTTTTTTTATGAAGTTGTTTACAGTAAGAAACATACAGACTGACCACTTTATTAGGTACAGCAGTACAATCTATTGAGTTTCATACAACAGCTCAGACATAAATTCTACCTTTACAAAGTTGTTTGTTGACATTTTTGGATATGTGTTTATTTTATTAGGCTATGCTGTATGTTTATTACAGGTCACAGTTAAAACTGTAGTTTGTAACTTTTTATACAAATACCATTTGTCATATTCTCTGACAGTCACTATCCACACAGCAGTACCTAAGATAGATATAGTGTGAAAAAAATCATGTTCTGCTGCATCTGCATAGTGCTTTGAATAACTTTAGTTACAATCTACTGCACGTTAGCTAAACAGCCAATCAGAGAATATTAGACACACCTCTAAAAACAATGAGGTCCTTTACAACGCCACCACTGACTATGACTTCAGTGCTGAAGCATATATTTGGATTTATACCCCTATGAAAATGTAAAGCAAAATTAGTATTATATGCTTCATTAATGTCGGCTTGATGGCACAACATTTGTGTTGGATTGGATTAGGTTGTAATACCCACCTTATACTTATTACACTGCTTGTTACATTACTTTTTTCATTATGTCACAAGCATGGCTGAATTAACCTGTAAGGCAGCCCCGGTGTACAAAACTGCTTTTGGGCCTCTAATGATTTTGTAATGCCTCACAGATGAAAAAAAAAATGTTGGCTGTGGTGGGGCTTTCGATTTTAGAAGTAGGAGCCCATTTGAATCTGATTTTTGTAATAATTTTAATAATGCAACTTTCTGATTCATGCAATTAAGAGGACATTGGTGTGAGAATGTAAATTGCCTGGTCTTTAACATGTCTTTAAATCAGTAACTGTAATATGACCGCTGAAATAGGGATACTAATGCATAAAGGACTGTAAAAAAAAAAAAAAAAAAAAAAGTTTCTAGAGTTATAAGAAATCACACACCACTGTGGCATGTTTGAACAATGCACATTGTTGAATAAACATGAAAAACAAAATGGCAAAATGAACGATCCACTCAGTGAAGGGCTCTTGGGAGTTTGAACAAAAGTAGAGATGGGGGTGGCAGCTCTCAGGTGGATTATCATTGAAGTTCCTCACATGAGTCACAAACAAGCCCAGCATGTATTTGGTGTAACACAGCTGAAATCTGTCAGCTCTGACACTATTATGTTTCCTGCAAACAAAGAAAGTCAAATATAAAATGAAGGCTAAGGGGTTATAAATTATGATAGTAAAAATAAGAATCAACATAAGCACACAGAAATTTAGTAATAACTGAAGAACAGACATGAAAGTCTTGCATAAACATCTACATCTAGCTTCCAACATTAACAGTCTCTAACTTAATGCTTCCTACAGTGTGTGGCTGGAGTTGCAGGAGCTTCAGACATCCTATTCACATGTAGTTTGTGATCATGACTCTTCTCCAAAAACTTCATCATCTTTTTATTGCTATGGCAAACTCAGCAGACACCCAGCAGGAAATGGTAACAGCTGGACGCTGTGCTGCTGTAAAGCTGGAGTGCTGGTGTTCAATTATGGACACAACTACTGTGAGCCAAGGTTTTTTTGGCCACACTTTACTGTGATGTGTATTCCTTTCCATTTGTTGCAACTAGTGCAGAGCACATTCAAAGTGTGCCTGTTTGAAAGGGGCCAATTGCTTTGCCCCCAGTGTTGCTGCTTGCAGCTTTCTTGAGAACCCCTCATTCAAACAACTTGACACTGCGCTTTTTTGGTTTCTGAGCCATACATATGCCATGACATAGGTGCATCCCTCAGCAGTGCTAGAGTACATATGCTAACAGCTAGATATTTGGAGCCTGGCTATTTCCAGGGACCAGTGATGGGAATAACAGCGTTAAACGGCGTTACTAACGGCGCTACTTTTTTCAGTAACGAGTAATCAAAAAAGTTACTGTCTCCCCCGTTATAACGCCGTTACTGTTACTCACAATAAAATGCGCCGTTACTCGGCTTTACTTGACTTCACTGAAGTGGCTTTCACTCAAGCAAGCTCCTTCTCAGCAGAGCTCTAAAGTTTTTCTTCATTGGTGAGGGCAGGTAGGGGGAAGCATAAATGATGATGATTGGCTTAGGGAGAGTAAAAATTCATCATAAACCAATCAGAGGCAGAGTAGGGCGGGCATTCACAAGCACACAAGCAGGGTTGCAGTGTGGGCTTGTTTTCTTGTAACGTCGCTATCAAATAGTGTTAGTCGCGGGTTGCGGTTCTTTGGACTTGTTTCTAAAGTGGAATTGCATATTTGGACTTGCTCTCTAAACGTCGCCTTTCTCCATATCCGTCTAATAAGTTATTTAAACGCATGATAGTATCTCGGACTTCAGGATGTTTCAACAGCTCCGCCCCTCTCCTTCGCATACAGACAGGTGACGGTCAGTCAATGAGACTTTTCACATTTAAATTGCGCGATTAATGGAGGTTCTTCAGCTAGTGTACAATGTTATATAAGAATGATTTATTCTATTAATTGTCAATTTCATTCATTTAACATATTCAATGTTGAGTTTCATTAGTGCAGTAACTCAGTTACTAACAGTTACTTTTTGGGGATAGTAACTAGTAAATATAACTAATTATTTTTTATAAAGTAACGTTCCCAACACTGCCAGGGACCAAAAGCATTCATTCTTAAAGTTACATTGTTAATGCTTGAAATGTTTCAGTAAGCTATGATGTAACATCATCGGTGTTTCTTTCTTCATCTGTTGTTGAATGCACTGTAGGGAGCAACTAAGAGCACCAGTATCCATTGATGATATAAAGAGAATTGGATACAGCATTGGACGGGCTCCTGTTCATTGTTACGAAAGTTGCTCAGTGGAGCATGCTATTAGACAGTGTAATAGTTAAAAGGGGATCCCTGTCAATACACTACACAGTGTGTACAAAATATGTCCTGTAGATCTTGAGCTTGCGCTCAACATTGTACCTCCCTGGGCTCTCAGCAATCACCTGCCACGTATGAAGTTGAACTGATAAATGGTTGTCAAGAAAATCAAGACAGACAGAGTCCTTCCATTTTAGTTTAGTCCATATGGCTTAAACTTTCTTCCTGTCTCCATATGTTCATGATGTGGAATCATACAAATTCTGAATTAGTGCAAAATTGTCAGTCAAGTTGAAACATTTTCTACATCTTCACTTTGATTTGCAGCATGTAAAGCAAATAGTTGCCTGTTCGCATCCCTTTTAGTTCAGTCCGAACACACTGCTGGGGGCTGAATGTAATTCTAACAGAGAACTGTCTTAGTTCCACAGTCAGTATGAAAGCATGAATGAGACGCAACAGTTGAGTTTTTTAAAGCAGAGATTATCTGTGCCCACATCTTTAACAACCCAAAACGGCCTCTCTCTTCTCCACTAATCTCCCTTTGCTTCTTGCCTTTATTTCTCACTAATCTTTAACTACATCTCAGCAACATTGCTCTCTGAGATGTTTGAGACATGTTTGAGATGTGTATCTTTTGTAGTGCCTTAAAGGCTAACGTCCGTTTCTTTTTGATAATAGATGCAATCTTAATGCACGGCAGAGTGTGAAGATGTGAGGAACAAGGCTTTGTAAGGACAGAAAATACTTACAGGCTGCATCATTTGCCAAATTGCGTGATTTAGCTGGAAAATGGCTTTTCCAGAGGCCATATCCATCTTCTAAGGCTAATTGTACTATCTTGAACACTCACTCTGGAAATTAACTATTAGTTTTATCCTTGCTTATTCTGTCTTAATGTTCTTTTTCTCTCTTTCCTTTTGTCTTTATTCCTCATGTTCTTTTTGAACATTTCAGTCTATCCCATGTTTGCTCTTTGTCTCTTCATCTCTCTGTCTTTATGTTTTTCTCATTATTGTTCCTGCCCTTTCTTTTTTGCTAAATTAGCAGCTCAACAGCAGATCATCCTTCACAACCTGTCAAGTAGGATACTGTTTAAGTATCGTATTTTCCATGATATCCATCTTAAAAGTAGTTCTACAATTAAAATTTAATTTACCTTTATAGCGAAATGTCAGGGACTTTTCTTCAGCTCAGAGACTTAACAAAGTGAGGGTCGTTTTTCTTTGTTCTCTTTGTACAGAAAGACAGAATGGCAGAGTAAGAGTCTACATGAGGTTGTTGTAAAAAGACAACGTTGTTAAAAAAGTAAAGAAGTGCTCAATTTTTAAGGATATCAAGCAGCTAAAAAGGAGTCCTTTCTTTTCTGTCTATTCTGCATCTTGAAGTATGTTGTGATATAAGACCTCAAAAAGAACAGTGTCTCATTCTGCTATCTGGAGCAAGGATGGAAAAAATCCTACACTGATACACTCCAAGGACCAAATGCCCAGTACTCATACTTTAAGTTTGATTACAGGGTTATTATTATTTTTTTTGCAATGTAAATATCACATACACATTATACCAAATCAAATGATAAGTAAGCATAACACACAGCACGGTGTCCTGACATTAGGGTTGGATACCGAAACTCAGTACTTTTTGTACTTGGTACCGATT
This sequence comes from Epinephelus fuscoguttatus, assembly GCF_011397635.1. NCBI lineage: Eukaryota > Metazoa > Chordata > Actinopteri > Perciformes > Serranidae > Epinephelus > Epinephelus fuscoguttatus. The sequence goes on along the minus strand of NC_064766.1, from coordinate 7,177,709 downwards.
CACGTCAGTACTACGGAGTACCATTCACTTAAAATGAAACGGTGTCAAATTTCGGTACCTGAGGTGAGGCGGAGCGAGAGCGCATGACTGGCACCTCAGACTCAGCAACAATGGCGACAAAAACAATGTGCAGACAAAAGTTAACGTGCAGCACTGTTCCTAAATGTTCTCAATAAAATGTTGAAACTGACAAGTTTAGACTATGGGCCCGAACGACGCATAGTGCATCCAAATTCACACCCATTCTTCTCTGTGGATTTTCTCCGCGACCGTGCGTCATAGCGACAAGCCACACATATCAGCGGACACAGCAGAACTGTAGCTTTCCGACAAGGCCCAGCACTTGTCGATAATCCAATGTTTTCACAGCAAAAAATTACAATAAATTGATGTATAACAGAGCTTTCAGACAGCTTTGCACACACATTACTCTTGGATGGATTACTCGCGAACGCAGGCTTGCACAGAAATGCCATGCATATCACATGAAAGCGCAGGACCACACACATCATTGTGCTGTCATCCCATCATGCTATAAATCCAGATAAATTGTCTACAAAATAAAAACTTGACGAATTTCTTCACAATCCATGATACAGATCTTGTTATCAGTCACTTCATATCGTGAGGAATATCGTATCTTACCACGTCTTAGGCTTGCATGTGTTTCTCCCTGTCTATCCACATTTGTAGTCCGGCTTTCAAGATGCAAATATCTCCATATTGTCCAGTTGACACTCCATCAAACTTGACAGGACCAGCCACTTCACCTTTGCGCACCCAGACAAATGCAGCCTAATTATGCATGCTGACAGGGCCATAGTCACCATATACATTGAGGGTGACACGTGCCCCCCCACCAATGCCCAAAATGTCTCCCCAATATATAACTGAAACTGAAAAACAAATATTATCTTGGAGGACATCATTGCACTTGGTTGACTATTTTTCTATGATCTTAGATGTAAATATTGCATGTTTCTTTCAGATAAAACACATTTTTGACTTGTGAATGAGTCAATGGAATTTCTTGCAATAATGAAAAAACACTGGCAATCATGTCCGCCTGGCACAAACCACATGTTTTGGACAACTGTGAAGTGACAGAATGTCCCACCATCATGGTTCTTATATTGCCAGATTCCACAGAGTCTCCCCTCTTCATATATGGTAGAAAATGTCTTTTTCCAACTTGCCATGGTGAGATACATGTAAAAATGTAAGAATTTAGGCACACAGATTTGTTTTTTTTCATTGATATAAAAATTAATATAAAATACAGGCACATAGTAGGACATGAAATGGTGGCAAATGTGATTAGCCCAGATTGTCCTAAAAAAACAAGATATAGCATGTGTATGTAGCCTTTATAATGACTGTGATATGAGCTTAAAAGTAAAGGCAGTAAAAATACCCTAAAAACGCCTAGGGCCCATAGGGTTAAAAGTACCGAAATAAGGTATCGTTTGGTACCGGTACCGAATTCTAGATACCGGTACTGGTACCGTATCAGTTCAATTATGAACGGTACCCAACCCTACCTGACATAGAAAATAATGGATGAGGTGAAGGCAAAGAAGGCACTGAAAAAAAGAGAAGTACCCTCTTAAATCACTCTCCATTTTTTAGGATGCTGTGTGTGTAGTCAGTGTAGGTCTGTTTCACCAGTTAGCATTGAATAGATGTATGGTTGCTATGGTTACCTGCAGATTGATGTTGCTGACAACTTTTGAACAGTGGTTTTGAAAGAGACTGTCTCCCAAAGAATGACAGCATCAGTTGTTTTAGCAATGCCCCAAAACAACATACGTTTATGTTTAGTGACAGTGCTATTTAGTTTCTGTAGTAATTATAATGGGAGAAGAGAAAGAAGTTAGTCGACGTTGTAATAGAGAGACAAAGTCCACAGAGGGAGGAGGACAGTCAACAAAGCCTCAAGACTTTAACATAGGAGACTATTATTCTGATAGAGCTTTTTCACAGCACAAAAGAGTGCTGAGAATGAACAAAAAAAAAAAAAAAAAGGTGCAGGCAAGACAGCTAAACAGTGAGCTGAAACTGACTATAATGCTCTGTGAAGACGAGGGGAGCTATAGGTTCAGGTAATAATTCTCTGTAGCTTCATCACATGAAACTCTTTCACATAGTGACCTTGTTCTTTGATAGATTGTAATTATAAAAACATCCATTACAGCCTCTTAAAGAAACATGTTATGTCATAAAACACATTTTCAAACGTAGTTTGCAATGCTTTTGGAAGGTGCAGACAAATGATGTCTTCCTGCTGGTAGGGTAGTTGGATCACTAAATGCTTCTATTTTTTGTTCCAACTCTGTTTTCCTTCCCAGGTCCCACAGGGCATTCTGTTGTGTATCCATGCAATGCTGAACAGCTGAAACACATTGTAACATGTGGCAAATATTGTGACATGATCGGGAAAAGGTTTAAGCCAAGAAACTACTTGGTTAGGTTCACAAAAAATATCATGGTGTGGGGTTAAATTAAGTTGGGTTGTTATGTAACAATAATGTAGGGCTGTAGTCTCCTGGTTGACTGGTCGATTATTTGATCGATATGCTCTTGTCCGACCAAATTCTCATTGGGCGAATAATCGCTGTGTTACTTTCATAAGGAGAAAAGTGCTACATCAATAGCTTTCCAGAATTAATCCATTATTTCCTGCTGCAGGAGGGACAGGCTTTCAGAACAGCCCCTTTGTTTACACAACGTTGAACTCGCCCACCCTAACGCTCAGCGTCGCGGTGACACAGACCTCCTGTCTGTTTCATACTGACACCATTTCCCTCAGTGGAAACAAAGCTTCTATTTAGCCTACTTGTATTTCACAGATAAGAAACAATAAATTGTGACGACAGTAAGGCCTCCACTGAAATAGCATTTTAAGTCTTGTGTGTGATCTACCCTTTTATAGGATTTATCCTGGCTTCATATGAGCAGAGGAAATCTCCACTCTTCGCTAGGCTAATTTATACAATGTAAAATGCCATAGGCTGGCGCTAATAATGTTAGCATGTTGTATTTGCTTGGAAAACGTGTTTAGTATAAAACAGTTGTTTTGTCTGTGAATCTTGTGAGTTGTAATGGAGCCACATTGAGTGCTGTTACCTTTGTTAAATGTTGCTGTTGTCCCTGGTTTTATATGAGAAGAGGAAAAGATCGCTAGATGCTAGGCTAATTTATACAATGCAAAATGCCATAGACTTGTGCTAATAACATTAGCATGTTGTATTGGTGGGGGAAATATATCCAGATAAAGAAAAGTGTTTGTCAATGCTGCGATTTATAGTGAAGCCAATTTGCATACTTTGTTTGAAATTGTCTCTATTAAGCCATATTTAATGTGTGTTTTCAATCAACTAAACGTTAACAGCACTTAACAGAGTCCTCCACTGCTGACTATTGTTTTGGATGTGTAACTGCAGAGCGACCACTGTTGCCAACTCCTCAGTAAGAAAAGTAGTTATTGGCTGTCCTAAAAGTCGCTAGAAGTCGCTCAATGACATCATCGCCTAATTTGCATAATTGTCCATATGCATGTAATTGTAATGGCTGCTGTAGGAGAGAGGAATAACGTCGTGGGAGAGACAAAAACTGAGTAAAAAAACACCCTGAATATGTTTAGAACTACAAATGAACTTTCTTTCAGTGATTCATATTTGACAAAGAAAATTTTACATTTACATCCCGCCCTGACTGTAAACCAGGTCGGGATCAGCCAGCAGCAGTTCCGCGCATGCGCGATTCACTTGTAGTCTGGACATGGAGGGGTTAGCATCTCCTGCTCTGACTGCAGCTGGGAGGGAGGACTGGGCCGTCTGTGAGTGCTTTGGGGCGAGGGAGGAGCCCACGGCAGCATCCGCTGCTCGTGGAGAAGAATAAGAATGATACGTGCTCTCACAACAGAGTCTCCAGAAGTCTTCAATAACATTAGAAAAAGTCGCTAGATTTGTCGCTAGTCGCTTTTTTGAAAAAGAGTCGCTAGAGGGGTCTGAAAAGTCGCTAAATATAGTGACAAAGCCGCTAAGTTGGCAACACTGAGAGTGACCCAGACACAGCACTGCAGAAGTAAAAATAATGTGCAGATTTTTTTTCCCCACGACTTACCGATTAGTTGAAGATTATGTGCGACTTTAGTCGACCAAGATTTTCTTTGGTTGACTACAGCCCTAGTAAAGAGACCTGAATATGTCACATGAGGGATTACTGTATACAAAATACACAACATAATGTTAAAACAATGTTAACTTGTGGTTTTACACAGGACGTAAGTCTGCAAGTTATGGTATGTAGGTATGTTTGAAACAACATTTACTTTTCGCACAGGACTATGGGTGGGGCAATCAATTTACAAAATGTGTGTCGCCGCATCGCAATAAAGTAAGCTGTGCCTGGTCAGACCTCACCTACAAAGTGAAAATGACTTTTCGACTGCAGCGCACATACACTTAAAGTGAAAGCATCCTGTAGCGCTTTGCTAAGACAGCGTGAACACTGTCCTGTTTACTTTTTGTTCCCACTCAAGGATGATATCTTAACATGTATCGGAACATGTTTGTGTTATTAGTAGTCACACTTTCGGCACTGCTGCTAACATTACAGTATACATCATCTAAGATTGTTAGTCTGTTGTTTAGTATTTTCTGTTTACTTTAACGGCCATGCACGAGTGAGAAAAGTGTGTGAATGCTGTTACAGTTTGCAAATCATTTTAGTTACTTTCCTTCCCCCACACTGATACAAAAATACATTTGCCAGTAATTATCTTAATTGTACATTACTACATTTATTAAATCCATGTAATAAGCATTTGGAATTTTAAGTCAAGTATAAGAAAAAATACAGATTCTCCGGTTCAGGCAAAGGATTGCTATCATATATAGTGATTAAATTAATTTATTTGTCACAGCAAACCTTTTGAATTTGGAGTCCATAACTTTCTGATCAAGTATCTGACACATAGGGCCTATTATTACTATTAATATTATCATCAACACAGAAATGATGTGGAAAGGGTGCTTTTGGTGTCAATATCACATGCCAAGGGGTGTCACAAAGTGTCTGTATTTGATGACCTGGGGATGAGAATGGGCTGGTTGTTCAAGAGGGCATGGACACAGAAAGTGTTTTGTCATTTAATTTGAAAGACTTACTCAGTTAAGCTGGACCAGAACTGTGTTTTAGGTGTCCTGTCAGTTTTACTGCACATCTGCCAACAAGGCCACATTACCATCTGGGCAAATGCCCTGGTACCCTGAACCATTAGAAGCCTGAGTCCCAGGTTCACTGTACGGTCATTACAGTAGTAGTTACAGTAGGTAATTTTGATTAATTGCAAATAGGGCTCAATATTATATTAATAAGGTGATATGAGACTATATATAGGCTTAGATTTTTGATATCTCAAGTGTTGTCTATTCCTGGTTTTACAGGCTGCATTACAGTAAAATAACGTAATTTTCTGAACATAGCTGTTCTCTTATTTCCCTTTACCCCTGTAGTCATAAGCCCCTTTTACACTGCCAGATTTTCGGCGAATGTTGGGCCGTTTTTAATCGTCAAATGACAGGAACGGTGAAGGACAGGCCAACTTATGAGAGAATCACCGAAAGACTGACTAGCCGCGGCTTCCCTCGGCATATGTCACTGTTTACTGTCACAGGCTGAGCTACGCGTTTTGTAACTTGCTCATGCCCGCATTGCCCCGAAAAAGGTGCATTCTGTATAAACAAAAGTAGGTAGGCGGCGTTTTGCTGTACTGCCCGATTCTGTTTTTATACTGCCAATGCTGAAAGAAGACTGATTGGGCTTTCCTGCAAATTTGCACGATTCCGATTCCTGTTTAAAAAGGGCTATTATATCCACATTACTGATGATTATTTATCAAAAATCTCATTGTGTAACTATATTGTGAAAACAGTTAACCCTACAATATCCTCGCAATATCGATGTTGTGGTATTTGGTCAAAAATATTGTGAAATTTAATATTCTCCATACCCAGCATTACTTGCAAATATGATTATATGTACCAGAATATGAACTGAAATCATAAGGTAGATTCTGCATGTTTTGTTTTATATCTTCAAACACCATCTTAAGGAGGGGCCCTGTGTCAAAATTTAGTATTAACAGCTTGATTAATTGAGTAGATACTGAGTTTACATGGTGCATAGTTTTAATTACTTAATCAAATTACCACAAACTGTCTGATATCAAACCTGAGGCAGGGTACTCTTCCGGATTAGAAGCACTTGTTATTTTCTGGGATTCTGGGCAAAACACAGTGTCCCTAACAAACTGTGTGTGTGCCATTTGAATGTAATGAGTGTTTCAAGGCAGGAAAGGTACGCAATGCAAACAGAGTGGGAGTCACAGGGGCTTAAATTTGCTCTGAGGTTAAAAATCAGCAATAGATATGATTTAAACAAAAATATTTAATAAATCATGCTCTGCTTGTTGTTTTCTCTCTTATCGATTAGTAATAATAAATTAGCAAAAACTATATGAAAGCCATGGAATATTTTTAAAGAGGAGGCAGTTGTAATTCTGCTCAACCAATGTAAGTTTGCCTGTGGTGACCATGCAGAACAAACATCAAATCTCCTGCTGCCTGCTCCAACTTCTTTGATATCTTTAATATCTGATGCACCTTCATATCTGGTTGCTTTCAAACACACATGCAACAAAGGTTATTATCAGATCGAGGCCTTAATGCAACCTTCCCTCTGTCTCTCTTTAAAGTTTAAATCCTTTTTCTTTCACAAACACCTGCGCTTGATCCCCCCCTCACATTTCTCGTGTCTCTCCCTCCTTTCCACTGTTCTCTGCCAGACAGCCAGCACATTGCAGGCAGCTGTGGCTGCAGGTGTGGGAGTGGAGCAAAAGATGGCGATAGTTTTCTCTGCTGTCAAGAGGGCTCTGCCACATCCAGTCCTCCGCCTGCCTTCGCATGCGCCGCCTGCCACAAGCTGTGTGCTCGACTGCCAGAAATGGAAACAAACATCTGCCTCATTCACTGCTAATGTGGCATTATATGAAAAAACAACACAACCATATATTTTAAATAGATCTGTCCTTCCTCTGTTTCCTAGGTAACCGAAACAAGGACAGGCCCTCTCGGCTGCAGTAACTACGACAGCTTGGATTCGGTTAGCTCGGTGTTGGTGCACAGCCCGGAAAATAAGATCCACCTAAAGGGTAAGGCTGGGTAACACACACACACACACACACACACACACACACACACACACACACACACACACTCACATATTTCATCTTAAATTCACACACAGTCCTCAAGAAAAGGCCCGCTGAAGGATTTTTTGCACGCACACACACACACACACACTTAACTCACACACACTGCTGCCACCTCCATCCACCACCCTGCCAAGCCTCTCACCTCCTGTGTGTAGTGGTTGGCTGGGATGACCCTTTACTTTCCGCTGCAGTAGTTTATATGTCTGTTCTGCCTGACTGGCTCTCGGTCTCGTGGGGAATCTGTTATCTTACCAGGCTGTAGATGAACCGTGTCTGGCCACACTGGCCACAACCTAACCCCTCCAACTGCCCCTGGAACACTCAGTACACAAGTAAAGCTGAAGTGATAATCCATGGACTAGCCTTCTTGTTTGATTAAACTTATTACCACATGATTCTGATGGAGGTTATTGGTGAAATAAGAAACCTCTCTTTGACATCTAATCACACTGTAATGTTCTTGGCTTAATAAGCTTATTAGGTTTGCAACACGTGATGCAATTCAGTTTAATGTGCAGTATAATGTTTTGCAGCAATCTATAATAGTCCTAACTATAGCTTTTGTATTTACTTTCTGGCAAACAAGCCAGTGTCACAGAGTCAGCCTGGAGCTAGAAACTGTTAACAGTCAGCAGGGCCATTCTACCAACTAATTTCTGCATTTTATGTGTGAAGATCTATTTCTTTCTTGGCAGAGTGATATTATTTTAATTAATGGCTGTGATGCATGTGTACAAGAGCCCAGAGTTACTTTTACTATTCAAAGGAAAAAGACCACAGCACCATGGGTGAAATCTTTGGTCACACATTGGGGGAACCAGAGTGGGTTGGAGGATAGGGGGCAAAGCTGTGGGTTAGGGGCTGAGTGCTGAGACCTGAAAGAAAAAATATTTTGATATTTAAACACAATTGAAGTAATTAAGATGTGAGAAAAACATCACAAAATTTTTTTCTCAAAAATTCTATCATTTTTAAATAATGTGTCTTTATAATGTGTCCTCTGTAGTGGACTTTGGGTCAATCTTTTCCACAAAAAGTACATAACAGTTAATTTAAATGACATGAATAAATTCAATTTTTAGGAATGTAACACTGAAGATATTGTGCATTCCATTCTTTTAACTGGTTACACATAGCGCTTGTGTGTGTATAGATAAATAACCTTTAGTTTACCCCTCCTAGAATCTGTGTAAAACTTCAGAACCCTGGTTTACATGTCACTTCTAATACAAAATAGTTGCTGGGTGTCAGTAATCTTTTCTTCTCCCTTAATTTCTTATGCATGGAAGCAATTTTCTGCCAATGTGATGAAAGCAAAACAAAAACTAACTAAATATATAATCATTTCTTTCATATCATTTCTTAATATTTTAAGATATTAGGTCAGTAATCTGAGAAATGTTGTCATTATTTTTAGTTTATTAGTCATAATTTTTAATAGGGTTCTCAGTTAGTACTTTGAGAAAGTTTTTCATTATTTGAGAAAGCTCCTCATTATTTTGAGACACTCAAGTCTTTTATTTGAAGATGCTAAATTATTAAATCATTGTTTTGAGATAAGTAAGTAATTATTTCAAAAAAGTTTATCATTCTAATTACTTACAGGATCTTTTTTTAATTTTTCATCACACTGGCAGAAATGGTTGGTTTGGTTTTTCCCATTTCCTGTATGGGACATGGTTGAAAATGACAAAAGCGATTCCCACTGTTCCCCACAATGGGTTTAAATGTGTATTTAACAAGGCTTAAAACTAACATATTCTTCTAAAATCTTAATGTACTCCACCCCCATTTTGTAGCAAAAACGCCTTCAATGACATACCTAAATTAAAATGACTGTAGCTTCTGAACCACTCTGACTAAATGCATGCATGACGTCTTGCCGTAAAGAAAACTCCCTTAAGTTTTTTGTGGAAGTGTCAGAAACACTCTAGGTGATACAGAGACAGAGTAATGGGCCTCTGAAGTTAGTAAAAAAAATGAAGATTTTGCCTAACATAAAATGAAAAATGTTTTTCAGGATGAATAACTGTCTGTGGCTTCATCTCAGCAGGGAAATGACACTGTGGAGATGTAGGCAGACTATCAATGAACATTTGTTTCAAGTTTGAAGAAGATGGCTCAAAGTATGACCATTCTACAGTGTTTTTCCATGCAAAGATCCAGGCGGAGCTCCAAAAGACAAGTCGGTCACTCGGCTTCAGAACAGTACTGTCAGTGATCAAACAACACTCAGCCAGCTTCAAACATTGTACCTTATTGAAATCAGGTGTGATTATGATAGCTGATGTTGTTTATGACAGAAACACCATAAAATATCACCAAATAAAGCCATATGAAACATGAAAGTTATGATCCCACTTTCTAGACGGTATATCTCAGCCAAAAATAGTGGTAGGAGCGAGACTCTTACCTTTTATAAACCAGCTAAGTCCCCGCTAACAGCTCCACATAAGATCGCCAGTAATCCTTTAACTTTTCCCGTTGAAAAGCGGCATGACATGACTTGTCACCACTCGTTACGATTTTGGACTTTGTGTGTTTAGGCTGCTCTGGTGTGAAATACATAGTAAATAAAATAAAAATGATGTTATTTTTATAAAGTCGAGAGCTTCCTGAATCCAGCAGTACCAAACATCACATAGTTTGATGACGTAGTGTGCCTGGGAGATACCATTTAACAGAGGAGGAGGGGAGCGAGGATGCTGGCGTCTTGGCGGAGTTAGAGAGGTTAAATGTGTATTTAACGAAGCTTAAAACTAACACATTCTTCTTGAATCTTAATATAATGTACTTAAGACTCTCATAAGTAAATAAAACAAACAAAATCATCCTTATGAAGAACAGAAAAAATATACCTTAAGATGTGTTCTGTTGGTCACACCCATAGGTGTCTGACCAACACCACTAGAAAGCCCAGGATGTGCTTTACACAGTTCATCAGGGTTGAAATATACTGCATGCATGGTGTTTGAATAAAGGCCTCAGTGTCATGTCCCCCACAGAGGACAAATATGAATTGCCAGGTCTCAGGAGGATAAGGGTATAAACTATTTAAGGTTGCAGTAAGGAGCAGCCATTAGCATGGCAAATTCAAAGCACTAATGGGCAGTGTTGGTGATCAGGGAAATGAGGCTGTGCCTCTGAGATATTCTGCACTGCCTGCATCAGCAGGTCGACTTGGCGACTTTTGAAACTGCCTAATGGCATATGAGAAGGAACCCATCACCTCACTGGTCTGTCAGGCTCATATGTAAGCTCAGATTGCTTTAAAGGATGTTACTTAAACAAAACAAAACAAACAAAAAAAACCCAGCAGTATTCCTGACGAGTTAGTGAACAGCAGCACTGGTTTGTGTTCAACATGTACGACTGATAATATGATTCAAAATTCACTTTGAGGAGAGAATGTGAGCTGCACACACAGCTGTTGATGGTTGACACATATGCCAAGATGGAGCAGGAGGTGGTCAGTGAACGGTGAACACTGCACAGCCAGTGCATTTTGGGGTCAGTTTAACACTGAATATTTAGGGGCATAAATTTGCCTCATTTGCCAGATTTCCATATTAAATACACAGCACACCCACAAAGAGTTTTCTTTTTCTCTCCATTCTGTCAGTGACAAAAAAAGAACCACATTCATTCAATATTCTAAATGAGTGGAGACTTAATTGCACATTTTATATGCATAAACTTGAGTTTCACACCTCTCTGCTCCTCCTCCTCCTCCATATGTACCCTCTCTTTTTCCCACACTAACATTCTCTCTTTCTCTCTCTTGCTGCCGTGGTTTTGACACAATCATCGTGACAAGTGTCACAAAAACATTGCGCAAACAAAGAAATACGCTGAGGATAAATTACATTAATGAAGCTATTTTTGCTTTATGGATTCATTCATCTTGACAAAATGCATGTGTTTGTTAAAGTCCCTCTCCAGTCGAAAATGTGTTTTTCCTATTGTTGACTCACTTGGATGCTTGAGCTTCACTGAGCACAATGATGTCTGCGTAGAGTTTGTTTGCACATTTATCTGCTGAAGGGGGAAAAGTGCTCACCTTAAATCTCTGCAGTGTATGCAAGTGTGATGATTTGATATGTTTTAGAACATGCCTGGAGAGAATCCTTTAAAGTAGATTCAGTCTTATTTCCCCTCTTGTTTAGTCTTTTTACTGCCATGTAACTTTCCTCCGGCACATTAGGTTCTTTTCTTCTTCTTTTTTTTATATCACAGTCTTTAAAGGTCACTTGATAATCAGAGGTCAATCACGGGGTCATTTCCCTTGGATTTTCAATGGAGTCTGCATTTTTAGCTTTCCTGGAGGCCAACTACCTTATTCCTATTTTGCTTTTAGACCAAGCAGAGAAAATCCAACTCTGAGGGAATCTTCTGTGGATTATATCACTTCAGGTGTAAATAATACAGTAGCAGATACTACTTCTACTTCTATCACTACTACTGAAATGACAATTGCAACTTTCTTGAAGATTGTTTTGGCACATAAGCACATACTGTAACAGCACAAGCTTGTGGGCAGACTGTCTAATGGACAAACATATTAAAAGAGCATAATAAAAGGAATATCAAAATAACATTATATTCCCTGGCTACTCAGCCTTTTGATTTCCTTTAAGAGAATAATCACCAGTGCTGATCTGTAACCTCTTCCAAAAGGGAGACAAAGGGAGTCCAAACTTTCTAGTCATTTAAGTTTGTCCTTGAGACTGTACCTAATCCCAAGTGTGAGGTATCACACATTTCATTGAGCCACTGCTTCACAGTGGGTACTTCACATTTCTCCAAAGCTGAAGTATAATTTGCTTTTCTCTTGTAAGGCTAAGGCCAAAGGCAATGGTGTTGTTGGAATGCAGTCCGTGTACCCTGTGCTTCTGAAGTGATGAGTATTATCAGCATGGGATCTGGCTGCAGTGTGGCATCTAACAAAGTAAGAAAGTTAGCTTGGTTTCAGAGCAGCAGCTCTATGTATAAGCCTAAATTGAGTTAGTCATTGTGAGGCATTTTTCTACATGTATATTATTTACACTTATAATTATGCATATCTAAAGAGAGAGTCAAAATTACTACAAAAAGACAAAATTACAATGAAAAGACACAAAATGACCTCAAAGAGACACAAAGTGACCTCAGAGAGACAAAAATGGACTACAAAGATACATAAAATTGACTACAAAGAGAGACAAAATTACTACAAAAAGACAAAATTACAATGAAAGGACACAAAATGACCTCAAAGAGACACAAAGTGACCACAGAGAGACATAAATGGACTACAAAGAGACATAAAATTACTACGAAAGACATAAAATGACCTCACAGAGACACAAATTGACTAAAAATGACCCCAAACACACACAGTGAAATCACAGAGACACAGAATGACCCAAAACGAGCACAAAACCACAAAAAGAGCCCATTGAGATGACATACTGTGACTTTAGCTAGCTACATATGAACTTTAATTAGCCGCAGCTATAAGCACTTAAGTTATCAAAAGGCTAAAGTCCAAAAGTCCATCCCCCTTTTTTGGGTTGCTTTGCAGTGTAGCTAGCTGTTGCCAATGCTGGAAAAGCCCTTTTGTTTTGCATGATTTTCCACCATTCAATCAGGCTTTCACCATCTGAAAAGAAGTACATGCACATCTGCATTTGTAGAACAGCCACACCCTCTTTGTGAAATGACCTGTGATTGGCCAAAGTCTCCTGTTATAGGTTAGATTTTCTAAAACCAGTAAACAGAGCCAAGAGAAGGTGCAGAAGTCTATTGTTCTCTCAGACCACTTATATGTTGCTCAGATTTATTATAATTCAAAAGACGAAACAAAACAAATAAAACTGCCAGCTTTAATACACCCATACTCCAGTGATAACTTGATGAGCCCCATGATGGGTGAATTAAAGTGCCTGAAAATATTTTCTGCAAGTGTCTGTGACTGAAAAAAGTTAAAGCTGTATTTATCAACATGTTAATATTAACGATGCATCACATGATGTCAGTGTAGTGTGACAGGTGACAAACTCACAGAGAGGTATTTCTAACTCTGCAGTCCTGCTACTGTTTGGTTCCGTTTCACAGCACTGTCGACCTCCCTTCCTGCTCTAATAAACCCACTTTACACAACCTGCTCACCAAATGACAGACGAGGGGCCTCATGCAAGAACGCTTTGTGTTTTTATACTCTTTTACTTTTTTCTTTGATTGTTCATATAACTGTACAAGTCAGACACTCCAAACTCTCTTAGTTCAGCCCAATGAATACCACCTTTTCATAAAGAGACGTACAGGCATGAGAAGTCATTTTTAACATAACTGACAATCCTAAAATGGCCATAACTGCAATATAATGCATAATCTTTTCATTAACAAAAAATTTACTAAAAAGCAAAAGGAAGAATTTCACAAAGCAGCTTTGGTATCATTGGAGGGCTTAAAAAAATAAGAAAATATTAACAGTGTGACTCTCAATGATCTGTTGTAAGAGCAGCACTGCTCTGTTGGACAAATAAAAAGAGAATGGATAACCTGGAGTTAGATCCTACTGTACTGCCCATGTAAAGCAGCTTTGACTAATAGAAGAGACAATCATATGACTGTCACAAGGATATTAGACAGGATAACCTACAATAGGTGACATTACATTGTGATACGCAACAGAGGATGATACTGGACAGGTACCTGCATGACTGTCTGTACATGACTTCTCCAACGGGTATGGACCTCTGGAATTTCCTTTGTACCTGAGAGAAATTTTCAATTATGAGAAAATTGGTTAATGCCACAAATCTTTGTGCATGCCAATTAAGATCGCATCTGTCAGCATGAGGCTCAATGTGAGCAATCAGATTGTGAATACAGTGGAGCATTTAGCAGCTAGAAGCCAGATGAATTAGAGATAAAGGAACAGTACCAGACTTATATCTGTCAGGTGGCCAGAAACATGACTCAAATCCCAATCAGTTCCTTCAAGTTGATATATGTAAACTTAACAAATCTTTCAAGTTTTGATCCTTTTTTTAAAATATGGTGTCAGTTTCTGCATGACACCCTGTTATAGTACGTACTAGTGTTACACGGTATACCGGTACTAAAATAGTACCGCAGTACTAGAGTATTCCAAACGGTACTATACTGCATTTGGAAAATACCGGTACTTTGAAATTGATTCAATTCATTAATTTTGTTCATTTATTTTACTCATTTATGCACGCAAACGCCTTTCTTGTTCCTTTCTGGAGCACAGATTACACAAGTGGTGTGTATGACAACACCTGTATTAACATTTGCAGCTGGCACACGTGAAAAAAGACAAGAGAAAGTCTGCCTCGCAAAGGGAGACAACCCGAGACAACACAAACTTGGTGGAACATTTGAGTTACCAAACCGTGACATCCGTACCGAGGTACTTACCGAACCATGATTTTTTTGGTACCATTACACCCCTACTATTTATTGTTCTAAAGGTTTGTATCCAAAAGGACTTTTCCTTAGGAAAAGAAGAAAAAGAAATTCATATTGGTATTGGTACTGAAACAAAGATTTTGGTATCGTGACAATACTAGTACGTACATGTCCAACACTAGTGCTGCCCGCCCCATAAAACATCTCTTCAATGCATTACCAGTCAGCATGTATAAGTTTACATAAATAAAGATAAAATTTATTTTAATACATTGATCCAGAATCCAACTTTCAGGTAAGCTGTGTAAACTCAATATCATGTAACAGAAATGCCACTGACCAACAATCTGTTGTTCTTTGATGGGCAAACATCCCAGTTACTTCTGTCTTGTACTGCATTCATGTGGTGTTTGAAAAATGTGAAAAAATGAGTTCCCAGTCATATTTTATGAGACACCTGATCTGCCTTTGCTCTTTGTTATCAATGTGTTGTTAAATCCATCTGAACAGTAAAATACAACACATCTTCTTTGCGCCCATGCTGCTTTCACATTACAACATTAAGTTCATGAACACACTGAAGTCCGAAGGATGACCATGCGAGGAGCATGTGAATGCATCCCTGGCATTGGCTGTTGGAAGTCTTGCCTTGCATCCGATTATATTGTTCCATATTCAGTCACCATAGCAGGCAGCAGTACACTACAATAACAGCGACTGGGTGAGTGGGAAAAGTCAGCCACGTGCTTTTGTAGCCTAAACCCAGCTACGTGTGTTGGCAAAATGTAACCATGTACTTTTGTTGTACAAAGAAAAAAACACGTTAATTGGCAGTGTTGCACCAACCATAGTGCATTTATTTTTAAGTGTATATTTAAAACAGACAATGCATGTAACAGGCAGAACTTGACACGGCGTCCCAGAACATCAACAATCAATGCACTCCAAAAGTTGGAAAAGGCATATCCAACTTTTTTCTAGGTTCAAAGGGTTAAATAACCCATGTGGTTTAAAACTAGCAAGCAATAGTGTGTCCACTAAATGCTTACATTACACAGCTAGTTCAAAAATATATTTTAAGGGCCTTCACAGTTTTACAGTCTTACTATATAATGACAAAAACGCTGTCTGTGGGTGTATCTGTGTGTCTGTTCCACGTTTTTTAACGTGGTAGATATGTAGAGCAGGACACCTCAAGGTGACTAGAGAAATTTAACTCTAATTGGCAACTGGGTGGCGCCATAACAACAGTAAAATGCTTAAAAATGGCTAAAATGCGACCGATCGCTGTGGCTCCCTCTGTGGCCCAATGTTGTTTTTATTTTTTTTTATTTTTCAAATTTCTGGTATGACTAAGTCATGGTATGGTATGCTGTACATAATCACGGAAACTGTCAGTCAGTCATTCTGTCTGTCCCACATTTTTCTACTCACTGACTTGGTCAATCTATGTGAAACTGCACATAGGCATTGAGGATTGGCATAGGTAGAAGGTGACAAAGCTACTTTTTCCAAAAATTACACTATTAGTATATTCTTCTAACTACCAGTGCGCCCCACTTTTAAGTCAATACAACATATAAACACTTTAACTATCTGCCTTTCAACGTGCTACCTCAACTACTAATGTACAGTTTTAGCCCACTAACTATCCCACTATTGGCAATGGTACTACTGTACTTTCAATAAAACAATCGTACTATCAAATTCACAGAAACGCTGTCTGAATACATTGCTCTTCTTAATGGGTTCAGTTGACTATTTAATCTGCAATTTCCTATGACCTGTATCCCAAACACACACCATGTGAAACTGTACTTGGGCAACTGTGCACTCAATGGGTATGGACTAGTAATCACTATTGGTATTTTAATACAAGAAAATTAGTTTAGCTGCCTCACTTGTCAGGTCCAGTCCTTTTTATGGGTACATTAAGACATTGTTTGTAGGTTGGCAGAAATTGAATTTCTTAAATGCACTATATTAATCGCATATAATGTCTTGTATTAAATTATATTGCCCTCTGCTACAGACCTAAACATGCCTTTTATTTACTAATGGTGTAATGCATGATGTGTTTGTTGTATGTTAAATTTGTAGATAATGCAACCACAGCAATGTCCAAGGGTAAAGTCTTTTTTTAATACCAACCAATTAGCCTAATGGGATCCATTTAAGTGGAATTTCAGAACTCTTATCCTGGCAGCTCAATCAACAACAATTAGGACATGGGAGTTGTTTCTGGCTTTCGTAGCACTAAATAAAGTCTGTATTTAGGTGCCTAGTGTAGTCATTCATTATGGAGTGAGTACCTAAGGGAGAAGCTATTTTGAAACTGGCATCTCTGTGGGAAGATAATTCAACTGTTGAATGTTTGGCTCCGTTTGTACTTCCCATTAATTCTTCCAATTTCTACATGTAAACCTCTCCATTGTAACAGGATGAACCACTCAAACTACACAGCCTCTTTGTGTTCAAGCCTCTGCACTGCTGTTAAATCATAAAAGAAAAGAAAAAAACGATATCAGAGTTATAGGACAAAAAAGTGTTCCATCATTTCATGGTGATGTGGTAGAAACTCTAAAGCTCAGTGCTGTACATTTTCTAGTCAAGTAAAAAAAAAGTCTCTTTGTATTTTCTATTCCCCGAATGCTTCAACGCTCCACTGTTCTTACTCTCTCTGATCTCTGACTCTGATTGCATGCCTCTGTGTATGTTGTGTACCTTAAGGCTTTGCCTGGGTGTTTGTGTGTGTGAGTACATATGTGCCTCTGTGAAATGAAGACCAGAGCATTGGTGCCAACAGTGGCGACCCCTCTCTCATCATTAATGATTTCAGTCAGAAACAGGCTGACTTTAGCCTTGACTCAGAGCCACACTTTGAAGTGGAGTTGCGGAATCATTATTATTTTTATTGAATGTTTTTGCACTGCTTTTTGCTTTCAAAATTAAAACCTCTTCGGTTATTAGTTGTGCGGTTCTATTGTGCGTATCAATGCATGTGTTTGAGTGGGTGGTGTGCTTGAGATGGAGTGCATCAACAACACATCAGGAGTCCAGGGACAACATGTCCAGAAAACAGCAAACAGGAGTGTGTGGGGAGAGACAGGACACAAAATACAGAAAGCACTGCATCAGTTGGATTACACAGCCTCTGGTTTACATAATCTTCTCTTGCAAAACCAAAGAAAGCAACTCCCCTCTCACCACAGTGTTCCGTGTGGATAAAGTGTTATAGAGGACAAACTCCACCCGATGCCAAGTGTAGTCATAGAAATGTAGACTCAGAGAATACAGTATCTGTGCCCCACATATGATTAATCTCTGAATCTCAGATGAGCAGCTTGGCTACTCCTGACAGGAGCTTTACTAGGACCTGCAGTGATGTCATTCTCTGAAAAATATGTTGGAAAAAAAAAGAAGCAGCTCCCTTAGTCCCCAGAATCACCTTGTTAAAGGCTTCAGTCACACTGCAAAGACTTGGCCCAAAGTTAATCATTGTCACCATTTCAAAATGTATTGCGCAAAAAGACTTGAATCCTCACTTAGGTCTAATTTAATAGGTTAGGTCATCATTTCCCCTTCTGATGATTATGTAACCCCTTCCTAACACTGGAAGTATGATATTAATCTGGGCTACAATTTCAAATTTACTGAACAGGATCCTGAGTGCTTAGCGGTTGATGTTGAATTGGCTAAATCCCCTTTTTCCAGTAGATGTTATCTTCACAGGCATATGTATCTAAAAGGTAATAATAGCGCGGTGCCTCCACTGTGGAACTATTTAACTTAAACTCTATGAGCTACACTTATAATTCCCCAGAAACAATGTTAAATATCACAAATGTGAATAAACCTTAGAAGATAAAATGCTCAGGACAACACTGGTAAAATGTACAACATGAATTAATTTATTTTCTTTTATCTTGGTATCTTTTCTGTATGCTTGTAACCAAAATATTATTTCTCTCCTCTGATCCTTGTCCAGACATAAATGTTATCTAATATTGACCACAATAAACTCAAAATAAGTACCAATGTACCAAAAACCCTTAAATTGTGAAATAGGATCAAATAAAATTTCACGCAAGTGTCCTTTAACCTTTTAAAAGTAAATACCAAACTCAGGTAGTTGACCTTTAACTTTTTAGCTTAAATTGAAAATCTCACATACGTGTCCTTTAAACTCAAAGTTTGTCTTGTAAATAAAATAGAAACACTTTTATCTCTTAAAATAAATATGTTACCTTATTTTTTTGTTTTTATCCTACCAGGACAAAAAAAATGTACCAAATGAAATACCTTCAAGTTTTTAGATTAGAATCACTTATGAACTCTTAACACTCCAAATGAAATATATTTTTAACAAGACACAGTCTCAATGAGTTTATATTTTCATGGTCCGTTAACTTAACCCTTTTAAACGTGTCCAGTTATTACCAAGCGCTTGGGTTTCTAACCGTTGGGGCCCTTAAGTTGGTGCACAAAAGAAACACAAATCCTCGATCCTTCAATGAGAAGCGACACACTCCGTGTCTCAGAGAAAAACTTCTCTTACTCACGAATCCACACAGAATAGGAAGCAGGTCAGAAGAGTCGGCGAGCCAGGATGATGATGAAGTGGCAGCGGCAGCAACAGCAGCAGCCACGGCGGCAAGGTGTAGCAGGTAGTCGTCTGTGTCCACGCAGGTCCAGCGGCAGGGTCCGTCCTCACAGGCGGCAGCAACAGGCTGATTAGCCGGCACGGTCCTCGTCTCTCAGTCCTCAGATGAAGCGGCGGCTGGCGTTTATAGCTGATTGTCCCTCACCACGATACTAGCTTAAACGTCCACGCTTTTCAAGTTTACACTTAACACTTTTTCCAAAGCTAGTGAAAACAATAAACGCGGTTAGCCTAGCTGCACTTCACTTCAAACTGCGGTATAATGAGTCGCTAAACAGTGTGTCACACAAGACATTTATCTGCAAAATAATACTTGTGCCAGTATTTTTAAAAGTATTTAAGTCTACAAATATCAGTCACCTCGATATTAAACTTAGTTTTTCCTGCTTCGCTCGCTGAACGGCCACGCTCCTCTCCTGCCAACATGTCCTCCTCTCCTGCCAGTTTTTTTTTCTCTTCCTCGTTTACTTCAACCAACCAACAAAGTAAATTCTGATTGGCTAAAGTGCAGCTTTACAGAAAATCTATTGGCTGACTAGACAGAGCTTTACAATTCACCACAGCAACTTTATAGGAAATGTAGTTTTCAATGCATATACACGTATATGATTTAAAACACACTTTCCTTCTAATTCTGTATTTTGTAGGTCCCTACAATTATTTCAGCTTGGTTTTCATGGGGGGGGCGCCTGTAGTAGGTATAAATCTGTGGGCAGGCATTTAGTTTCCCTTAGCAGGCCTGATGTAAACATGATAGGTGGAACAGGCACATGAGCATGTTGATTGAGCTGGTTATATAATTGTTATCCTCCCTATCTCCTGAGCATATGTGTATTGTGCAAAGTTATAGGCTGTATTCCATTTCCTGGGCAGCATCCCAAGTAGGCTAAATTGTCACTGATCTGGTAACAGCATACCGGTAGGTGAAGTCATTGGCAGTTAAAATGTTTAGTAGGTCAGTGGAAATGTGGCCCACGTGCTGCAGCCTAAGAAATGGTACACAGCTATTTTCTGGGGCGCTGCCACAATGTGGACGGAATTTTGGACCAGCAGAGTGATACAAGTAAACATGACCTAGACACTGGGGCTGCAGGCCAGAATACATACAGCATAGACGTAACACATCACATAGGTGGGGACGTCTGTGTAGCCTGTGATTTGCCAGCTTATAATGCAGTTGGTTCTGCAGTGTTTTGAAGTATATAGGCTATATTAACTGGCACTGAATTAACTAACAAAATTGGTGTATTTAAAGGTATTTACTTTAATCATATTCAAACAGATTGCACTATTTTTTTCAGAGTTCTTTGTGGTTCCTACCTTTTGGAGGGGCATATCGCTGTGTGTTGAGAAAAAAATTAACACTGTAGCACAGGGATCTTTAATGTTTTTTAGGCCAAGGACCCGTTGGCTGAAAGAAAGACAAAGCAAGGACCCCCTGCTACATATATTGTATAAAAGTGTGTCACATATTAAACTGGGCTGATAGAGGATGCCAGGCAGAAGGCCATATCAGCCTCAGGTTGCAGTCATAACCTGTATTTGCTTTGCAGGAAGGTGAGGGAGGAAGCTCTTCTTTCACAAAGATAAGTTAGTGCAGATGGCAAAATATATTGGATTTATGTTAATGAGTATTTTCAGATGGATATTTAGTTATCAAAAGAAAAAAACAGAACAATAATTTGGTAGGCCCCCTGCAATAACTCTGAGGACCCCTTAGGGGCCCTGGACCCCAAGATCCAGGGTGTAGCAGCTTCAGTTGATTGTGCCCCATGTATTTCAGTCATTAGCATGGACCTCTGCAGGTGGGATCCTCCCTCTGAATTTTTGTTTTTTGATAAACATGCTCTGTTTTGAGACTTCCTTTGCACCCAGGGACCTTATTTACATGCAAAGTGCACATCTTTATAATTGAGAAATGATTGAGACAACTCTGTGGGCAGACCAGATCCCCATGGGCCTGACACGTAATGTTAGGAATAAACACCTGACACATTTTCTGCAGGTAAATCTGAATTTTGAATGGAAATAATATTACATCACGATACATGATGTGAAAAATATCCATATGATTGAAAATATTGAAACCCACAACAAGCTTGGCTGCTGCTGACCCGGTTCAAACATGAAAAAACATACGTAAACCGTAAACAGACATGTTGGGATTACGTAGAAAACCAGATATATGCTTCACCTTCAGATTTACCTTAGATTTCATACTTGAACACAACCCAATAATGCATCCACAAGCACTTGAATAAAGCTTGTTAAAATTATTTTGTATGGGAGATTGATTTGATATTTCCACAGTGGGTTTGGCTCAGAGCTGCAGTGTTCTCAATAAATATTAATGATAACTTTGTTCTCGACTGATTACTTGCTGAGATCTGCACATGTGGTGGCATTGCTAAAAAAAAAAAAAATTCAACAGCGGTCAGACTGAAAAGTTACTCTGTTACCCTCAGGTTGGTCAAACTTATTTTGAGACACAATAGAACTTGTTAGTAAAATGATTACCCATACTAACCAGCACACAGTTTTCCTGTGCACAGAGGCATTGGTTTTAACATTTTCAGTGCACTCACTTTTAGTGTTAGCTTCAAATGAAGTGGTTTTGATAATCTGGCCATGACATGAGGAATGAGAGGGGCTGAGGGGTGAGACTGAATGAGGTTGAGCACACGGGGATGAATGGGGTTGAATGGGGATTGATGATGGGCATAGGCCAGCAAATGTTGGGAAGAAAAAAACCCAAGGAGTGAGACTGCTTCATCGACCTCCTGTGGTTCCTGTAATGAGAGCGAAGGAAGTAAGGAAGCAGAAAGGGGCTTGTGGGGGGAGAGTAATGGGAACTAAGACAATTGGATAGAAAGATAGCACAGCAAATGGGATCAGGTAAGCTGTAGCCTTTCTTCTTGTAATAATAAAGTAATAATCACGTTGTTTATTACAACTGATAATACAGTAGCTAAAACTATGAACCTAAGGCCCAGGTTGTAAACTGGGCTAAACATTCTCTTCCACCTAAACCCCTACAGAAACTACAAAATAAATTCCTAAACTATTTCTACTTAAAAACAGGCTCTGCTACTAAACATAGCCTCTTGTTTTTGGTTGTTTTCATGCTGACCATTAGCATGTCCGAGCAAACCACATGTGGCCTGCAACAAATGCACAGTTC
This sequence comes from Epinephelus fuscoguttatus, assembly GCF_011397635.1. Classification (NCBI taxonomy): domain Eukaryota; kingdom Metazoa; phylum Chordata; class Actinopteri; order Perciformes; family Serranidae; genus Epinephelus; species Epinephelus fuscoguttatus. The sequence continues at coordinate 7,155,167 of NC_064766.1, read as the reverse complement.
ATTTTCCCCGAGAACATAATGCCTTGCCTCTCACACCAGCCTTTAACTGGCCACAGCTAGCCCTTCAAACTCACAGTCACAGAGCAAATGCTGCACAGTTTTTTACTTATCCCAGAACATATTCTGTAACCTTACCCTATGGTATATGCCTCAGTGTGCATCTGTTTGCTGAAATGACCCAATAAATAAAGCTTCACCATTGTTTTGCCTCTACAGGTATAATTATGGTCCTGCTCAGTCATTAACACTCCAGCATCTCGACCATGATCTGGCTGAGTGAAATGACTTGGATGAATGAAGTTTTTATCAATACTCACTTTTATGGTTAGAAATATCTCTGTTGAACACAAATGTTCTCTGCCATACCTAATGAAGATACCTGTAGTATGGTCCCACTATTTTGTAAAAGACATGCAGACAGCAGAACTAGCTTACTTTCAGGAAAACTAAACATATCGCCTTTAGCAAACATCAGTATTCTACGTTATCTGGGCAGTGCAGCTATGGTATGGGTAAGGTTGGGGCAGGACTGGTTTTGGGGCAAAAAAATGGTTAAGAGGGGGTTAGGGTTAGGAAACTAAAAACAGCAAACACTGTTGTCCTGCATTTAAGTCAAGTTCGCTACATGCCCATCAAAGAATTCTACCTTCTCACCCTTACTTATTGCTGCATATAGGGCACACTTATAGACTGTATAAAAGAGGTGAATGCTGCCACTAGCCTGTTGGCCCTTTCTCATTCTGAAGTCGTTGAATATGGCTGCTTAATGAGTGATTTCGGTGTCACACACCTGACGATAAAATCATTGACTCAGTGGCCACTTCTAGTGTGAATGAAGGGCCAAACCATGATGCGACAGGTAGCTCTGACTGAGAACCTGAGATAGGCTAGTGGTAGTGACTTGTACCAAGGTAGCCATGCCCTAAAGCATATCCTGTTGTATGGTCTATTTTATTCTAAACGGGACCATAATTAACAAAAGGAACATCAGGCTGTACTGAAGGGAACTTGAAACTAGTGATTCAGAACATCAACTCATTAGGAAAATGTTTACTAAGGTAATAAATCAAAGGAGAACTAGGGTTATTTTCTCAGAGATTTCTACATTACTGGACTTCTATTTGTAACCAGTCGACTCGCCCCCTGCTGTCCATTAAAAAGAATGCAGGCTTAAAGCACTTTCACACTGGTGTCACTGTAGAGACCAGGAAATAACCTCTTGGGCATCCTACTTCCTACACTGGCACTGAGCCTTCCATTAGACTTAAATTATAAGGTGCATAATTGTCCAATACGTATTAATTCCTAGTGATACTGGGCTGATAAATAGACCATCCACAGACATCAAGCTGAAACAATAAGCTTTGTTCCACTTGTGGCTGGGAGGCACAAAACCCACTTTGTAAGTCCCCCAGACCTTGACCTTTCTCCTTCACTGGCAGGTACAAAACTTCCACTTAAGTCCTCCTTTGAGACTTCCAGGAGTACTTTCAGGGTCTCCAGCACACAGAACTGATGCTAGAGAGTAGAGGCAGTCACTTTATTTGTAGCCAGGATGCTATCCTCAAAGGACTTAAGCAACAACCACTGCCATTTGATAACGTGGCTGTAACCTTGTTCCCTATTCCCTCCCTATTCTATGTCCACACTCTCATGGAAAGCCCCAAGTACTTTCATAGCACCTGTCCTCTCTTTTAACCAGCATCTGTAAGACCCCTTGAATCTGTCCATAGCGTCATAATCAACCCTCTCACATTTTCCCTTGCCCATCCTTACTGATGAGGGACTCCCATACAGACTTGCTCAAGGCTTCACATACCCCTTATTCATCATTAACAATATACTTATGATCATAATATCCTCAGTATGTATTTGACATGAAGAACTCTGCATGTCAAGTAAAGGTTACACAATAAACCTGCACAAACTTTTGAAAGGATGATTCTCCTCAAATGATCTACTCCGTTACACAATCCCCTGAATACAAAACTCTTCTCGACAAAATTAGGCCCTCTCCAACTTCAAAAGCTCATAATATAAAACACATACAGATTGTGTGGCACACAGTCAATTTCCTTTTTAACAACAAGCAAACTTTCCAGTCTGTTCAGGATCCCAGTGATTGAGAGTCTATTATAAATGCCCCTAGAACATAACATAGGCTCGTTTCCAATGTATCACACAGTCAAAAGTCATTTCTCAGTGTATCAGAAAGGATTTTATAATGCAAGCACCAAAATGAAACCTCAGGCCCCCCTTTTAAGTCAAAAATGACACCATTGCCTGCTGACAGCTGCTTGGTGGCCTTCTCGGAGGGTACTCCAGGAAAACCTCTAACAGATCCTCCCCCACAGCACCCCAAACGCGCCTTTAGAACTCTGTTGGAATTCCATCAATAGCAGTAGCAGGGCCTAGGGACAGATGCTGTACGACACTTGTGAGCTCCTGCAGGGTGAGAGGTCTGTCAAGTGCCTCCCTCTGCCCAGGCCTAACTCTGGGCAGTCACTGAAACAAATTCTCAGTACACCACCTGTCACTGTATAACACGGCATATAAATCGCTTGCCAAATGCCTTATCGGTGCCTCCTTTGACATCACAGCCCTAAATGGCGGTCTCAAATGTAAAGGTTGTTTAAAGAGCGGAAGAGTGCCAGATGAAACTTCATCCTTTGAAAAAGTACTCAGAGCTATGGATGCATTTTAACTTAAAGGCCTATATGATCTAATTCAGTCACCTCCAAGCAGGCCTTATCTATCCCCAGCCTTACTGCCATGTGTTTTGCATACATCAACCATACAGTTGAATCTCTGTGAAAGAACACAAAACTATCACAAAACAGCACAAAACTACCCAGGAACCCAGTGGAAGAAAAGGTGCATTTCATTCTTTCCAACAAGTCTGCAGAAAATCCAAGTGACAGTCAGATGGAAAGAAAGAAAGAAAAAGACAGGCAGGCATAGAGATAAGCACAAAGAGAGATGGAGCAAGTGTGTGATACAGCAAAAGTCTGTGCCAGGCTGTGCCATGTACTGTACCGTATATTGAAGCTGAGTCGCTGCCAAAGCCTGAGGCTCTAAGAGCAGGAGCAAACATCGAGGGTACCAACACCATCTCCTCTACTGTAGAGAGTGCATTCCAGTGAAGTGGACCAAGCATTCACTGAAGCAAAAGGCTGAAAGTGAACACACACACTGGGACACACACTGATAACAGAGGGGTGGTGGTCATAAGGGAGGCTTAAGAGCTTCAAATTGCCCAAAATGGGAAGTGTGGTCTCTGCTGGAGATTGAGACATAGAAAGAGAGGGAACCATGGGTCTGTTATTTCTGGTCTACTGCGGTAATCTAAAACTGTGGCTGCATGGGAGCAAAGCCTGATGGGTAATGACCCTAAAAGCCCCCATCAGAAGAGACACCGACAGGTCCTGAAATTCATGGTGGGGACTGGAAACAGGTGCCTGAAAAGAAAAAAACAACAACAGTTTTTTATGCCTCCGGACCGGTGAAAGCTGTGGCCGGATGCATTATAATGTCCGGGTTGTCCATCTGTCCCATTCTCATGAACACAATATCTTAGGAATGCCTTGAGGGAATTTCACACATTTGGCACAAACATTCACTTTGAGTCAAGGATGAATTGACAAAAATTTGATGGTCAAAGGTCAAGGTCACTGTGACCTCACAAAACATTTTTTTTTCATTTCATTCATATGCTAATTTTGACAAAATTGCACACAAATGTCTAATAGGATAAAATAATGAAGTGATGACATTTTATATTCAAAAGATCAAAGGTCAACTTCACTGTGACATCATAACGTTCTGTCCATTACTCACCGTCATATCGTCGAAACAGAAGGGGAGACATTCTGTCAAATACTGCCTTGGTGACACTAATCTTGGGTGCTCACCTTGAAACTGCTTGTATCTTCTCTGCTACTGGAGTGACAATGTGTCTGAAGCATCCATGTTTTCACAGACATTGATGTAAAAACTGCAACTTTATGAGTTCACAGAAGCATATAACCGTAAGACGTTAATTCTAGTATTATTATAGGTACCAGCCAGAAGTCCAAATTATAAGGCTCACTTTAAAACAAGGCTTTTCAGCCATAATCTGAAACATCCTTTTTATTGAGAGCAAATTCAACTCAGTTACTTTGTCCAAACTGTGACACTTGGCTCTATATGATCTCCTGATCCCCTCACCCACCAGCACACCTGTTCCCTACTTCCCTACAGCCCTCTCTGCTTACTTTGCCCTCACTGACAGATTACCTGTCGCTGAACTCCGCTTTGAACTCTTACCAAGTAAACGATTGATTGCTTTCAGCTGCTCTGCCTCTGAGTCCTGCTTGCGAGTTCACATCTCTGTGCTCAGAACCGTTACAGTGCGGAGGATGGATGAGTGATTGATTCAAGAGTGATTAAATGGATGTCTTAATACTGCCTCCACAGAGCAGTACGTAATTAATAAAATGACACCAATGTTAGATTAATTATAATTCAAGTTAAAATAGGCTATAAATCAATAGCAGCCTGGAGGCGTAATAGTGAGTGACTTAAGGAGAATATTTTCCGTTTTCTCCTTCTTAAATCACCATATGTGCAACACTTCTTATGTTTATGAGCACTGGCTTAGCTTTACCCACCATTGTGTTTGCCATGTCATGTTAAACTCTGAGTTACACTCTGTCCCAGCTCTATGTCATATGGAAAACACAAGCAGTCTGGATCTGATCTAATACACTGTTAGGTGGTTCAGAATAAGAAATGTTGGGAAGAGTAAAAGATAGTTGGACTATTCATTTAAAGATACCCTGTAGATTTTGCATCGCATTGCGTATATCTTTAAGGCCACACAAGTATCTTAAATGCACTCCCTTCTTCCTAAAACATTTGCAAGATTGAGGAGATTTGAGGAGACTAGTTGAGGTAATTTTGTAGCATTTGAACTTGTTTTTGTGAATTCTGTCAACTTAAAATTCTAACGCAGCCCGAACATGCATTTTTCAAGTTAAAACAAATTGTTTCTTTTTACAGTGCATGTTTGCTCACGCCCCAAAGAAGGGCACTGGACTTTGAAGCCAATTTGACATAGTATTACAGTGGACAGTGTTACAAATAAGACTAAAGGGTCCGTCATGTAATGTTATGGGCCCCAAAAAGCCTTTTTCCCATTGACTTATATTGGGAAAAGGTCATCTGTAAATCAGAGGATAATAAGATAAGGTAAGAGTGTCAAACCCTGTAAAACAATTAATTTCACTACTAACCATCCTGTGAAATCAATCTACCATTTATTTTGGCTAACTAGAACTACCTACTCATTTACACAGTAATTAGTGGCTAGTTACTAAAATGGACAGGCAGAGGGTAAAGTTGTATAGCTCTGGGTTGTAGCCAAGGCTTTGGGACCACCACCTGTTGGCTGGAACATGATACTACAACTTAAATGATTGAAAATGGCTTCCAAATATCTTTAAACTGTAGAGGACACTATGCATGTGAGGTCCTGCCTTCAACGATGCATCCAGTTGTCTTTATAGATCTATGTGTTTGCTAGCTAGCATTCTTCTTCTTCCCTTTGCTGGCTCATCTACACATGTAATGGTGTAATACTGTCCCCTGCTGTTGATCAGTGGAACAGTGTTATGTGAGGAATCTGTGCCATGCATTGATGTACAAAGTCACATCCATAAGCCTTTATTCCACTAGTTTCTGTAACTTGATGCAATATGTCATTCAGCATTTCCTACATCAAGCTTTCTGAGAAAATGAAGTGTGCTCCTTTGATTTAAGTTCCATATTCTAAGATAAATCGGCCTTCGAAACCTTTGTAAATCATTGTAAATTCATCTGAAAAATGAATTTTAAAATGAAATGGCTGTTTACAGAATGGCTCCATGCCACAGTATTTGGGCTGAGGAAACCAAAAATGTCACTGAATTCATTAAAAAATATGTAGTGGTCAGAGTGTTCCAAGTTCTTGCTTGCTTGGTAAAAGGCTTTGATTTATTTCTCCTTTCAGATTTCATGTGTATCTGACAATCTAGACAGACTCATGTTAAAGGCCTCTTTTTAACCAAAATAAGCCTGCAAAAGAAATTCCATGTCAGCGGCATTCATACAGGATGCATTGCTGTAGGCTGTGTGGCTTCAAGTGATATAAAATGCCAGAAAGGGTTCAAATTCATCCTAGACACATTGTGTGCCTTACTGAAGTGTTTTTTATTTGAGATCAGCAGATGTGAGTTGCATGATGAACAGGGCGAGCTTTTTGCCGAATAATAATGTCCCACTGCAATAAAGACACGTGTCAAAGGTGGAAAGCAGCAAGGTGAGAAGAGGAGTCACCAACAAGTGTTTCACCCTGCCTGTTGAATAAATTGTCCTCATTTTCACTTTCCACTTTATTATGTATTTTAAAAGTATAACAAGTTGTGTTGGGATACACAGAACAGATTTCCTCCCCCATAATACTCTAATATGACTACACGTTTGCTATGCTAATGGCTGGGGCTAGAAAACTGTTCCGAAATATTCAAAAGGAAGAAGAAATGTTGAACGATACTTTCCAGAAGACTCTCACAACTTCTCACTTTCATTTGAAGCACTTTATTGTCCATGCATCCATTTTCATCCGCTTATCTGGGACCGGGTCGCAGGGGCAGCAGGCCAAACAAAGCACCCCAGCATCCCTCTCTCCAGCAATGCTTTTCAGCTCCTCCTGAGGGACCCCAAGGCGTTCCCAGGCCAGATGAAATATGTAATCCCTCCAGCATGTCCTGGATCTACCCCACCATTGGGACATGCCCGCAACACGGGAGACACCCAGGGGGAATCCTTATCAGATGTCTGAACTGACCCCTTTCGATGTCTGGGCTCCTTACCCTATCTCCAAGGCAGAGCCCAGTCGCCCCATGGAGGAAACTCATTTTGGCCACTTGTATCCGCGATCTCATTCTTTTGGCCATTACCCAGAGGGCTGGGACATAGATGGACCAGTAAATTGAAAGCTTCGCCTTCAGGCATAGCTCACTCTTCACCATGATGGTCTAGTGCAGTGCTCTTATCAATGCAAATCACCACTCAATCCCACGCTCGATATTACCCTCACTCATGAACAAGACCTCAAGATACTGACCTCCTTTGCTTGAGGCAGTAACTCTCTCCCTACCCAGAGGGGGCAGTCCACCGGTTTCCAGCAGTGAACCATGGCCTTAGATTTGGAGGTGTTGACTCTCATACCGACCACTTCATACTCAGCTTCAAACCAACCCAGTGCCTGTGCCGTAATGAAGCCAACAGAACCACATCATCTGCAAAAAGCAGAGATGCAACTCTAAGGTTCCCAAAGTGGACACCTGTGCCTCAAGATCCTGTCCATAAATATCACAAACAGAAGCTTTGAAAACCCTGGTGGAGGCCAACATCCACGGAGAACATGTTTGACTTCATGGCAAATATGCAAATGCAGCTCTCACTTTGGTCATACAGGGAAAGGATGGCTTGTAGCAGCAACCCGGTGCCCCAAAATCCTGCAATCCTGCAGTACCCCCATAGGACTCCCCTTGGGATGCAGTCGTAAGCCTTCTCCAAGTCCACAAAACACATGTAGACTGGATGGGCAAACTCCCACAACCCCGCCAGCAGTCCTGCAAGAGTAAAGAGCTGGTCCACTGTTCCACAGCCAGGACAGAATCCGCATTGCTCCTCCTGTATGTTGCAAATAAATGATATGTATACCAGTATACATTGTTTAGTTGGTTGGCAGCTGAGAGTCAGAGCTGGCAACCATGTAACTGATGACACAGTGTTTCAAAGTAATCATATGGCATATTGAATATATGTGCCAAACAATAATATTAAACTTCCTCTGCTGACAGCAAACAGCCAGTGACTTAACAATCAAAGAAATGTGTCCTCACCGGCCACAGAAGACAGTCTGCCTGTTTTTATCGTCCATCACAGTGCCATTGTTCACTACTTAAATAATACTGCTCTGACTCTTACTTTTGTCAATGGAACAACAATTTAATCCGTTTTAATCCATTACAGTTAAGCCGTTTGCTTGGACCATCTTTCCCACATCTGTATCTGTAAATACTTAGAATGCAGCCAAGCTTCCCAACATGCTTTAAGCCACCAGTCAAAAAAAGAAAAAAATTGCAATGCTTTATATATTAAGGGGATAGTTTGGGTTTTTGGACATGAAGTTGTGTGAAACGCTGACCATCTGTAGCTCTGATGTGACAGTGTCACTACTGTCAACGAGCCTCCTGCTCTGAGAAATGGCCTGTAGATTACCGGAGAAAAAGTAGTTCTGAAGATGTATGGGGGACACGTAACCAAAAGGGTTTAAGCTACAAAAAAGTATGCATGTGTTTTGTTAGACTATTTCAATCATTTTAAAACATCCCCACATTACGTCAGACCTTGCTATCAATTGGGACTATATTCTGGCCAGTATCACTCCGCCGTGCAGGCCCGCAAGACAGCACAGCAACAGAAATCAATAAGACAGTTCATCACCACGCCGTGTAGGTGCGCAGGATAGCAACGGCTAACGAAAACTTCATCGGCTGTTTCCAACAGAGAACCAGTAGGCTATTATTAGTGAGGAGGAAGATGTACTAGCCCTATATATACCTACTACTACAGCGCAAACACCGGCTCAGGCTCACGACACACTCTGGTCAGCTGCTGTAGGTAAACAGTAGGGATGCACCGAATATTTGGTAACCGAATATATTCGGCCGAATATTGCAAAAAAACACAAATTCGGTATTCGGTGGAATAAGTGAAAAGCAAGGCCGAATAATAGCGGCGCGGTTTTGATAATGCAATCAAACAGCGTGCCGTGATGGGCGGAATAAAATGTCAGCAGTGTGGTGATCCGCCCGTCACGGCACTCGCATTTGCGACTAAAAATAGTTTTGAGCGAGCAAAATAGGCTTAAATCATTCAGCACGCTGTGTGAGCAGCCTACAGATTTCAGCGGAAACAAAAGGCGAATCCCACCAATTGTGGGTTGAACGGGGGTCACAGACACAGACAGTAATGTATTCCTGTCAAATACGGCGGCCACAGGCTTACCGGCGAGGAGAAGTCGGCTCCAATAATATCCTCTTCTTGGCGTGTGGACTGCCCAGAAGTACCTGAACAGCCGAGCCAGCCTAACACAGACCGTGCGTGATGTGTCAGAGGAGAAACGAGCCGTTCACGGTCCACAAACCTCACCGCACTTTAGGGACTGTTCGTTACTTATGAAGGGACTTGTCAGGGGAGGAGGGTGGCTGGTTGATTCTTATTTTATTTATTTATTTTATTTTGATCCCCCCCCATGTTCATCACTTATTGATGCTGTTTTTGAAGTACGAATAAGTCAATAAGTAATTTATTCCATTGAAATATCATTGATGTATTATAGAAAAGTGGTTTATCTTTTTATAAATGACAAAAGGCACATCTGCCTCATTTTCGCTGTGGTATTGTGATACTACTCAGAACCATGATATTTTCATTGGTATCGCACAGTGGGTCCCAATTTCGGTACCAAGACAACACTAATCTGGAGGAGTTCATCTGCAAAAACTAATGAAAAACTAAACAACGATATTCGGTATTCGGTACTCGGTATTCGGCCAGGCGTTTAATATTATTTGGCTTCAGCCACAAATTTTCATTTCGGTGCATCCCCAGTAAACAGAGGAATACCAAAATGGTGCGAACTTGTGATTTCCCCAGCTGTGGGAATAAAAACATTGCAGGCTCCCAATTCCATCGGTTTCCTGTTACAGATGTAACCCGTAGGCAACTTTGGCTAACCCACCACCAGAACAAAGCAGAGACTGGTCGTAATCACAGATGAATTCACATTTCTATGTGACTGATTACTCATGTCATGGATTTAGCAGTTAGCCTAATATAATAAACTAAATGCCTACGGTAAAACAAGGCCGCGTATAATGTACTCTCTACAACACAACAGGCTATTAGTTATATCAAACATTTTGTTTTACAGACAATCAGCTACAGACATCGTTATATAGACTGGTATTAGGTAATATATCTCTCTTTGGGCACAGCAGTGCGGAAATTGCATTTTCTCTGTCCGTCGGGATCTGTGGGCAGCTGAAGTGAGCCTGACATAGACACAGTTTCTTCACCCTCGCCGGCTTGGTAGCGAGGTTCATCCCAATTGACACAAGCCAAAGTTGCTTACGGGTTACATCTGTACCTGGAAACCGATGGAATTGGGAGCCGGCGATGTTTTTATTCCCACAGCTGGGGAAATCACAAGTTTGCACCATTTTGGTATTCCTCTGTTTACCTACAGCAGCTGACCAGGGTGTGTCGTGAGCCTGAGCCGGTGTCTGCGCTGTAGTAGTAGCTATATATAGGGCTAGTACATCTTCTTCCTCACTAATAATAGCCTACTGGTTCTCTGTTGGAAACAGCTGTTGAAGTTTTCGTTAGCCGTTGCTATCCTGCGCACCTGCACGGCATGGTGATGAACCATCTTATTGATTTCTGTTGCCGTGCTGTCTTGCGGGCCTGCACGGCAGAGTGATACTGGCCAGAATATAGTTCCAATTGATAGCAAGGTCTGATGTAATGCAGGGATGTTTTAAAATTATTGAAATAGTCTAACAAAACACATGCATACTTTTTCAGAACTACTTTTTCTCCAGTAAGCTACGGGCCATTTCTCAGAGCAGGAGGCTCGTTGACAGTAGTGACACCGTCACATCAGAGCTACAGATGGTCAGTGTTTCACACAACTTCATGTCCAAAAACCCAAACTATCCCTTTAATATAAATTTACCACGTTAGATGAATTTGGGAAAAGTTTCAATAAAAACATAACTTAAGGAAAAATTAAAGGCATACTCAGGAGGAGGGAACAGAACAGAATCAGTGATGCTTATTGCCATTTCTTAAACTTTAAAGCAGCTGTAGGCTATATGATTATATATTCAAACTTAGTTCAAAACAAAACAATCTAACTCTTAACACCAAGGTTTATTTGGAAACAACTTTTATTGTTACTGCTACCATTACTGTAGCAAAAAGAACTAAAAGTCCTTACAAACCCGGAGCAGTCCACAGCACAGTTACCATGTCTTCTTTCCAGATGTGACAGTGTGATTGTAACTAAAAGAAAGGAAAAAGGAGAAGTAGAAAGACAGAGCAACAAAAAGCGATTGGTGATGGGAAGAGTGTTATTTAGCTGTCTCCCAAACTGAAGAAACCCCTGCCAGAGTTGCAACTAGTACACACACGCACACACATGCAAAAACCTCAAAGCACCTGCCAAAGCATGGAAGAGGAAAAATGTGACTAATTACATCTCTTTCCAAGCCATTGAAAAAGTAAATACCAAAGAAGAGACATGAATATTCATAGCAGGGCACAGCAGGTTTGACTTGGCAGTTGAAAATCATCCAGACTGAGATTGTGAAGTGAGGAGAGAGGAAGCTTTTGACACAACAAATTGATGATTATTAGACAGACAGACAGAGAGACAGACATGGTCCAACAGACGGATTCAGGGAAGCAGCATGAACATCACAAGGCAAGGCCTCTGAATGCTGCCTGCTGTTTTCTAAAGGATGACACTGCATTTTAAAAGATCACAAATCAACTTTTGATTTGGTTTAATAGACTGTGCAGTCATGTAACTTTGGTACCATAATTAGCAAATCACTTTATTTTTAATATAATTTAAATAATAAAGGCAGTGAAATTGAAAGGGTGATGTTACCCTGCTGTTAAAGGACATGAAGACAGACAGCGTTTCCCGCAGCTTGGGAACTGATTTGTGTTTGACTATGTGACTGTGATCCTCAATTAGTAGGCCTTCATTACAAATCTTACAGTTTATTGCCTGCCATTATAGTTTTCTATTACATTCTTGTGGGGTGTATAGGCCTACAGCCATTCTGTTTATGACTGCTGTTCATTCATTCCAAATCTATCACACGCTTCTGTAGTGGCTGGTGGCTACGCAGCCTCCAGTAGTCGCACAAGGACTTTATACATCCATGCATGCACCCTCCAGAAATGTAACTCCACAGTAAAGAAGATCTTCTGTATATTTTTTTGAACTGTGAACTGTTGATTTCTTCAATACCACAAAACCACCAACCACAAAATAGCATTTGAAATCTAGTGTGTGATTTATCCTGGTTGAGGAAAGTCCAGTAAATGTTAGGCTACTTGATACGATGGCCTTACGCTAGTAACATTAGCATGTTGTAGGCTATACGTGGGGAAAACATGTCCAGTAAAAGACAATCTGTAAACCTATAAGTTATAATGGAGTTGATATTTGTAACAGTACCTTTGTTAAATGTTGCTGTTGTTTACAGCGTCATGCAAGTAGGGGAAAAGTCTGCTAGCTGCTAAGCTAATGTATGCAATGTAAAATGTCTTTAGCTTATGCCAATAAAGTCAGCATATTGTATTTCTGGGGAAAACGTGTCTAGCAAAAAAAAAAAAAAAAATTGTTTTGTCTGTGGCGCTTTGTAGTTTTGTTTATTGTTGTTGCCATTTATCTATGTTTTAAATGTGTTTTATGTACATTAGTTGAATTATTCAAACTTAATTGCATGTCACAGAAACTCAACACAGTAGCATTGAAACTCAACAGCCAACTGCCAAAACACCAACTAGCGTTTTGGCAGTGAAATTGCAGAGCAACCCTGACATACCACTGCACAAGTATACGTGCCCACAACAGTTTAGGACAGTTGTATAGGCTACAGCCTAGGCTCTCCATAGAGCCTGCATTGTTCTCTTTTTTCAGATGTTTTTAAGCAACATTATTTTTTTTGACTGGACTGCTCCACTGGGGCCAGTGCTGTTAGCTAAAGACCATGACTGAGTGGATGTCGCTTCATCTTGTTTTAAATTAAAAGCCCTCTAGTGTTTCATCCACGGTCCAGCCATATATATATATACAAGGTTTTGACCTAGTCTTGTTGACTTGGCAGAGAAGGAAAACCACAGGTGTGAATGACAATATTAACAATGGCTCTGTTCTTTTCAAGTGTGCCATGACAGTGTGACAGGGAGCTTAAACAATACCTGGACCTTGAAACCCAAGCAGCTCGTTTGATTGATTGGTTACACCTGTGCTTTGCTTCTGTGTCAGAATGTCTGCTGTGATTAAGGCCTGCTCCTAAGAGATATGCCTTGGGGTTGTTTGTTAAGCTCAGCAAGTCTGCAGAAATGTCATGAAAAGATACCAGTAAGTCCTCTGTAGGAATATGTCAGCTGTTGTGACTTAGCATGTTGTCATACCTTTAAGAAAATCCTTTAATCCTTTTTACGGTGCTAAGTTGGTCATATACGATTGGATAATGCACTGTACTGGAGAAGATAGGTAGCTAATTACAGTGCTAAAATGAATTGTTGACCTGTTGTTATGTTGTGGGTCTGGGCTAACAAAGCAAGCTAACTGTATGAGTGACCAGTACACACGGTATAATTTTCCCAAAAAAAAAAAAAAAAAAAAATTCGCATTGATCATGAAAATAAGGTTCAACAACTCATCCCTATACCTATTACAGTAGGTACTGTGGGCTTTAAAATCAAAAAAAGATGAACAAAGCTAAATGGCATCTCTGCATATTGTAAAAAGAAATGTTCCGATGGTGATTTGAGAATCTCAATTACACAGCGGGAAAAGGAAATAATGAAACCCTGGGAAACAACCTGAACATGGCAGGTAGAAACAGCAGGTTGTTTATGATGACTGCAGAACAGGTGACAGTTGCTACTGATAGCTTCCAAAACTACTAAAATATGCCCCTGGGCAGGCTTCTAAACTTATTATATATGCATCCACAGTACCTGCTGCAAGAGCTGCCACTGAAATTGATACAAGTCGAGCTGCTCTGAAGAAAACAACCTATTTTCTTGTCCTTGCGATAAAACCACCACACATGCATAGTTGAGGTCTCTGTGAATCAACCAGAGAAAAAAGAGCTATTTGAAATTTGGTGAAGTGAGCACCCACACACACAATATACACAGCCAGCTGATGAGCTGTTGTCTTTGCACGTCATTTTTTATTGGCCTCAGCCATGATAAGACGTGTTATTAGTGTCAGTATCTCTGTGCAATATTCAGTGATGGTACATAGGCTGTACTGCAGAGGAGCATTTTGTTAGCTTGTGTTCTGAGGTATTACAGCTTGAATTAGAGCTGTCATTTTAGTGTCATAGACATAATTAAAAAACATGTCAGATGTTTAAAAATGGATCCCCATTAAAGGAAAAAAAAAAAACAGTTGCAATTTCTGGAAAAAAAAAAAAAAAAAATCTCTTCAAAAATATTTATATCCAAAAGCTGTGATCCCAAGCTGCTAAGGCTACAGTGGCTGTTGCTTTTGAAGGAAATACAATTTTCAGCACTCTGTTGTGTTGAAAATTAATGTTTCAAATCTGTAAGAAATTGTTTTACTACCAATGCCGTGCTAAAAATTAGCTTTCACAATGTTCTTTAATGGTTTAAACAAATTTCTTTATTTCATGCTCAAGGGCTGAAAAAATCTAACATCGCTTTCAGCCCTACAAAAATAACACATGCTTTCATGTGGAACCAGCTTGTAAAAAAACACTTTATTCTGAAAATGACTAAAGTGTTAATAAAATGACCTTTTTTTTCACAGGCTTGCAAGATGTCCTGCCAGAATTCCTGCGTGGGCGTTTTGTGGAGGCAGCCCTCAGCTATGTGGCATGCAACTCGGAGGGCGAGCTGCTCTGCCGCAACAACGACTGCTGGTGCCGGTGCTCTCCCCGCTTTCCAGAGTGCAACTGCCCCTTTGCTGACATCAAGGTCATGGAGGAGAACCTGGAGAAGAGCAAAGAGGCCTGGAGCAACTTCAACCAAGAGTTCATGGAATCAGGTATGGGCTGGAATTCTTAATATGAAACCTGTTGGGCTGGCCTTGGGGTGGAAACTGCTTATAATATGGTTGTGTGGAATGAGGTTTTGTGTAAGTGGCAAAGGTAGGCAAAAAAGCTTCAGCAAACAACTGGAATGCAGTTTGAGCTGGTATGTTGTGTTGAATGTGGTTTTAGTTTAGCTTCAAGGCCTGGAATAATGTCAGCTAACATGTTATGCAGTCACATATTGTATGAGTAGGCGTAACTGTTATGGGCAAAGTAAACCTGCCAATATTTATATAGATAACTTTAAAGCCTCAGTGTGTAAAAATGGTGAGTAACAGTGACATCAGCGGTCAAATTCTAAATTGCAGTACTCACTCGCGCTCGCTCACTCACCCCTCCCGTCGGGTAAGTGACGGTGGCCTCGTAGGACAAAAAGCCTTGTGCAGACAGTGGAGTTTTTTTTCGAGTTTTTCAGGAGTATCTAGCGACGAGGTGAATATTTATTTAGGAATCTAAACCATGTTACGATATGTTATAGCTTACCAGTGAGATATAGGTTATCTGTGAGATATATGTTAGGAGTGTTTTATTTCTAACTGTTTTGGTAACACGAGCAAACATTAGCACAGTAATGCTAAAATAACACGTTTTATGTGATAGTCACGGCACAGTGCGGCAAATATGGGTTGGTATGATTATAATATATGCGTTTCCAGAGTGTTCTTCCACAGGACACAGGGAGAGGAGGAAGACCAGGGAGAGGAAGGGGGCGAGGGGGTAGAGGCGGTGCAGGAATGGCCAGGCGAAGAGGTAGTCTCTCGGCTACCCAGAGGGAAGAGGAGGAAGAGAGGGTCAGCCTTCGCAGCAGTGCGAGAGGAATCAACAGATTAGGCTGTAGGCTAGGCTAACCATTTAGCTGTAGCTCTGGGATAACGTTAGCCAAGGTTAGGATAACGTTAGCACGTAAACGTAGCCATCACTCGAACTTAGACGAGAGGGAAAAGTAGTTGCAAACATGAAGCCAAAATGATTTTAAAATATCAGATTGAATTACCTGTCTAGCACAAAGCAGGCAACCTCCACATCCCTTGTGAAATCCTTCTCCTTCAGGAGTTTTTCCACCTGGAATAAGCAATGCCGATATTCACTCGCGTTTTGTCCTGTCCTCGCTTATCTGATGTTTTTCTTTTATTTGGTGGCGTGGTTTCCCTCTTACGGGGCAAAATATATGTGTGGTACTCCATTTAAAGTGCGACAGAATCATAAAAGTACAAAGCAGGTTCACGCAGAAGCGCCCCGGATTGAGCTTCACCTTAACCGTCTCCAGTGATGGCAAGTTCTAGGTAAACGTGAAAGGCGAAGCACGTATATCCCTTTCGGCCACTGTATTCAAATATGGCGACGCAAGATGGCAGCCTCCAGCATAGCGCGCCCTGCCTGTGTATATATAGAGAAATCATTCTAAGCCTATGAGAAAGCTTCCATTTGTATGTGAATTGCATTACACATTGGTAAATATATATTTATGAAAGCAATAGTTGATATTTGCTACAGTAGGTAACTTTTATAAAAAAAAATATGTTTTTGTCAAATTTGCTGAAATTGTCACTACATTTAAATATCGTGTTAATTGCAAATAATTAATTACAGCCATATTTAACGCCCTATGTTTTCTGATCGCGTTGATCTCATTTTTAATCTCTAACTTTACTGTTTCTGTATGCCACAGAGTTGCCTTTAATAAAATCCGTCTGTAGGCGTACGATTGGGCTTCTTTGTGCTTGAGTTGTGGGAGAGCTGCAGCGCTACAGAGCAGAGCCCAGCATCAGCATTGATGACTGTACCCTGCAGTGGTGGTCTGCTCACTCAGGAGCCTATGAAAAGCTGTCTGCCCTAGCATACAAGTATCTGACCTCCCCGGCAACCTCCGTGTAATTTTCGGGACAATCAGGGCAGGCTTCAGGACAACTGCTTGGATTTCGGGGCACAGTCCCGAAATCCAAGCAGTTGTCCTGAATCCTGCCCTGGATTTCAGGACTGTGCCCCGAAATGATTTCGGGACTGTGCCCCGAAATCCAAGCAGTTGTCCTGAATCCTGCCCTGATTATCCCAAAAATTATACTAGAGCAGAGTCTGGAGTAGTTATTGCCCAATAAAACATTAAGAATGAAAGATACATCCTAGGATGCTCTGGGACACATCCTCAGTGATGTGCCTGAGATCACTGGGCGTTTCGGGTCTTTCAACATCAGACGCCCTCACTCAGGTGACCCAGCCAGGGTTGTTCAGGCCCTGGCTTGTGTCCCAGCAGTGTATTTCCACTGATCGCTCCTCCTGCTCCAAAGCCATCTGGAGGCTCTATCTGCAGCCCCCATGGTGTTCTTTATGGCTTTCCTCTTCGCAGCCCCTGTGATGCCAAGCAGTGTGAAAACTTTGCACAGTGAGCGGCCAGCAAAGCCTCGGCACCCCACTTCTATGGGCTCACAGCGTGCCTTCCAGCCTCTTCCTTGGCATTGCTCCACCAGCTCCTGGTACTTAGACCGCTTTCGCTCGTTCGCCTCCTCGATGCGGTCCTCCCTTGGAACTATCAGTTCTATCATTAGAACGTGCCCTGCAGAGATAGAGGAAAGCATGATGTCTGGCCTCAGGGATGCTGTTGTGACGTGGTCCAGGAACTTGAGTTGCTTGCCCAAGTCTACTCTCAGCTCCCAGTCAGACGCTGAGGTGAGTAGGCCGGCTGCTGGTTTGGGTTGTGACTGAGGCTGCTCTCCAGCCCTGACAAAGATGATGTTCCTCTTGCCTTGCTGGTGCTTGTTGGTGTTGTTGTGGGCTACGGCTCTGGAGATGGCTTCAGCAGCTGCCCTCAGCACTTGGTCGTGCTGCCAGTGATAGCGACCTTCCCCCAGTGCTTTCGGGCAGCTGCTGAGGATGTGCTCAAGTGAACCTCTCCCGGAGCACAGAGCACAAGCTGGAGAGTCGGCCATGCCCCAGAGATGGAGATTAGCTGGGCTAGGTAGGATGTCATACGCAGCTGGGATGATGAACTTGATGCGCTGGGGTTCTGCTTGCCAGAGCTTGGCCCAGGTCACCTTCCTGTCCAGCGCTCCCTCCCATCTCGTCCATGCTCCCTGCTTCTGCATGCCCACCATCCGGCTGGTCCACTCCTCCTCGATTCCTGCCCGCACCTCTTTCAGAACTAGCTGGCGTTTGCCCTGCCAGTGTGCCTTCTCATAGAGGGGCTGAGGAAAAGCACCGAACCCTGCACGCCCCGTTGCCACTGTGCTGTGTAAAAACTGATCATGGTGGTTGAGTTGTCATGCAGCTCCCACCGGCTGCACATTGGCTGCAGCAGTTCCTACATGAATTATGGGTGTTGTAGTTTGAAGAAGAGAAGACAGCGCAAATTGCAGCAGCGAGGACAGGGAAAGCGCAGGCAGCCACAAGAAGGAGTGATCGTGTTCTAACTGTTCAAAACTGTTCTATAAACTGATACAGCTATAACGAACGTACCAGGTGTCTTTTATTTTGTTAGCTTTTATTTTTTATTAAGTTTAAAGGACAAGTGCACTTACATTGATCACTTCCATGAAATAAAACAAGAAATTGGAAAAGAGGAAAATAATTTAGAAAATTGTTAAAATAAAATTAGGAAGTGATCACAGATGTGTTGTTTCTGTGTGTTTTTACTACTATTGTTGTGTTAATCTGCAGCTATGCTTTTAATGAAGCTGACATGTCATGACAGTCAAGCACCCCCCTGGTGGTCCAGACTGAAGGTTGCAGCAGTCTTTATTGGGACTAATCTCAAAAACAATAGAATGTAATGGCTAGGTGTACTGCATCTGTGTTCAAGTGTGTTATTGTTGAAAACAATATTTATGACTTTATAAAACCACTTTTTGTAATATATATCAATCTTTTGATCATCTGCCGCAATAATGTAATGAATTTAAATGAAAATAACTCAAGTTGAGGGCTTTTCTCTGCAATTTTGAGATGAGATTAAAAATTAATTAGATCAATTAATTACAGATCATAATTAATTAATCTCTCCATTTTTTTAATCTCTTGACAGCATTACATTTAAATAGTAGTGCATGAGACAGATAATCCATTAAAAAGGTAGGTTCCTCTGGCTCTTCTTGGCACTGCTAATGGCATTTGCAAAAATATATCATGCCTGAATGAAAACAACCAATCAGAGCCAGGAGACGCCTGCCACACAGCTGTCAATCACTGCTAATGTACATGCTGCACAGTCCCCCCTCCCACATGCATGCCCTCAGTCAAGCTCAATATCTTCAGCGTGCAGCTTCAGGAAGAACTTTGCAAACACAGTGACTGAGAAACAACCACCAACACACAGCAAAGGCAAGTAAACAAAAGCAGGCTTCTGTAAAAGTAAAAGCAAGCTTTTCTTGACAGTGTTCTTCTGTTCTCTTGTCCTCGCCTTGTGCGCTGTTGTTGGCAGCGCAGGGTTTGCACGAGAAGTGATTGACGTGAGACTCCTCTTGACTCTGATTGGCTGCTTTCATTCAGGTCTGGTGGATTCTTACAAATGTCATTAGGAGCACTAGAAGGAGCCAGACAAACCTAATTCTCACAGATTTTCTGTCTCGTGTGCTGTCAGGATAGTGACAGTGCCAGCAAAATAACAAAAAATTACCAGGTTACCAACTGTAGATTTAAAGCAACTGTGTACAGAGTACCTAAATCCACTTTTTACTTACTAAACTATATGTACAGCCTTATTACACTATCATTCAATCCTAGTCCATGTCCACATACATTTATTACAATAGATTTGCCCTTTTCCAGAGACAATCCAGGAGTTCTGTCCTCTAGACCCCCAAAAACTTTGCAAAAAATGTATAATGTTGCCTGCTGCACTGAGTCCCCAAACTACAAAGTAAGACACTAGACATCTAGAGTATCAAACTCTTTTGCAAAGACACACAGGAACTGCGAGCGTGCGTCTGAGAGAGGTAGTAGTAAAACTATTACAGTTGTAGAAATATTACTACTACCAGTGCTAAACTAGTGGTTTACAGAGTGTTACAGCATTTGGGGCAAATTTACATCCTGCCTACCTCGTTCAGATCTCCTGCTCTGTCTTTGCCTCTGCTACCTGCTGAGGCCTTGTCAAGCTAGGCTAACAGTTTAAATGGGTCTTAACCACAGTTTTTGCTGTAGTTGAAGGTGGAGACTTGTAAAAACTGGAGTCACTTTCACTGCTGTACATGTCGCTGCGGACGGGCATGACGCGCTACAAATCAAAGTTGAGCTGGCCTCGGTTATTTTCAGCTCTCCAATGATGTATGCTGTTGTGCTGTGGTGTATAGCTGAGTTAGCTGACGCCATGCTAGGTCTATGTGCGTTGTGGTGCAATAGGGCGGCAAAATGTGATGTCAAATGGGTGTAAGACATTGATCAAAAGCATAGAAATATTGAACATGGCCAAGATGGCGGCGGTGTAGGTGAGCGTGTGTCTTTCGCTCTGCTGGGTGCTTCAGAGGTTTTGCGGTTACACAACCGAAAGAAACTTTGCAATTTTGCACGAAGGCAGCACACATGTTTTAACCTAACCGACTGTGACATTTTTGAACCGAATGGGGAAAAGGAAAGACAAGAAAAGCTCGTCCACTACAAGCACCATGATGGAGGAAGCCGACGAAACTACCTCCAACTCTCCTTCCTGGGGAAGCTCTGATGACATGACTACCGGTGAGGTAAACAGAGCACAATCTAGCAAAAATTCAACCAAAGAGGTATGGTTTGATTCCGACCCAAATCTTCAATTCGAAGAGTTCGAGTCCTTGGCGGTCCCTCTCCCGGACACTCCACTGAAACCTCCGACTAAAAAGGTGAAGCACGCCGATGCCGGCAGCAGAGAAAGCCGGGAAATTCTCGTTGCAATCCGGGAGCTGTCAGAGAAGCATGACGATACGTTTCGCAGCATTTCAGACATTAAAAAAGCAACTGAATCTACCTCAAAGCAGCTGGAGAAGCTCACTTCTACTGTTCAACAGCTTACCTAAGACGTCAACCAGCAAAAACAAGGGCTGGTTAATATGGAAAAGGTGGTTAAAAAACTTCAAGAAGAAAATAAAGCTCTGAAAGCGGAGGTCGCTGACTGCCAACGCTACAACAGAAGATGGTCTCTGAAAATACGGACGAGGGAGAAGACATCAGGCGCAAGATTGTGGATATCCTGGGCAAAACTGCCCCAAAGATCCGTCAGAGCCTGGAGGATGGGGTCGACATCATTCATCGCATTGGACGGAGGCGCCAGGACGGCTCGAATAGGTCAACCATCGTCCTATTTGCCATGAGACGCCTTCGAGATGCTGTTTGGAGGGAAGCCAAGGGCTCCAAATTCCTGCTGGAAAACCGACTGAGAATCACTGAAGCACTGTCACCGGGGGACAAAGCTGCACGGGAGAAGCTGTGGCCCATCGTCCAAAAAGCTTGTGAAGAAGGAAAGAAAGCGTCTTTCCGTGGGCCCTTCATCTTCATTGACGGGAAAAAAATTGACTCCTCAGAGGTAACTTGAATGTCTGATCTGAAACTGTGCCCTTTTGGACTGTCTTATCACTTAGGAGAGTCATGATAAATGGAAATTAAGCCAGTACAGAACTTATTTTGTTCATTTTTTTCTACCCCAGTTTTTTGCTTTCTTTTTCCCTTAATATTGAAATATTTATGGCCAATGTGGGGAGAAAAAAAAAAGAGTTAAAAGAAAAAAGAAAAAGAAAATATGTTTATTTGTTGTAGTATATGTATCCTCTGGCTTACTTTTTGTTTTTTGTTTTTTTCCTAGACTTGTCTTATCACTCAAGAAGTCATGGTTATGGGCAGTTAAGCCAGTGTAGAAAATTGTTCGTTCTATTGCTTGATCAATAATTTATTATGTGATTTTTTTTTTTTTTTTTTTTTTCCCCTCTACCCTTGTTTTTGCTCCTTTTTCTTATCACTGAACTGGGGGATGAGTAAGAAGGGGGAGGGAGGAAAGGAAAAAAAAATATAAAGGATTAAATTGGTCATTTGATGTCATGTATATTTCCACTGGCTCACTATTTTGTTATTGTTTTTCCTGGTCCTAAAAGTTGACTACAGAATACTGCAGATTTGCATCTAGGTTGTCTTGTGACAAACCATTTGAACCGGTTGTTAACCGCCACCTCATTTTCGGTGGACTTTTCTTCAGCACTTTCCAAGTCGTAAGTTCGTTTGTTCTCAGGTATACCTTGTCTATTTTTTTTTTATTATTATTATTATTATTATTATTATTATTATTATTATTTTTGTTACATGGAGTTTATGTTCAACTCTTTCAGTGTTATGTCCTTAAATGTCAGAGGTATTAGGGATAATACTAAGAGAAAAGCTGTTTTTTTTGTCATGTAAGAGGTCTGAAGCAGATTTAATCTTATTACAAGAAACTCACTCTAGCGATTCTGATACTAAATTTTGGAAATCACAATGGGGTAATGGTCACTTCAGCCATGGCACAAACCATTCGGCTGGGGTATTGATTTTCAACATAAATTTAAAGGGGATGTTCTTGAGTTCATGTCTTCCGATTCTGGCAGATGGATTGCACTTGTAGTAAAGCAAGATAATGCTACATTCATTGTGTGTAATATATATGGTTTTAACTCTCAAGCCTCCAATAAGGTTTTATTTAACGAAGTAATCTCTAAACTGAAAGGACTGCAAAACAAATATTTAGACTCATACACAATTCTTTGTGGAGATTTTAATGAATGCCCTGATGAAACGATAGACAGATATCCGCCCAAATTTAGTCCAACATCACAAAGTACTAATCTTATCTCACTATTTTGCTCCAGCCTCTCCCTAACTGACGCTTGGAGATTTTTCAATCCCAACACAAAAGACTTTACATGGTGTAACAATAGACTGTCCTTAAGATCAAGGATTGATTTATTTTTAATTTCTTCTTCAATCCTGCAACTCGTAAAAGACATTAATCACCTTTATGCCCCCTTATCTGACCACAAACAAATAACTTTGAAACTTTCGGCATGGAAAACTGTTGGCATGAGAGGTTACTGGAATCTTAATAATTCTCTCCTAACAGACAATCAATTCAACGATACAATTAAGAATTTGGTAAGCGATATTCTCAATGATGGCGTGAATGATAATTACAGCAAAAAATGGGAATTCTTTAAATACAAAGTAAGATGCTGTGCAATTAGAAGAAGCAAGGAACTTAGACAAGAAAGACAAAAGCACGAAAATGACTTGACTGAAAAACTCAACCTCTTGTTCTCTAAGGACAATATCACTCAAGAAGAAAAAACTGAATTAAAAAATATTCAGATGCAGCTAGACCAATTTTACTTGAATTTGGCAAAGGGTGCTTTTATCAGATCAAGAGCCAAATGGCTAGAAGAAGGTGAAAAAAACACAAATTACTTCTTTGCACTTGAAAAAAGAAATATTAAACGTAAATCCTTAACTGCTCTTAATATTAACGGTACTCTCTCTAAAGACCCGAAGTTAATTTCTGACTTTGTCACTGATTTTTACGGAAACCTTTACAAATCTAACTTTAACTCTAAAGACTGTGTAAATTTCTTAGAAAACATTCAAGAAAATATTCCTTTAATTACTCAAGAATTTAAATTTCCACTTGTGAATCTGACCTTTCAGCTGTTGAACTTAAAAATGCCCTGTTTTCAATGAAGAAAGGGAAATCGCCTGGAGTTGATGGTTTATCCGTTGAATTTTACACCCATTTCTGGGATCTCATTCAAGTCCCTTTATTAGGCATGTATAAGGAATGCATCACTCAAGGCAAAATGACTCCATCTATGAAACAAGGCATAATTTCCCTTATACCCAAACCTGAAAAGGATTCCACAATCATAGAAAACTGGCGACCAATTACGCTCTTAACAATTGACTACAAAATTCTTGCTTTAGCGTATGCTAACAGATTAAAAAAAAGGTTAGACACCATTATTGGTGAAACTCAAACTGGGTTTATGAAAAATAGACATATTAGCTGCAATATTAGACTTATATTAGACCTTTTGGATTATTCGGATGCAGTAGACTCTGAAGCACTCATTTTATTCCTAGACTTTTATAAAGCCTTCGACACTATTGAACACAACTTTCTCTTGCATTCCCTTAAAACTTTTGGCTTTGGTAATAGGTTCATTGATATTGTCTCCATGTTCTATTACGACATTAACAGCTCAGTGATTGTTAACTTAAGTACTTCTAAGAGATTTCAGATTAACAGAGGTGTTCGGCAAGGCTGCCCCATCTCACCCTTCTTATTTATTTTAGTCACCGAGTTATTGTCAATCCACATTAAAAATGATATAAACTTTAAAGGAATTTCGATTTTTGACAAGGAATTAAAACTTTCCCAATTGGCGGACGATACTACTATTTTCTTAAGAGATAAGGACCAAATATCTATTTCTATTAATTTGATCAACCAGTTCGAAGGACCTGGCTTTTACCCCACAAATACTGCATTTCTAACAAAATTAAAGAAACTCACTTTAAAATTTTACATAAAATTTACCCTGTTAATTATTTTATTGCCAAATTTACCGAAATAGATAATTTATGTTCTTTTTGTAACCAGTGTGTTGAAACTATTTCACATTTATTTTTTGATTGTGGAATCACAAAAGCTTTCTGGTCAGTTCTTAATCTCCATTTTTTTTAAACTCTGCCAATATCGAATACTCCTTTACATTAAGAGATATCATATGCTACTACACTAACAAAAATAACAAAGATTTTGAATTTTTACTAAATTTTGTAATCCTTCATGCTAAATTTTACATTCACAAACAAAAATTTGCCAAGTCTTGCCCCATTTTCAAAACCTTCCTCTTAGAATTTGATAACACTATGAAATCCTTACGTTTAATTGAAAACAGTTAAAGCATCAAACTTATCGCTCATTATGAAACGTTTTTCCCATCCTCTGACTAAACTCTGCTGCTTCTTTTTATTATCTTGTTATACTGTCTTCTTGTCTGTACCAACACTTTCTAGAATCTTGAATATATTTTTTGTACTGTCTCATTTGTGGTGTACCTGCCTGTTAACACTTTATTGTTCAATTAAAAAAAAAAAAAAAAAAGCATAGACATATTTTTGACCAAAATACTGTTAAGTCAAGGTGCTTTGTGGCAAGTAGTAGACACACACACAGGCCCTGATGACAGAACAATGTGAATGAGTGCTTGAGTAACACTTCAGCGGCAACTCAGCGATAATGTAGCTGGTCACTGTTGTGCTGTCGATAATGTGAACACAGCAAGTGCTGCTTGACAAAAATGCTGTTGTTTGAGGCTTTAAGTTCATACATGAAGCTCATTAAATAAAACAGTCTTATTATCATATAACAGTGTTGGTTTTGGCTCAGAGACAGGCTGAGGATGTACTGACTGTGTTACAATAAATAAAGAGAAGAGCTCTGGATAGCTGGTTTCATGAGATTGTTCAGTTCCAGTTACAGATGTAGCAGGTGGGATGTTGATGATTTATAGCTCCAAGCTGGATGCAGTTTATTCTCAATAACACTCTGTTTATACAGTGTGTACCTGTGAAGTCCATGTTCCTGATCACTTGTGATATTTACTGACAAATAGAGCGCAGTCATCGATGATGTGTGATAACCTGCCCGGATTACAGCTCAGTTGCTGTTATTTTCTCTATAAAGACACATTATATGAAAGCCCGATGAGGATTTAGTCACCTCTGTACGCTGTATTGTAAATGCTTTATGTTGTGTCTTAGGAGGCATTATGGAGAAAACTCTGGCAGAGCTGTTGTTCTGTGGGAGTAAAGACAGAATTTATCTACATTTTAAAGTGACAGTCTATTCCCCAATTAGGTTTGAGGGACAACAGCCAGCTGTTTATACCCTTTATTTCTGCTGGGATGCTTTGTCAAGCAACTAAAGTGAATCCAACATCTCTCTGATTACAACATATGGGTAACGTTTAAGTGCTGTGTCCAACTTTTAAAGCAGAACCATTTAACATTTGCTGAGCAATGGCCAGAAGTTATAATTATGGGATACAAACAAATGTATGAACATAATGTAACAGATGGACAAGAAGAGAGGAGTCATATAGGCAGCATACTCAGAACTGTCAGCTATAAAGCAGTTTTGTCAGCTATAGAGCAATATCTGGCTTAAGTCTGTAGAGATCAGCAAACTACAAACTTTATTACTTACTTCTTCCAACCTTGACAAAGGTAGAGCGTGTCACATCCACTCCTTCTTTCATTCTTTCAAAAGCCCAAGACATATACATTGTGTAACTGTTTACCAGAGGGAACTCAAATTCACTCAGAGCATTTCCATGCAAAGAAAACCCAATAAAATAGCTTACAATAGCTTAGACTGTTGCAACTGTCTTCACCCACAACTGCAAAACTACAGTGGCAAAGCCTGTTGTTTCTTCTTTTATACATACAACATAATCTTGATAGCGATAAGGATAATTTTTTTTTTTTTTTGGGGGGGGGGGGTATTTTTGCCTTTATAGATAGGACAGTTAAGCATGAAGGGGGGAGAGAGAGGGGGGAAATGATGTGCAGCAAAGGGCCACAGGCGGTAGTCGAACCTGGGCCGCTGCAGCAACAGCCTTGTACATGGGACGCCTGCTCTATCTATTAAGCCACAGACGCCCCAGCGATAAGGACTGAATAACTAAATGGTAATGATGTTGTCTTCACTATTAATTGCTTGATATGTAAACGTAGTAACTTCTCTTAGAGTTGGCAGGGCTCGACAGTGCGAGCGTTTCACTCACTTTTGCAACTAAAAATAGGTGTGTGCGAACTGTAAAAAACATTTAGGGGCACATGTGCACATAAAAAAAAAAAACAGCCGAAGCAGCCTATATTTTTGCCAATAAAAAAATATGATAATCTAACCGCAAATGTTGGAGGAACTCCAGTTGCCTTCCCTCTTCCCCGTGTGACACATTTATGGGCCGTTTCCAAGACACTGTCGACACAATTAAAAGTCCCACTGTCGGCAGCGTGGAAATAAATCAAAGTGTGGAGGAAGCGGCGGACCTACGTATGGGGAAGCCTGCTCCGTTCTCCCCGCAGTTAGGGACCATTCGCCACGGTACCGCTGCTGGGCAGGGTGGAAATAAAGCCCTTTTCAGACAGAGCGCACAAAGCGCAGACCTCCGCCGACGAACCCATTCATTGTGTATGTGCTACCGCAGTGCAAGAGCACACCACTCTGCTGCCGAACTGATGCCGCGGCGTCTGCACGCCGCCAGCCTGCGCTCGAATTGGAATTTTTTTAATTTCACCGCAACACGCTGTGACGACACCTCGGCGGGTCCAATATAGGCTGACCAAACATCCTCTTTTGCCCGGACATGTCCACTTTTCACATCCCGTCCGGGGGGTTTTATAAACTGATGATAATGTCCGGTTTTCCGTGTGTTTGTGTTAGAGTGCGGCACGGGCAGCATATTTCTGTCTGAACCCGAACCGAGCCCGACATTATTTAATGACCAAAGCACTGAGTTTGTGTCACACAGTGGTTACAGGCTATTTAACAGGCCGGGCGTGCGCCGTGGGTGCTCAGCTGCGGAGAGGGAGACCTCCGTGTTTGAGACGGGAGCGGGAGGCGGGAGGTCCGACGCTTCCAGCGAGAGGAGAGGGAGAAATAAAACAAAATAAGATAAAATAGGAAAAACCTGTCTCCCTCTTTTATTTTATTTTCAGTGTTTAATCAAGTCGGAGGCGGGCGGCTGGAGATCCGAGACTTCCAGAGAGGGAGAGGTAGAAACAAACAGCCAATGTGTGTCTGCGTGTGTTATGTTCAGGTGTTGTCATGTAAATAACAGTGCCCAAACAATAAACAGGACAGACATTAGGATTTTATTTATTTTTACACTACATTTTCTCTGAAAGCTGACCGAATCTGACCCGAGCCCGAATACAATTTATAGCTACATTTTTGACCAAACCCACCCGACCCGTCGGGTACCGTTGGGTTCAGATCGCCACACTCTAGTGTGTGTATGTGTCCCCTATCTATAGGGGCCTATCTGAATTTCTGTCTTTGAGAGATATTATTTTGTAATATAACTGAATTTTCTATCCATACATAGCCTATACATTTTAAATATATTAAAATGATAAGGCATCTTTGAGTAAACTGCGAGTATCATTTAAGTAGGCTATGTCGTGGCCGGCCGAGTGTCCTCTTTTTTGGAAATCAAAATATGGTCACCCTACAATAGTAGACCAGTAGACTAAGGCTATTCAAGAGAAGGCTGAGACACGGGGTCAAACATGGGGGGATTGCACATGCGCAGTGTAACTTGAGCTGCAATGCTGGAGGGTGACAGCAGGGGCGCTAGATAAAAAGCGCAGGATCCGCTCAGGCGATCAAGGAGTGCGCTTGGTGCGGTCTGCTTGGACTTTTGGACGGCGGCTGCCTGAAGTTGTCAGAATTGCATCTCTGTCATTCTCACCCACAACGCAGGCCACCAGTGACAGTCCAATAATAAGCTGTGAAAATGACATGCATGCACATCCCCCTTATTCCGTGGCCTCACGCCATCTACTGAGCCTTTGAGGAAGTGCAGACCAGATTTTACTGCGCATGTGCAATCCCCCCATGTTTGACCCCATGTCTCAGTCTTCTCTTGAATAGCCTTGAAGTAGACCCAGAAGCGGTCACCATGGAGCTGTAGCTCTTGAACGAGCCTGTACTCCCCAAATCCTGTCTTGTGCGCCTTGCTCTCCGCTTGCTCTGCGCTCTACCCTGCAGTGGGCACCGCGAAAACCACGCTCTGCGTGAAAGAGGCTTAAGTCCTGCAGAGTTTCAGAGGACCTGGAGAATGTTTTAGGATAGTAATAACATTACATAAGATAATCATATGGCAGAGATAATATATATAAGATAATAACATTAAAGACAAAATTAAATTGCAATAGGCTACTTTGTCAAAACTTGATGATTTTACCTTTCTGTACATTTTATATATAAATTCATGAAATAATTTTGCTTGTAAATGTCTATTTGCATCACGTTTATTATGGAAAACACATTATTTGATCAATTTACATTGTGCCCCTAAAGTTCTTTGTGTGCTCCTTACTTTTTCAACTTAGGAGCACGTGTGCTCCTTGGCAAAAAAGTTAGCGTCATGCCCTGGTTGGTGTAGCGGGGTAAGAGATATGATCCCCTAGGTTTTAGTCAAATGCCAAATTGGAATACTTTTTTGGAAAAGACAATGATGATCAGTAAAATATTAGCAAAACTGGCCTTCTTCTACCTCCATGGTAGTTTAGACTTCTTAATTCAACTGTGTCCCGCCATGCTTGCAAAAGTGCTGTACACATTGTTTTTCTGTGTACAGAGAAATAATCACCAAAGTTTAGGTAGTATCCTCAGTAAACTGTTGGCTCATTTACACCAAGGTTGATTGACAGCTCATATTTTTTGCCCTTCATTGTAGATGTTTTGCTGTGTTCCTCAATGTATCAACCTGGCAAAATGGTCTACTGAGTCTGGGTCCCAGAGCTCACAGTAGTAATTATTTTGCTTTTGTTTGATTGTATGTTTGTTCAGGACTTCAACTAAGCATTATTATGTAATATTGTGGTCCTGTAATGTAGAGGGGCCTAGTGTCAGAATATGGAATAAACACCATAATTCTGTACTGTACTGTAGTTTAGTTTATATAGTGCAAAATTGCTACTGGGTTTGTTTTCGGTGTCTTTGCTTTTCCCTTTTTTTTACTCCCTGTTGCTTGAGATATATAACAGTACCTTCAGCCAGCACATGTGGAAAGTGGTCATACCCAGCCACTAAACACTTTGTTTTATAGAAAATAATATACTTTTTTGTACATTAAAAAGTTACGTAGTTTTACTTTAAGAACAATGTTAGATCCTCACATTATTGGATTCACATTACAAAACACACTCCTTAGATGTCCACTTTTTAGCACTGTCTGCTTTGTTGTGTGATAATAGTTGCAATATCAGGAACTGAATGAACAGTGGCTGTAGTAATAGGAGCAGGAGTACAATGTGTAATTTATACCAGTAAAAAGAGATCAGAAAAGAATAACAAACTCTAGTCATTTTATTATTAATGGCAAAAGCTATTTTTTTTTAAGAGTAAGTCATTTGAATTTATGAAGAAATAGTGTGGAGGCCTTTTCCCCTAATGTGAAATTAAAAAGATAACTTCACAATAATGTGAAGAGTTCCTACTGAGCTAAGCTGTCTTATGAAAGCTGGTAATTAAAGAAAAGTTAAATGAGATTTCAGGATCGTCTCAACTTACTCCTTCTATAAAAACACACAACTTATGACTTACATTATAACTCAATGGAATACAGCCTGTTATCTGTTTTTAGCTTACTTTTTGAAACTGTAGCACTGTTAAGCCTCCACGCCAGTATTGGCAGTGGTCAGAGGCATTAAGTTTCCGGGTTGTCCGATATCTCAAGAACAACTTGACGGAATTTCTTTCAATTTGACACAAACGTCCACTTGAGTCCAGCAATGAACTGATTAGATTTTGGTGGTCAAAGATCAGGGTCACTGTGACCTCGCATCCTTCTCATTTGTGGGAATGTGATACCTCAAGAAGGCAGTGAGGGAGTTTCCTCAAATTTGCCACAAATGTTCACTTGGACTCATGAATAAACTGATTAGCATTTGGTGGTTGAAGGTGAAATGTCATGGTCGCTGTGACCTCACAAAAAATTATTTTGGTCATAACTCAAGAATTCATGCATTGATTATGATGAGATTCCACAAAAATGTCTAATTATATATAATGATAAAGTGATGACATTATATATCGAAAAGGTCAAAGGTCAACTTCACTGTGACATCATAATGTTCTGCAACAAAACAGTTTTCTGTCCATTACTCAATGCCATAACTCAGGAACAGAAGGGGAGACATGTCCCTGAATCTGTAAAGTGTCTCTGAGTGTCTTGAAAAGCATTATATAAGTATAATGTATTATTATTATTGTTATCATTATTATTATTTTTAGTCAGATACTGAATTAGTGCCCACCTTTAAGACTGTGCTGACTGTATAGATCTTCTGTGCTGCCTGGGGGGGAAATATGTGTGAAGCCTCCATGTTTTTACAGACATGAATGTAAAATGTAAGTGAAGCTTGGTGGCATACAGCTGCAAAGTGGTAATTCTAGTTTAATAGACATAATACAGTTATTTGTGACAAAGTTTAGAGCCAGTAGTGTGAAAGTTGTGTTGTAGCATGCAGAGCCACAGTGATTGAGGCCCCATCAGGTGTACAGTCTCACGCTTGTCAAATCGATTTCCGCCGAGCCAGGCCGCTTTATCAAAACTATTCATCACAAAGAGCGAGACACAGGTGTGTGATGTAATGGCAGCAATGATGCAGAACAATTCAGGTCTCACTTCCTAAATTGGCTCAAGCTCCTTTTTATTTTTTTGTTGCATCTCAACACATCACCAGCTCACTTCTTAATGACTTGGAAGGTGTAGGCAGGATTTAATTGGAGACAGGTTTCTGGCAGCGTCTCTTAAACGTTGGGTGGGTGTGTTGTGTTTCCCTGCAGGATTCAGGTGATAGCGTGTGTGTGTGTGTGTGTGTGTGTGTGTGTGTGCTGCCATTTGTTTGGAAATTGCTTAGTGAGTGACATAATGGAGGTAAACAGTATTTCTGTGCATTCATTTAGCCCCATTTTGACAGCACCTGACTCTGCAAAGTTGTGTTGTTGTGTTTTTTGCTGCATATTAAATCTTTATAGAGATGCACTGACAGAGTATTGAAAAGAGGGGAGGATGACGTGTAATTGCGAGGCTTTTCTTGTTCCGCTGACATTATGGTTTTTGTCAGGAGCTTAACTTTGTGCTGTTTGTCATAAAAAATGGGGCCTTTGATACTTTCAGAGGCTTGTGTGTTTGAGCAATGAGCTAAAAATATCATGAAAGGCTCTTCAGTTAGTCCTGCACAAGGACAGACAGCACAGACAGGCATATACTGTACAGCCACAGGCATGTTTCCAGGGGATCATCAAAGTTTTATCTTATTTTAAGGAATCCACTTAAACATGCACACACTCAGCCGGAGTCACACAAGGCAAGTAGAGATGAACAATGAATGCGGAGAGATGAGAGGAAGGTAATCTACATGGCAAATATTGTTTGACTTTCAGAGCTCCGACTCTCTCTGTCTTACTATCTCTGTCCCTCCTTTGCATCTTCTCTCTTTTTCACACATACATGCACACACACAGTCTCTTTTCGCTTCTGGGGTTGCCTAGGAAGTTGGGCTGCATCTCGTCTGCTGGGATAGGCTGATAAATTTATTGTGGCGAGGGGAAAACAACTGCGAGGATAGTGTGTGTGCCAGAGAGACTGTTTATGTGTGTGTCAGAGAGACAGAAGGAGGACAAGGAAGAGACTAAATCATTCTGTGTGTCTCCAAGTGAGAGGAAAGAGGAGAATAATACCCTAAAACCTCAGCCACTCACCATTTCCTCAACTAAAGACCAAAAAGCCACACACACACACACACACACACACACACACACACACACATATATACAAATAGCGAGAGCTCTCTGCTGTTCTTTTCTTTTCTTTTCTTTTCTTTTCTTTCTGGATAGATCTCATGTGCAGTTTGGGAGGCAAGATGTCCTGGAAAGGTGTGAATAAGTTGTGTCTGGAACATCACACCTTTGGTTTCATGAAATTGGAAAACACAGCCAGCTTCAAGGCTTGGCACTAGATTTCCTAATACCTGTGTGTGTATAAAATTACAGAGCCACATTCCAAATGCAGAGGGCTGTATTCATGTTTCTTCTGTCACAGACTTAAGAGTTCTTTGTGAGTGTCTTATCCTCCCGGCTCAGGTACAGGGATGCAACTTGTTTTTTTTTTGTTTTTTTTTTGTTATTAGTGATGAGAAGTTTCTCTATTGAGTGCGTGGTTAAATAGAATGAACACATTAAACGTTATACATTATGTCTTAAAATTCTTGAAAAAGGGCACTCTCAAGTCTAGGGATGGGTACCAAAACTCAGTATTAAACGGGCCCTAGGGCTAAATTATCGAAGACCGTGGTGTTTTTGTGTAGCTTATCATGATGCTGCAGTCTCTCACCTCACCTTCTTTTTTTTTTTTTTTTTTTTTTTTACAGTTTTTAGTGAATAATACCCAAAAAGGGAGAAATACTGCACTTGTTGGGGACTATTTTCAGCCGTGGATAAGTGCGGGGAGGGGACATGCCCCCCCCCAAATTCTGCAAAAACACAAATTGCCCCCCCAATTCTAAATAGCTTAAATGATTGAAATTGAACAAATGTATACAGTAGTCCTACTGGGAGAAAGGGAAGATGATGAGGAGAAATGGGAATCCGTCAGAGGCCAGAGATGAAAACGCAAGTGGACATAACATGCCTGAGACCCTGAAACTAGAAGTAGCATTAACTAACAGCGAAGCAGTGAAAAGGAGGGTGATGGCTGGTTCCATGTACTACTGGCTGTTTAAGAGAAGTAAACAGTAAAGGTAAGCATATGATTCTCTTTGTAGTGCTTTTTGAATGACTTGGTGATGGTGATGAGCCTCTATGAAATTGTGAAATATGCTGGCAATCTCAAGCGCTCTGTGGGCATGATTTGCAGACGCCCTATGTCAGTACAACACTGTGAATCAGCAAATGCAAGTGGTTACATTTTGCCAACACAGGCACATGGTTAGGTTTAGGCAACAAAAGTACGGAGATGGCTATCGGAAAAAAGAACAGGGTTTGACTTCACAGTCTTCTGCTGACTTAACTTTTGTTTCCCCAAAACCAGAGGTGATGCTTTCCTAACCCTAACCAAGTGTTTTTTGTGCCTAAAGCTAACCACACATTAACCACAGCATTGTCACAATGTTTAATTTAAACATGAGGAGAAAAAAGTTTCAGCTTATCTGCTACGTATAAAAGGCACAATGCCAACATTTTATCTGGCAATTTGGTTGCATTTAGTGAGTATTTCAGGCAGTAGAACAGTGTGATATTGACTCCAGATAAACTACAATGTCAGAATTTATCACATTAAAGCAGCCAAAACCTCAAGACAAACAACTCAAGTAAGTAAGTATTATGTGAGTCACATTAAAATAAACACTAAGTAATAAATTAATGCATACATCCTGTCAGCAGTATATAATGGCCCATTACTCTACTAGAGAGGCTTCACTATGACTGATCAGCAGTGTTCCAGTGACCTGTGCTAAGTCCTCATACCTAAGTGTGGCTTTAGAAGTTAATTAACCAGCCTGAGCCATCACAGGTGACGCAACGCTACACTGACTCACAGGTTGAAGTGCCAAATTTAAAAGCCAGTTGTATAATGGAATTCTGATAGGGGTTAGAATTACCATATCAGTAGCATGTTCCTCCCCACAACCAAGCCATTAAGCTGGATCTTTGGGATATTACCTCAGCTGATGTGAGGGACGGGGGTTCTCGGCCACCATACATGTTGCAGAGGGGGAGGAGAGGGTGTGAGTAACTAATGAGGTCACTCATACATGAAACATAAGATGGAGCTTCTTGGTAATTGAGATTCAAATCCCTGCTCCAAGGGTGGGTAGGAGGCAGTGTTAACTCCCCAGTGAGAGAAAGA
This sequence comes from Epinephelus fuscoguttatus, assembly GCF_011397635.1. Taxonomy (NCBI): domain Eukaryota; kingdom Metazoa; phylum Chordata; class Actinopteri; order Perciformes; family Serranidae; genus Epinephelus; species Epinephelus fuscoguttatus. Next base: position 7,120,576 of record NC_064766.1, on the reverse strand, counting down.
CAGAGCAAGGAAAGAGGAAAACCCAGTCATTTTCCAAAAGACAGACTTTCATCCTCTACTGTGTTCAGTTCCTGTTGGTCCAAGGAGGAAGGGATATACTGTCAAATGTAGAGAATTAACTATCAGAACAATAATCAGGTGCACCAAGTACAACCTTAGTTTCTTTGGATGAGTGTAAATCAGCACGGATGATTTATAATGGAACGTTATGCATTGGTTTTAGGTTGTGAATGGTCTATTCTAACAGATTTTTTTTTTTGAGTACTAATTTGCATGCTAACAATAGTAGCATGCAAACACATTAAATAAGGGCTACATCTACACTTGCAAGCTGGTTCAGGTACTCAACTCAAACTCCACCGATTCATATACATGCGTCATCTCATCTATAAAACACAACCTCCCAATCAGGCAATCTATTTAAGCTGCAGATATTTCACAGCTCTCCCTCTGCCTTGTCAATGTCACTGCCGCCTAGCATTAGTATTGCTGCCTGGTCTTTTAGCCCGACCTCCACCCCAGCATCAACCTGCAAGCTCCGGCTAGGGAGGACGATATTTAATCATCACTCCCCAATCTTTCATGTAAAATATCTGCATGGAGTGATCAGGCCAAAGTCTAGATGCCAAACTCTAATTATGTTAATAAACATTCAAAAGTGAGATGTCTGTGAGACTGAAATACATTTGTGTTTCAAAGCACGTAAGTATTGCTATTCATAACTACGTCCACACTACTCTGGCATTTTCCCCTAAAATGGAGACCTTTAAAAAAAAAGCTGCTAGCCCCGTTTTAGTTTTAAAACACGAGGGTTGCATTTTAGTCTGGACAGGCATAAATGAACACTTTGGAAACAATGACACAGACATCCATGCTCATCTCCTGATGAAGTCTTATCAGTTACAGCTTGGCAACCTTTAGTGATTTCATCGTTCATGTGTCGGTACTGCTTTCCCATTGCCATTCCCTCCGCTGTGGATTATGCTCCTGGTACGGCACTAATATGTTGCTGTATTTGCCTTGCAACAATTCCCAATCTGTGTTCTGTTTCCCACTGTGTGCCTTACACTCATTAGTTTCGGTAACAGTTTCAGTTGTTGTCTATCCAAGCAAAGGAATCTCTGTTGTTAATTTTTACTATCTTCATATTCTTTTTCATCTAAATAGCCAACTGCACTGGATAATCTGCTTTCTGTTTATATTGGCATGTGCATGCCCAGTGTACGTGCATGGTCCATCATATGCGTTTTCAGACATGTTTATATGGACGAAGATTATTTTTGAAACAGCGCTAAAATGGTTGTTAATGGAGACTGATTTTGTTTTAAAACACAATTTTGAAATCAAAATGTATTAGTGTGGATGTGGCCTAAGATAGCAAACATAGTAAAAATTACCTGGAAAGCATCAGTGTGTTAGCATTGTCACTGTGAACATCTTAGCATGACAAACACTGCCATAGTAACAGTTGGTGTTGTACTTTCTAAAGACTAGGTTGTAAGATAGTCTTTTAGGAAGTACATTACTTGTTTGCAGTAAATAAACTTTCAGCCTTAACTTTTATCCACCTTAAAATTAGTTTCTCTTTACAATGGAAAATATAGCCTCAGAGAGCTGCCAGCCTGGCTGACTTGTGTCTCGTCTTTGTTGACAAGCTCAAGAGCAACCCTAGAACAGCTGCATATTCTGCAGTCCTGTTAATTAGTAGACTAATAATCAAACGGTCTTGTTATTTTCACTATATATCGACAATGACGTGACATTGTTTAGAAGAAATCCAGGCAGCTGCTTCACCTGCTGCATCACAATGTTCAACACCCATCACAGTGTTAATTGGATGCGCTTTGCTTGCTGAACCAACATCTAATGTCAACGTCCATTGAAGAAACAGGTTGGTAATGTGACCATTAGGCCAGCTAGTCAGACCATCAGGCAAAGTACAACATTAGATTAAACAAACAACACTAGTTTTTTCATGACTCACACACACAGACATTGAACCCAATCTGGCTGTCACTGTGGCAGGATGCACTGCAGAGCACAGCTTGGTTTGCAAGTCAAAGCTCATCAACAAGAATAGAGGGACACTTTTAACTATTAATAGCCCTGTAATGGCACAAGTTCAACAGCATCTACTGGGAATCATTAAGTCCAATAATTGCTCCACATGGCTGCATGGCAGCAAAGGAATATGAAGGCATTGTATAAGAAGAGATGCATCCCTTGATGCAAACTGTATTCCTTGTCAGAGCTCCAAGTTCATCCAGAGGATAGAGTGGAGGAAGAGTATTTAAAACCGGGCCTAGTGCCTCCTTTTGGAACGTTTGTCACAAGATATAAAACAGCGTTCATTGGTTCCTATGCACAAGGGAGGTGTGTTTACTGTAAGCAGGACTAATTGTGGTGATACAAATTGACTGTTGTCTCTCAAAGGCAACGGCAGAAGTGGCGTGTCGATCTTATGTGACACAAAACATCTCATGGAGTAGGTCATTGCGGATGGATGGAAAACACTAGATATTGCTGTGTAGCCAAATTAAGTTTCTTTGAACTATGGCCATGCTATTTCTTCATCCTAAGAAAACTGTTTTTGTGTCTAAACCTAACCTAAAATTTAAGCATAGCAGTGGCAGGTCAGAAGTGTTTTCCAATAGACAGAGGTATCAGATCTGAAAATGCTAATATGTGCCATTATGGATGGCAATTTGGGTTGAAGGACTTGTTAATTTTTTATTCAACTCTAACTGAAAAAACTAAAATTAAAGGTCCAGTGTGTAGGATTTAGTGGGATATATTGGCAGACATGGAATATAATTAATAAGTAAAATGTCTTTAGTATAAAATGACCTGAAAATAAGAATCATGTTTTCATGACCTCAGAATGAGCCATTTACAGAATATCTACATAGTGAGCTGGTCCTAGTCCACAGAGATCCCTATGTTGCACTGCCATGTGCCAGACAAATCAAAACGGTCTCTATATAGGGCCCCTATGTTTTTGCATTTTTGCATCTGCCACCATAGTTAGCTGCCCCTCCGCGATGAGCAGAATTGGAGAAACACAGATCTATTTTTAACATGAAACTGCTTGATTTAGTGGTGGTTTTACCAGTTTGAATCACTGGGTTCATTTGTTTTGCAAAGAAATAAACCTCTGTGGATAATATGGCTTATGGTGAAAACTTCCTGAACATCTAGATCAGAAATAAGGTGAGCACATTTTAAGTTACCAGAGAAAATAAGTGAGTGCACATTAGCAGGTGCTCGTGGCAGACACCAGTTTGTAACATGAACTGCTTTATTTTGGTGTTTTACCGGTTTTAATCACCAGGTCTGTTTGTTTTGGAAAGGAAGAGACCATTTTGGATGATTTGGCTCCCAGTAAAAAGCCTCCAGAACAATGAACACGGAAGCAATTCTAACAGAGAAAAGTTTCAGCTGCTTGCAATCTGCAATCCTCACCACTAGATGTCACTAAACCACCCCAAATCTTACTCACTGGACCTGTCTTTTTTTTTACATTTATGTCACATGACCACCAGCATGTCTGTACAAGTTTGTGGACATTGTCATCCTTAAAATTCTGCTTAATTAAATTAGAAATAAATATTATTTAAGGGCTTGGTATATTTGCATGATCAGTAAATAGTTATTAAGCATCAAATTAAATTTAAGTCCAGAAAATTGCATTAGAGGGTTGCTTCACCCTAATTACAAACAAAGAATATTTTTTTTCTCGATAATGTCTGTTGAAATCTAGGCATGCAGATAGTTTTCGTTTGTCCAGGTTTTGATATATCTGCCTTGGAGATATCTGCCTCCAACTCAGTACAATGAAGGTTAATGGCATTTCTTTGATGGGATTCAGGACACTGAAAATAATATTATTCTGAGACAGTTTTCGAAAGAAATCCATGGAACACACTGTGAACAGTTTTCAATGGAACTACTTTCTAGTGAAGTAATAATCCCTGTTAGATTCCATTCACCTGCCTTGTATTGTGGCAGAGGTAAATCTCAGAGATGGATATCTCAATAATCTCAACTTAATATCACTTGGTAATCAACTTGGCGAAAGGTTGCCCCCTTTTTCTGGTTCGTTATGACATCAGTATTGTTAACTGCAATGAAAGTGTGTCTAAGCAGTACTAAGTGTTCAGCGTCCTTGCTGAGTGGTACATTGAGATCTATGACAGACAGCACTATTTATCCATCATGTGCTCGTTACAGCCGTCAGCCGAATATCGTAGATGAATCCATAAATCCTGATCATAAATGTTTACATCTCTCTCTCTCTCTCTCTCTCTCTCTCTCTCTCTCTCTCTCTCTCTCTCTCTCTCTCTCTCTCAGTACACATCTTTTAATGGTTTCTTCGGCTTCTCTGTTCTGCATCGTATTGCTCTTCTTGTAGTTTAGTGATGCAGTACAAATTGTCTAATTGTCTCTCTTCCTCCATTATGTTAATTAAAAAGCATCCCTGCAAGCTAACAGGAATCTGTTTGATACTTGGTACCACCTACAAATAGTCCTGGCACGGATTCCACGCAGTGCTATCAGGACCCTGCCGCTTTGAATCTCTGCCCATTTCCGTCTTTATTGCCGTCATAAAGCATGCTGTCTCAGGGTGTAGATGTAGCACATGCACTTCCTGGATTTGTCAAAACAACAAAAGAAGGAGGGATTATTTTAGTCCCAGAGATGGATTTTGCCTCGGCTCAAGATTTGGCAACACTTCCTCTTCCTTCTCATTTCGTTTTCCTCATTTATTTCATGGGGTACTGTGTTTGGCACAGGCAGCCTTCTTTATTTGCTTTTTTTACTTTGTTTTTTTCCTCTCTTTTTTCCTCTTTCTCTTCATCCTTCTTAATTTCTTTCTTTCTTTTTTTTACAGCAAGAATCCCAACCAAATCTTTCCTCTGGCATGCTTTTGTTGTAGCTGTTGTTAACATTGTGTCTCATAGTACCTTTGAGTGAAAGCAAACCTAAGCATGTGCTTTCACTCAGGATTACGGGTTTCATTACAGTCCAGCATGCTCATCTTGCCAGACATTGAAGCACGAGAGCCTTTACATCATGGCATTGTTTAGAAACCCATTGCCAGATTTCATCGTTCAGAGATGTCATTTCCAGAGAGATTTATTCATCTGGATGAACAGTTTAAATTATATTGCACCAAGCATCACATTACTTCACATTTTCAGAAAGTCTTTCACTTGGAATAAAACATATATTGATTATTCGGTTACCAGTTTATTTTAGCATAAATCTTGGAAAGCTTTTTTGTCAGTGAGACAGGCAGACAAGGAAGGATTGTTATGAAACCAGCTCTTCATTGATTGATTCACATTGTTAATCTAAAGGAAATTAAACACTCTAAACACATGGCCTCACAACTTGAAAAATCTAGTTCAGTAGTCAAACATATGCATGTAGGCACTGTTCTAATCTGTAATGTAAGTGGCGTGAAAACAAGTTTAATGTTTGACTACCACAAGGGTACCATGATCTGTTGCTCCTAAAGAAAAGAAAATCAATTTTATTCGGATTTTTATCAATCAAAAAGACAACATAAAGAAAGAAAATAGTGTTCACAGATCTGATGTACATCTTACAATCAGATAAACTGAAAGGTAAGATGCAGATTAATGGGAGAAATTAGAAAAACGGTTACTGACTATTGGATTCGAGCACTAAAACAGCCAAACTTGTAAACAAAATCTGAATATCATGTGATAATAACCTGAAATGACATCTCTCTAATTCAGAAATGAGAGGAAAACTACCTCGATCTTCCTCCAGTAACTCAGTTGGAAGCTGTTTCTGTATTTAAGAGCCAGGCTTGGGCCGCTGGCTTTGAACCAGGTGCCAAGCTTTTTTTTTATTCATGTGACTCTCTCAAAATTAAATAGTTGGCTGGGAGAATGGGCATGGATGTAATTTCATTTGCACATAATGTACTAATTTAAACTTGCAAGAGCATCTTGAAGTGCATTAAAGGCAAGATGTACTTTCTTGGTGGTTAAATGAACACAGTTAGCAGTACAATATAAAACAGTATCATCAGCATAAAGATGTATTTGACAGTAATGTACAAAAGAGGACTGCACTCGAAATGGGCCCCCACAGCACACTTTTAATGACCTGTAGGTATTAAGAGTTTTTCCAGTATTTTAGTATATTCATTTGTATACAGAAGGACCACCTGAGCTAATTTTCAAATGCTGTGGACTATGCAAAAAATGTTAGAGAGAGCACTTAATTGAAAAGCGTAAACTGTTCCAAAGCTTTGGGGCAGCTACTGCGAATGCATGATCGCCCTCCCCCTTAGTCTCGATTGCAAGAGATCTTGGGTTGGAAAGGGGGCAGAGGAGCTCAGAGATGTACAGGTCATGTAAGGCTTTAAAAACAAACAGTAGGACATTAAAATCAGACTAATACTTGACCTGTAATCAGTGCAGGTACGCCAGTACAGGTTTGATGTGGTCTGGTTTCCCTGTATCAGAAGTCTAGCAGCAGCATTCTGTACCAACTGCAAGCAAGATAAGGATAACTGGCTTATTCCCACATACAGAGCATTACAGTAATCCAAACAAAAGGAAATTATGGCATTCATGACTATCTTCAGGTCATTAAACCAGAGTTTCTGTTTGAGTTTGGCAATATTTCTGAATTCAAAAAAGCAACCTTTCATGGCAGTGTTAATTTGTTTGTCAAATTTTAAAGCTGAATCAGAGATAACACCAAGATGGTGTCAAAGTACCAAGCCTGCAACTTTTCAGAACTTGCAGAGCAGAGTAGGATGGCTGATAAAAAGTTTTGAAAATGACCTGGTTAAGTGGGGCTCTCCCCCTTAAAAAAAAAAAAAGAAGAAAAATAAAAAAGTACACCAAAGGTGCATGGATCCAAAGAGTCATGAAGGGATGGGGATAGAAATGACAGACTGGGTGTTAATCAGGGTTTTTTATGTCAGTCTGTCAGCCTGAAATTACTCTGATTGTTACAGCTAGTTTAGTCTCGCTCACCAGACCTTTCTCAAGAAAAGAAAGGTCTGGCTGGGCCGACTCTCACTTTAAGATTGGAGAAAAAAACACCCCAGCTGCTTGTATTTCTTTCAACCAATCACAATCGTTCTGGGCGGTGCCACAGCAATGGTGCGCTTGCAAAAATATTGCCGGGGGGAAACAGGTTTTGGTGTAATACGCCCACAAAAATACCGCCTACAGGACGCGAACCATGGCAGAAAAATGGCTACATCCCCGCAAGACCAAACACCTCAAAAGTTAGTAAAGGACGTGTTGAAAACGGTTGAAAACTGCTACACAACCAGAGGTGGTAGGGCGGGACTTCAGCGGGTGGTTCATTCCACCCAATGAGAGGCTGATCTATGTGGCGAACTTCCGCCCACTCAGACTACAGCTAGTTGTCATTGAAAATTAAGATTTGCAGTTTCTGATAGTTGACTATACCCATTTGTCTGTAGTTATATTTTGGCTCTGGCACAGAAAGATGACGATACCATTTTTATTTCCACCTCCAAAGCTCTGACTGGGTCTGTTGTTTATTCAACCAAGGAAACAGCTATCAGTGAGTACAACACTAGCTCTACTGGAATTGCTAAAGAAATTTCAGATGTGGGCAGCAATTCACAGGTCTGCAATTGCTTTTCACCATTAGCTTCTCAATCACAAATGTCTCAGACATGTAATTCACATTTCTCTTTAAATATAGTTTTAGTCAGGGTTTACAGGATTTATTTTAATAAACATTATTATTCTAAAAACTGTAATTTTGACAGCATGCTTGTTATGGCCAATCTAAACTCCAAATTATTAGCTCCTACTATGTATCAGTACAAACACACACACTCTCTCTCTCTCTCTCACACACACACACACACACACACACACACACACACACACATATATTTCAAACATTAATTCACATCTAATGGATTTCATGAAGCCCTCAGTGAAGGTCGCCCTCACCCCATCATGTTGTTATTCAGCTACTGAGTGGTAAAAGATTAGGTGTCTTCCATTGCCAGGCTTGAGTGGCTGGAGAATCACATCAGAGATCACAAAGGAATACTGGCTATTACTGCCTGAAAGGGAAAAAAAAAGACAGATGAGTTAAAAGCTTTTTTTATATATAAGTCAGGGGGTGTATTGAATAGTAACATAATTTAATTTCCTGGGTTTTTTGCCATCATTATAATAAGCCTCATTATCAAAATGCAGTCTTTTTTTCTTAAGGTAAGATGTAACAACATAGTCAAACAGTGTTTGGGTTTGCATTATAAGACACTTTGCATTTAAAGTCTGTTTGGTGCATGTCAGGATTTTGGATGGGTTAAAGTTTTCTCCTTCTCCACATCATCAGCTATTGTCTGGGGAGATGAGACATGCACAGCATTGATCGTATCTGAATAGGCATGTCCCGTGAACTGATACTCTGGTAACAGTCCATGCCTAAATTCTGAAAACATGCAGTGCTTGTTCTCCAGTACCATAAGTACAACAGAGATGCAATTCTTGCGGACCTGATGGGTCCGCATATAAGCCTAGAAGTATTCTTGTCTGCTGTTAGATGCCAAAAAAGGATGGAAAACACGTGGACAAGGGTGACAAGTGCAGTAGCAGTGACAGCTCTGCCTTGACTCCTTGAAAAGTAAAACATTTTTTTTAAGGCCAGCGTGTTTTCTTAACTCTTTGTAATAGGAACACTGCTCATTTATACTATGCTACAATTCAAATGTTAGCTGTGTCTAAATTCAGGGGCTGCAGCCTTTGAAGGACACGGCCTTTGTGGTCTACGCCAGACACATGCTCTGAAAACTGCATCAGCCAAACTGAACAGTCTTCGAAATGGGATGGTCTGGTCTGCGGAGGATTTCGTCATTGCATCACCAGTTGTTTTCACCCTAACCCATTGGTGTTACTTAGCAACCAGCTGCACTTGATGAAGGAAAGACTAAGCTATTAAGTTATTTAGCCCTAAATCAGGGATCCAGGGATTATTATTATATACATGTTTTTTATTTAATACTTGAGTAAATGATTCACTGCCAGAGACACCGCCGTTTAATGTATTTCAGGCTGATGAGGCCGTTTTCAGGTGAACTTAATAAATTAAAATTGTATAAGCTGTGTGCTTTTAGCTAATAATATGTTATCAATAAAATGTTAACAACAGTTAACTGTTAGCTAGTCAACAACTGTTAGTTAATTTAACTTAATATATAATCAGCTCCGGCACGCAATGCATCACAGGATAGGCTGGGCCACAAGGGATTCATCCATTGCATCTTCAGTATTCTGGGAAAGAAGGCTGCATTTCTCAGCCGCATTTGAAGGAGCCTTCAAAATGGGACAGCCGTGGTCGTGCCGCTGTAATCATATAATCATCTGTAAGCATTCCTAGTCCTGTCCTGTTATACTCACCTGGGGTAATTGCTGAGTTTAATTACTATGAATGCAGCAACACTGGTAACAAGACGTCTAATAGTGCAGAAGACACAAGCAGTCACATGATCGGACAGGTTTCAAACAAATCTGCACATTAAGCAACCTTTTTCAGAGGAGAGAAGAAAATTAAGTCAAAAAGTAAAATTAATACCCAAATTGTCTGTTGTAAACAATCATCACAGTTAAAAACCCGACTTGTCGGTAAGACTTCAACCTAGCAATACTTATTGCGAATATGTGCCACAGTTTTCCATTGATGTTTGTCTCCCTTGTATTATTTACAACTTTGTGGGTGCAATTACTTTTAGTTTTACCTCCAAATAAAGTGGTTTAGATAAACTGTTGGCGTGTCCAACCTGTCTGACTGCTCATGATTCTTGCCCCATCGGACTTCTTTGTAGTGATGTTGCTGTGTACCCAGATCTTTGAAAATGCTCAGGGAAATACAAAGACTGAAGCCCTATTTGTAAGGATCCACTTAAAAGCGTCCACTATACTCAATACTGAAACATGACACTGCACCAACAGCAGTGACCCCCTTTTTCTTCCCCTTTTTTTTTTTTTTAATCGTGGCTTAGATAAACTGAAACAATTCTGCAAAACTTTGTAACACATCATCCATCTCATCATCTTTAGAGACTTTGCTCTTCTGATGGATTTCTCTTTCTGCAAATGGGTCTTCATGCTTTTCAGTGAGGTGAGCCTCCTGCACTCAAAATACTGTTAAAATGTTCATTTATACAGTAATTGCCAACACAGCTTCTGTAACTCTCAATTGGGAAAGGGGCAGAAGAGAAAAAAGAAACATATACCACCCCAAATCACTGAGATGTTTATGTACATGGGACTAAAATTATCACATGAACTCTGTTTGACAAAATAGGGTAGGTAATTTGCAAGGGAATTTTACACTTGACAAATTGTGGATATGGCAGATACGCAGGAGATTAAGATCACAGTTGATCTTTGCAATAATTACTACTCACTAAAGGTTCCCAGATGATAATAGTCCTGTGCAAAAAGGGGTTAAATTTACAAAACCAAGCCCTGACTAAAGTGAAATTAAGCCAATTGACCATATGCTGCCTTTGATTGGATTATACATTTGTAGATATTTTGTATCTCTTCCATGAGATGAACATGTGTGTGACACGGAAAAAGCTCTCTGTACGTCCAGTGGTTCAGAACAATATATCTCAACAGCGATAGGCCAGATTGCCATTGAAGCTGATATTCATAGTCTCCAGAGGATAATACCTAATCATTTCTGATTCTGCATATCTTCTCTCTTGCTCCACTGTCAAGGCAGTGTTTCTCTTTAACCACCATTTTGTAGTTTTCTTCTAGCACCACCATCAGAATTTAAAGTTGGACACAGTATTGCCATGGCATTTTCTGTGCATACTTATTCTCTGTAGAAGATGAACTATTTCTAGTTTCTTGTTTGAAACAGACGGTCTACATGTGCAGTTGCTTCACCATCTCTTTAAGCTTCTAAAATCCAGATGCTCCACCGTTTATCTGCCACAGCTAATTAGGCTGCAGCTAATTAGGCAAGTTTAAAATGAGCATATTTGAAGAGAACATAATTGCAGTGTGTTTATTCTTTTATTTTTGGACTCTTCATTGGTGTAACGCACACAAACCTCATGAGATCTTTCATTTAAATCACCATGTGTTCTTGCTTTTTGTTTTGCTCATGCTGACAACTGGTTTGACTATTGTGGGGCTAGAGTTTATTCAGATGAGTCAGTCCAAAACTCAGCCAGTCAGTCAGTTCAGGGAGTAGCTTCTTGTTTCTTCTTTCCTTCATTTGTTCAATTGTTTCGACCCCTCTTGTTTCTCTTTGAAATCCTGCAGACAGACAACAGCTACTGGTCACTGTGGGAGAGTTATAATAAACCAGCAGTTTGGGTAAAGCATTTTAAAGGACCTGTTCAATGGAGGATTTAGGGATATGTGGAGTGAGGATGTGCAGTTGTTTGTCGAAGCGCACACACAAACACCTAAAAACACACTGAGTCTACCAGTGTTTTTTTAAACCACAATTATATTTAACGAAATGACAATTAAATTTGCAGAATGATTACAATTTCTAAATCACACATAATCTTTCAAAGAAACAAATTATGTGAATTTTTATCCACCAGAAAATGGATTACATGACACTACACTACTTGTTGGCAGTCATCACGTGTTTTTATAAGCAATTTTACAGCACAATATTGATTGAAACACTTAATGTCAAATGTAGGGGTTATTGTAACAACGCATGCAATACCCTCATGTAAATACCTGTAACAGAACGTCTAGTTACAACAATTAAACATCAATTGAACTATTAATTAGAGTTTAATTAAAACAATATATTTAACCCATTCAGAACCCAATTATGTTCCAAACACACACACGGTGAGGTGATTTATTTTATCACTGAATAAAGTGATGCTTTAAAAGACACTGCATATATATTTTGTGATAGATTTTTTATCACTACTCAAAATATCCTCAATTTCTGAAGTATCTCCAGAAAACAGAATGTTGAGATGAATATTTTGTGGACATAATCAAAAGGACGTATTATAAGCTGATTTCATCATTAGAAAATCAACTCAGAACAATATTTCCAGTATTTCCATATTTCAACTATATTTCATTTTTTAGTGACCTTCAGATCTACCATTCATTCCAATGGATGGATATTTTTGGAAAAATTCCTGAGTTAAAGCTATACATCTTTCATATGATGTTTTGACATTTATAAGTAGTACCACATCTCATGTTTACTTTAAACATAGTTTAAACACAAATCAGGTACTTTTACAAAATGATTAGTAAACTGAAACGTGTCTTGCACTTCCTTTTTGCCTCATGGTCAGCCAAGCTTTGAAAAAGGGTGTGTGGCGTCTACTGCAGTCAACTTCAGATGATGTAGAACACTGTGATTGGTTTATAGACAAACCATCAAATAAATGTGTGCATTTGGGTGTAGTGAGATAACAGTTTTCATATATCTAGACATCATAGAAAAGTTATATCCATTGGAATGGATGGGGACCTGATCGGGTTAATCATTTAATTATACAAATATAAAAACAAAACTTTGACAAGTAGGAAAGACCAGAGAAGTTAAGCTACATAATGAGGTATTTGGTTGTCTTTAATTCCTGATTGGTGCAATGTAAGGTGTTACAGTTGCCTCCAGTCTCTGGTCCAGTCCCTACTACTTTGGTAGTGAGAAAAATACATTTATCCCACCTCTATATGACAAGTGAAGCTCACTCTAAGCACCCTACTCAGTTTATGACAACACTGTCATACAGACATTTTTGATTTTGTATTTATATTTATTTATTTTTGTCAGGGGGAATTTGACCACAGCAGCATGTTAGCATGCTGAATGATTTGCTAAACCTGGCTAACACCATTTGTTTGCTTGGTCTTTAGTGCTAAACATTTGTTCAGTCATGTTTCACTGACTCTTAGATAAACCACAGAAGTTTCAAACATAGATCTAGCCATATATTTCTCTGTCAAAATGCTCTAATTGTGTTTGAATGCAAAAGTATTACTTTGAATAATGTTGTCCTAGTCTGCTGATGTGACCCTGGTTGGTACAGTAGACAGATTTAACTTCAGCAAAATGCAGTAGCTCTTCAAAGAATGGCCAGAGGACGGATGTGGCCTTAATGCATATTTCAAATGGACATAATTAACATTCAAATCTGTTGGAAAAATACAAATAAGTTGTATATGCTTAAAACTAGGTTAAAAAAGTGCCAGCCTCACTGGACTATTTTTTCTGATCTTATTTTATGTTTTTGTAATCTCTTTAACCCTGTCTTCATCTTATTTGATGTATTTTCTTTGTGTCTGACTTCAGAGGTCAGGGGTTGTATCTTTCTGTATCTCTTGCCTCACCCTTCCATCCTGCCTAACAGCATTCTTAACTCCCACCTGTTAAAAACTTCATAACTACAACATAAACGAAGGCATATAAGGACAAAGGCCACTGAGGGGAGATCAGACAGAGTGGGCAGTTACTTTCTTTGTGTGTTTTGGTAGAAAAAGATGATCTCCCTAAAGACTTGACCGCTGGCATTGGCTAACCAGCGTGGATGTCTGTGTAGGAGGTTTTAGCGGGAGCAGGTGGAAAGGATGGCAGATTGTATAGAAAGACAGAGGCAGAGAGATACTCTAGAGCGACAGTCATAGATAGGTAGTGGTTAGATAAATAGTTATTTTTGACAGAAACAAAGGAGCCCAAAGCCAAGTGGTGGGGACAGAAGCAAGAAAAGACCCCGGAAAATAAAGTAGCTCATCAGGGGCACTCAATATTCTCTTTTCTTTCCTTACTTATACCACATCCAGGCCTATAAATAGCCCAAGGGCACGAGCCACAAGCTGACAAATAGGCAGTCAGCAGCAGTTCATCTCAGGACGTTGCTCCGGGTGAGGGGAGGTGACACCATGGCTCTGCAAGCCATAACCTGGAAGCTATTAATCCTTCAACACATGTAGAGGAGAAAAAAATGAGATGGAATTGGGGAGGAAAGTAAATCAAGGACGAGGGAGGGAAGAGGAAAGTGGAGACGAGGAGAAGAGACGACATGAAAGCAGAGTGAAAGAGATGAGATTATAGGGAAGGAGGGGAGAACAGATGAGGAGAGAGCAGAGGGGAGGACAGGAGATGATGTGATGGGGAGGGAGGAGGGTAAATCAGAAAAGAGTAGGGGAGAGAAAAGGAGAGAAGAAATGAGAAGACAGGGGAGGATTTCCAGTCAAAAGTATTATTCACCTAAAGGAAAGTGCGGAATATAAAATGTACGGGGAGGAAATGACAAGCAAAAGAAAGATGATCAAACACAGGAGAGACAGAAGAAGATGTTCAGATGAAATGAAGAGAAGAGTCAAGTCAGGTGATGTTGTGACAGAGCAGTACTCTTTCACAGGGTCCGACATTAACGGTTGCCCGAATGCCCGGGTCAAGTAAAAATAGCCGGCAGGCCAGTAGACCCTGCGCAGACATGCCCAATCGGGCAAGCAGCACAGACTCGGATTTTTTTATTTTTTTTCTAATCGGAGAGCAGGAATTATACCACGGCCAAACGGCCAGTACCGTGGATGCCCTGGAGTGTGGCCGTAATGCCCCTCCTACCCATACGGCCAGTGTAGCATGCCCTGTTTTCTTAACATTAAGATGACAAACAGCAAGGCTACGGCTAACAAGTTAACATACTGACACTCCTCAGACAGACAGACAGACAGACACACACACGCACGAATGCACGCACACATGCACGCGCGCGCACACACACACACACACACACACAGACCGGACAGCCTCTCAGTCCTTAGCTGCTAACGTTAGTTCATGTAGAAACTTTTACAAAGGGTCATAATGTGCTTCTAGTGACTGTCAAATCGCCAGCTAAAGTTGGTTAAAATGCGGACACGGAGAGCAGCTGTTCATGCCTGCTCTCATGGGACAAAGATCCTCTGAGAAGAAAGACAGTTCACTCTGCTCTGCTGCGAGGAACAAAGTGGGAGGCAAAGATCCTCTCTGAGGAAGAAGGTTCACTTTGCTGCAGGGTTCACCAAAACATTTTTTTGTTTTTTTCTTTTAATAAATTGAACACACATTAAAGAACATACAAGATCCTGTAGTGAAATTAATACATATAATACAATACAATAAACACTGTCAAATTAAATGAAGGAACAGGATTTTTTTACAGGCAAATTAAATATTGGGGATTTATGTAAAAATATACATACAGACATATGAATAATTATATAATTAAAGATATGTAGGCTATGTTAGGTGAATACTCCTGTCAGTGACCCTGAACACTGGCATTGGCAAAAGAACTGGAGTTGGTCCCCGGATGCTGCACTGCGGCTGCCCACTGCTCCCAGTGTATACAGTAGGATGGGTCAAATTTCGTTTCAATGTATGTAATGTGCTGAGAAAGGACAATAAAGAATCTTCTTCTAATAATAATTTCTTTATAACTAGGAGATAGCAAAAGAATAAGGAGATTTCAAAGACTTAAAAAATAAGGGATATGAATCAAAACAACAAGAAACGAGACATATCCCCAGTCATGCACACCCAGTTTTAATAAACTCAGTACTGTTTTTCAGCACATATAATGTTTTGTCTTCATTCAATGTAGTTAGCACATATTGTTATTGCGCCATTGGTTTTGGCCTTGGTGCCCCACATTTTGGCTGTGATGCCCCAATAAATTTGTATTTATCAAAGGCCAAAGTGGCCTTGCCCTAAAAATATCTTAATTCCAAGCCTGTAATTGTGTATTTCCTCTCCTGTTTCTGTCCTCGGAGGGGCCAGTTGCAGTGTGCTGCTTTTTTATGTGCTGCTGCCTCCATTGGCTGAGCATCTCTGCTGACGTAAGATATAAGTCATGAGCAAAAATATGCACCACACAGCCAGAAAAAGAACCTCTTAAGCAGGGCAAGTAAGAATTTAGATGGGGCAAGTAGATTTGAGAAGTACTTGCCCGACAGGATTTGTTTTAAGAGGGACCTTTTATGCTTTTATTTGTTTCCTGTCATATGTAATGTTACAATGTTGGATGCTTATATTAAATGTGGCCAAATAATGAGGTAAATGTATGTACAAGTAATCCCTTTGAGCAAAAACCTCAGGCTTTAGACCTTTCTGAATACTTTTCAGAGACATTATGTTTTTGGGTTGTCCGTCCATCTGGAGAACACCTTGAGGGAATTCCTTGGCACAAATGTCCACTTGGACTTAACAATGAACTGATTGGTTTTTGATGGTCAAAGGTCAAGGTCAGTGTGATTGTATCTGTCTCAAACTCGTGAACACAATGTTTCAAGAGGGCCTTGAGGGAATTACCTTAAGAATGAACTGATTAGAATTTGGTATTCAAAGGTAAAAGGTCAAGATCACTATGACCTCACAAACCATGTTTTTGACCACAACTTAAAAATTCATATTATGACAAAATTTTACATAAATGTGTAATAGGATAAGGTGATGGCATATATCCAAAAGGTCAAAGGTCACCTTCACAGTGACACCGTAATGTTCTGCAAAACCACTTTTCTGGCCATCACTCAACACCATAACTAAGAAACAGAAGAGGAGACATTTGGTGAGATACTGAAATGGTGACACTAATCTTGGGTGTCCATCTAGAAACTGGTGACGTAAAGATCTTATTTACGTCTGTGTGAAGTAACCATGTGTTCCCTAGTCTGAGTGGGCGGAAGTTCGCTGCATAGATCAGCCTCTCATTGGGCGGAACGAGCCACCCGCTGAAGTCCTGCCCTACCACCTCCGGTTGTGTAGCAGTTTTCAACTGGCTTAGACTAGGCTCTCTCTAGGCTTAGACTTTCTTTTCTTGAGAAAGGTCTGGTGAGCGAGACTATGTGTTCCCAGACATGGATGCAAACTGTAACTGTAACTTGACTGATTTGCGGAGGTATACAACCATGAGGCAGTAATTGTAGTTCTTCTATTGAAACAAGCTAACATCAGCTTGTAACGCATAATCATCTGCTCCTGGGACGTTACTGTTTAGATCCCATAGCCTACCCATCTACATGCAGGCGTATGCACAGAAAATGCCATGGCAGGTTGTGAAGTTTTTGATTGAGAAGCATTTATTGGTGATTTTTCACAGTACAAAGTGCTACTCTACATTACTAAATTAGTCATTCTCCAGCTGCAAGTAAACTGCTTGATGTAGCTAAATGCTAACATCAGCGAAACATGTTATCTTGGATGTTGTTAATTTCCTCTGATCTTGGATTGTATTCCTATTTGAACATGTCAGGTTGTGAAGATTTTAGTTTAGAAGCTCTTATTGGTTATTTTCATTGTAGAGAGTGCTGCTTTGACAGTGCAAAGACACAGAGAAATGGAAGATCCTGAAACACTGACCTATCAGAGCAGACTAGGCATTTTTAGGAGGGGGGCTTAAAGAGACAGATGCTAACACGAAGCGTTTCAGACAGAGGTGGAATCCAGGTGTTCTAGCAAAGACAGCGTGAGGAAAAGTGTTGTTTTTGTTTTGTTTTTTTACATTAAAGCATGTAAACAATAAACATGTTCTAGTAGAAACCCCAAATACAAGTATGAACCCGAAAATAAGCATAATAGAC